>NW_027514090.1:357390-714781 GCF_048772815.1 Callospermophilus lateralis
AAGTGTGACCTTTAAATTTTTTGTTCAGAATATTACTGTGATAAAATGTATTTAGATAAGGTCACATGAGTATTTCTACCACCATTTCTGGGAGCAATATATTGAAGACGTAATATTAGTATTGGGGGTACAAAGAGGTGTACCCTGTGTCTATGAATATAGAGATAAAGCATGAATTGACCATAAGTGAATAAATAATATAACTTGTTCCAACTTTAAATAATGGATTAAACTGATATCTGAGAAATAATAGGAAATCTTATATTGATATACAATCATTCATTCCAAACAGTTATACATCTAATGGTAATATTAGTGTTTTGGTTTATCATGGAGAGTATGTGAGTTTTGCTTCAATAGTGATTATGGAAATTGAAAATAATATTTTTGGAAAGAATTCTCATTTAAAGACCAGTCAAGACACCCTGACAATACATGTGTTCTGAAGCAAGAAGTGATTAAAGTTGAAACAAATGCCTATAAATTTGTGAACTTGTGGATGAAATGTAAATCCTATGATGTGCAAACACTGAAGAAATAGTAATGTACCAGTGTTGAATACAAATAAACGTCAAATTACATATCATGTCCCATAGGAATCTACTTGCATTGATGTTAGACTGGGTTAGTTACTGTAGAATTATTAGGATTTGTATGCACCATTCACTGAAGTTAGTTTTCAGTACTAGTAAACAAATCTATATTTCAGGTGGATGAATATGTCTGAAAATAATCTTGTGAAAAGTTGATTATGAATCCACGTACATGAACATGAACGAATTTAGAGAGTGTATATAAGACACATATATTTTATATTTTGAAAAATCTGGAGAGTGTATTTATAGATACAAAAAAACACATACAGACATTAAAAAGAAGCAATATATATGCCAATCAAAATTCATCATTAAATATATATCATCCACAGATGCAAAATATTTATTTTACTGAACATGAGCTAATGTATAATGTTGTTCTACTAGGAAGCTTGTAGGTTAAATTTTCAGTTCCAACAGCGTTTAAGAGTAGTAAACTTTTCTCACAACTTGTATCTGCCAAGGCAGCCACCTCACAAAATTGTACATGTGATACCAGGTAGGATTCTATATGTGAATATGAATATACATGGGTGAATAGGCTACAGAGAGAGGGGAACAAGAATACACATATCTGTTAAGTTTAAAAACCCATGGAGGACTATTTCAATTAAAAATTGACTAAATTTATAACTCCTACCTTATATAATGCAAAAGGCAAGTCCAACTATACAACATGCCTCCTCTGAAATGCTTGTATTTCTATTGTGTTTGGGTTATTTTTCTCCTTTATATTAGGATGAGTAGTCTGAGTCTAGTAGGTAGGAGTTAGTGTCAGGGATTCAGTATTTCGAAAGGAAAATTGGAAAATGAATTTAATGTGTATGCAAATATGTGCTGCACAAATATCCTTCCACTCTCATCCAATGCAATGCCTTGTCAATACCTTCGCCCCAATTAAGACACAATTAGAGGAGAAGAGTTAGAAAATCAGTGAATACATACCTGAAATGGAAATGCTCTGGAATTCACAACCTTGGACGTGGTAGATAAGTTTCCAAAAGTAAGGGACAGGGTAAACAATCCACAAACATGAAGCTCTGCTGGCCTAAAAACTTTTTGAGAAACTGCCTCTGAGTTTGGGCATTTGAAATATATGTTGTTGTCAGGAGATTTGACTTCCTTTGTAGTGAGACCATCAAAGCTGGGTCTGCATCTATGTGACCTGGAGGACATGTCTTCTTATTTTCCAATGATGATGAGCAGCAGTACTGAATTATCTCTTTGTAGGTAAACTGTGGCCACAGGGGACTAAGTGTCTCCCCGTGTTGACTGTGAAGCCATTTGGTCCTCGACCACTTTTTGTAATGTTTTTGCTACTGCACTGAGAGTTTAGTATTTGCTTCATGACATACAAGGAGCTCAACTGGGACACAGTGCTGGAGGGAGTTCTGTCACGTGTGGTGGGCCAGGGTCTGCAAGAGAATGCACCAACCATGCTTTTATTCCTCATAGCTTGCCCCATTGCCCCCTTGTCCATATCAACCTGATTCTGAACATTGCCCTGAAACCTCTCCATATAACAAGATGCCTTTACATATAAGAGTCTGCTGGCTGCACCATGTCAGTAACATGCCATTTGGAATACAATGGTAGATCCTCATGGCCGTACCACTGATGATTTATCACACACCTGCCCACCACTGCTCTTGGCCCACTATTCAGAAGGCTCCAACATACTGGAATCTCTGTTCTACACCATTTTCATGAAACCCAGTCATACAAGGCTCTGTCTGGTATACACATGATCAGCAATAGGACATCCAAAGTTTCTTCAGTGCCACCTGGTCATGGGAATTTCAAAAATTTCATGGTATTTATCTAGCCATTTTTCAATGATGAAGTTGGAGGCACTGTGGGTTTCAATTCATTCAGTAACCATTAAATGTTGAGGAAGCTCAATTCAATGAAAGCTCTGGAGAACTCTCACAGGCAAGGCTTCCAAAAGAGTGTCCAAAAGGTCACATGAAGCCAGGCCCATTGAAGTCTACAATGTGAGGCCTATGTGTGTTTCAACTCTCAAATATGGCTGCCATGTCTTAAAGAATAAAATCATGTGATATCCTGGCCGAGATTCCCAGGGCTCTGTGGAAAGCCACCCTGGGCCTAGATCTCAGTTTCCAAGGGCGACTCTCATGCATGGCCTCCTAAAATTCAAATAAAATTCATGGAAATACTTCTCTGAGGTCAGTTTCACAACTCAGTCTCTAAGGGGAATCACACCCGATTTCAAGCCTAGGTGGACCCAGTCATTTCTTCCAACCGCCAAACAAATGACCACAATTGAAACCCAAACATTCCCACAGGACCCTCATCTTCTTCCATATAGTCACTCATCGTCACCTCTGGCTGGAGGTTTCCATTAGGGGTGCAACCAAAGACAGTGTCCAAAAAATGCTCCCTTGCCCCTCATTTGCCTAAAGTCAGGGTGTCCTTGACACCCTTCCTGTGAACCAGGAGTGATCAAATAAGCCTGCCGTTAATACTGCTGTGTTTCTCCAATTTGAGTCCTACTGACTTTCAGGTATAGATTCTATACGTGATTTGGAGTCATGCGAAAACCCAATCCCCTCTGCAGGGCTTGGAAGAACTCATTTGACACAAAGAATCCATATTCTCACTTGATGGAGGTCAGGAACCTAACACAGGAAGGCAAGAGACTTCATCCACAATGACTGATTTTTTGTCATTATGGTTTTGAACGCACACATGGAATCATTCTTTAGATCCATCATGTGCTGAGAATCTAAATCACAGCCACAAACAAGGCCAAGAGGATAATTCAGCCACATCCCTTTCGAAAGCAATAAAGCAAAGAGCCCATTCATTTGCATTTCAAAACTATATTCTTCAGGCTTCACAAAGGGGTGGCTTGAAGCAAAATCCTTCCAGATATTCAGTGCAAGAGAACAGTACTTAAACAAAAGGTCCAAAGCAGGGTCGCTCAACTGAGAGTTTCCTGGTCACACTGATACCTGAGTTTTCTGAGATGCTCGCCATTCTCTTCAGCTCTCCAGTACATGGCCATGTCAGAGAGCTTGGAGGTGGTACATATCTTGTACACAAAACCATGAGCCTATTCTGCAGAGTGGCCAGAATTTAGGAAGAAAACAGCAACTTAGGAAGATAGCAGGTGTTTCCCATTGATAAGACAAGCTGCAGTTCATTCATATATTGGGCAGGATGAATTTTGGGAAGATTTATACTAGACAGGACACATCCATTAATGCATTTTCTTTTCTAATGTGTACATCACCAGACACAGTGGGATACACAGAAAAAGAAACACTCGCCTTGTCAAACGACTTACTAGAACAGTCCACTCAAAACCCAAAAAAATAAAATAAAAACGCCTTTCCTACCTATTCTCAGAACATGAGACAGAACCACAAACCCATAACCACTCCCACAAAGGCACCTCCTTTCCCCAAGTAGGTCTGTGACAACCCGGAGTGTCCTCTGACTGGTGAGCCATACAATGTTTCCCCGAATTGGCCTGTCTTGTCTCAGATCTGGTCTCCTTGTCCAACTCTGTGAAGTTGAGAGGAGCCAGCGGTGAGCCACTAACTGTTTTCTCAGGAAAGGTCCCTCTTCAGAGCTCTACTGGCATTTGGCCATCCTCACATCAGTAGGTACCAAGAAAGACTGACTTTGTCTTTGGAAAATCCAAACAAGTGAGCCCACTGGGACTGGGACTGGGACTGGGACTGCCTCTGGGTGGCTTCTTGGATACCAAGTTCAGAGAGTTCCATCACCAAGGAAGTGAGGTATGTCACTTTCTTTGGAACTGAATGAGGTGACTGCCTTGGCAACCACTTTGTCCTAACAGTTGCTTCCAAGAGTCCCAAGAGATGAAGCCAGCCGCTACTTCCTGTGACACTTTCACAAGTTAGAATGGAATATAAACGATAGGCAAACGGGAACAGCTCGCCACACAGGCTTGTTATGGTCAGTCTTCTCTACAATAAGAAGAGAGAGGCTGATTCAGACACATCCCTTTGTTCTGACGAGGTTTTTTTTGCCATGGAAGATGACTTTTGCTCACTCAGGTCCATCATACATGCCTACAACTTGTGCAAGTATCATTTCTGCATGGACCTTTGAGGTTCTCAGCAGGTGGACGGTCCCCTACTTTCCTGTATTGTAAGAACAACTCTGTTCCTGCTCTTTTGTGAAATGAGTTTGAGGGAACAGTGTATGTTTACGGTTAATAACAGGTTCGATTTGGGTTAGGAATCATTCTGTGTGATGAATAATAGTGTTGGAAACCTGTGATATTTACAAGATTATAGAGGTGAAATATAAGTATGAAAACAGAAATCTAGGTATGATTTGAAGCCCAGAAGGGCATTGAGCCCTTGATTGGGATACTTAGCTTCGAATTATGTTCTGCAAAGATGTCTCAGATAATTCGATATACAATGGCATAGGACCTTGTACCTTGGATGATTGAATGTAGAAGAGAACATCCAGTCAAAAAGGGATAGTCGGTAGGATCATAAAGGTAGTCGGTAGGTTTATGTGGAAGAGTGAGTATATGATTTGCACCAAAAGTTCTTTAGCAATAGGGTTTCGGTTAGAGACTGAATGTAAATGTCAGCACATATGAAGAGTCAGTCACTATGATGAGCTGGGGAAAATATGTAGAAAAGCAGATATCAATAGAGACATTACGAAATAAGGCAAAGTATAAAGTGACTGATAGGATTAGACATGTTCAACAGTGTTGAGTTTGAATATATAATCTTAGGAAGAAACAAATATGTAGTCACCAATAGGATTGGCATTTGAGAGCATTAGGCATCCTGGACATAGATGTTTTTAGTAATCCATGTTCACTTTCCATTTAGGCCTTGGTACAATCATAAGTATGACCATTAAATTTTTTGTCCAGAATATTACTGGGATAAAATGTATATGTAGATCAGGTGACATGAGTATTTTTTCCACCATTTCTGGGAGCAATATATTGAAGACGTAAAATTAGTATTGGGGTTACAAAGAGGTGCACCCTATGTCTATGAATATAGAGATAAAGCATGAATAGACCATACTGTGAATAAATAATATAACTTGTTCCAATTTTAAATGATGGATTTAACTGATATCTGAAAAATTACAGGAAATCTTATATTGATATACAATCATTCATTCCAACCAATTATACATCTATGTGTAATATTAGTGTTTTGGTTTATCATGAAGAGTGTGTGAGTTTTGCTTCAAACGTGATTATGAAAATTGAAAATAATGTGTTTGGAAAGAAGTCTCATAAAAAGACCAGTCAGGAAACCTGGAGGCATACATATGTTGTGAAGCAGGAAGTGATTGAAAGTAAAACAAATGACTATAAGTTTGCTAATTTGTGGATGAAATATTATCCAATGATGTGCATAAACTCATGAAATAGTAATGTACCAGTGTTGAATAAAAATGAACGTCAAAATACACATCATGTCCCATAGAAATCTACTTGCATTGATATTAAACTGGGTCAGTTACTGTAGAAATATTAGGATTCACGTGCATCATTCACCAAAGTTAGTTTTCTTTTTTTAAATTTTTATTTATGGTTGTTAAAAACATTACATAATTCTTGATATATCATATATCACATTTTGATTCAAGTGGGTTATGAACTCCCATTTTTACCCCGTATACAGATTGCAGAATCACATCAGTTACACATCCATTGATTCACATATAGCCATTCTAGTGTCTGTTCTATTTTGCTGCCTTTCCTATCCTCTACTATTCCCCCTCCTCTCCCCTCTCCTCCCCTCTTCTCTCTCTACCCACTCTACATAATAAATTTCTCCCCCTTGTATTATTTTTCCCTTTTCCCACACTTCCTTTTGTATAAAATTTTGTATAACCCTGAGGCTCTCCTTCCATTTCCATGCAATTTCCCTTCTCTCTCCCTTTCCCTTCCACCTCTCATCCCTGTTTAGTGTTAATGTTCTTCTCATGCTCTTCGTCACTACTCTGTTCTTAGTTACTCTCCTTATATCAAAGAAGACATTTGGCATTTGTTTTTTAGGGATTGGCTGGGTTCACTTAGCATAATCTGCTCTAATGCCATCCATTTCCCTGCAAATTCTAAGATTTTGTCATTTTTTAATGCAGAGTAATACTCCATTGTTTATAAAAGCCACATTATTTTTATTCATTCTTCCATTGAAGGGCATCTAGCTTGGTTCCACAGTCTTGCTATTGTGAATTGTGCTGCTATGAATATCGATGTAGCAGTGTCCCTGTAGCATGCTCTTTTTAGGTCTTTAGGTTTTAGACCGAGAAGGGGAATATCTGGGTCAAATGGTGGTTCCATTCCCAGCTTTCCAAAAAATCTCCATACTGCTTTCCCATTTGGCTGCACCAATTTGCAGTCCCACCAGCAATGTACAAGTGTACCTGTTTCCCCATATCCTCAACAGCACTTGTTGTTGTTTGACTTCATAATGGCTGCCAATCTTACTCGAGTGAGATGGTATCTTAGGGTGGTTTTGATTCACATTTCTCTGACTGCTGGAGATGGTGAGCATTTTTTTATGTACTTGTTGATTGATTGTATGTCCTCCTCTGAGCAGTGTCTGTTCAGGTCCTTGGCCCATTTTTTGATTGTGTTATTTGTTATCTTATTGACTAATTTTTTGAGTTCTTTGTATACTCTGGATATTAGGGCTCTATCTGAAGTGTGAGGAGTGAAGATTTTTTCTTAGAATGTAGGCTCCCTATTTACCTCTCTTATTGTTTCTTTTGCTGAGAAAAAACTTTTTAGTTTAAGTAAGTCCCATTTGTTGATTCTAGTTATTAACTCTTGTGCTATGGGTGTCCTATTGAGAAATTTGGAGCCCGACCCCACAGTATGTAGATCGTAGCCAACTTTTTCTTCTATCAGATGCCGTGTCTCTGATTTGATATCAAGCTCCTTGATCCATTTTGAGTTAACTTTTGTGCATGGCGAGAGAAAGGGATTCAGTTTCATTTTGTTGCATATGGATTTCCAGTTTTCCCAGCACCAATTATTGAAGATGCTATCCTTCATCCATTGCATGCTTTTAGCCCCTTTATCAAATATGAGATAGTTGAAGTTTTGTGGATTGGTTTCTGTGTCCTCTAATCTGTACCATTGGTCCACCCGCCTGTTTTGGTACCAGTATTATGCTATTTTTGTTACTATTGCTCTGCACTATACTTTGAAGTCTGATATCGCTATATCGCCTGATTCACACTTCCTGCTTATCATTGTTTTTGCTATTCTGGGTCTTTTATTTTTCCATATGAATTTCATGATTGCTTTCTCTATTTCTACATGAAATGCCATTGGGAATTTGATTGGCATTGCATTAAACCTATAGAGAACTTTTGGTAATATCGCCATTTTATGATGTTAGTTCTGCCTATATATGAACAGGGTACATTTTTACATCTTCTAAGATCTTCCTCTATTATTCTCTTTAGGGTTCTGTAATTTTCATTTTATGAGACTTGCACCTCTTTTGTTAGGCTGATTCCCAATTATTTTTTTTTTAGGATATTGTGAATGTAGTAGTTGTCCTCATTTCCGTTTCAGAGGATTTTTCGCTGATATACAGTAATGCCTTTGATTTATGCATGTTGTTTTTATATCCTGCCACTTTGCTGAATTCATTTATTAGCTCTATTAGTTTCTTTGTAGACCCTTTTGGGTCTGCTAGGTATAGAATTATGTCGTCTCTAATAGTGACAATTTAAGTTCTTCTTTTCCTATTTTTATGCCTTTAATTTTTTTCGTCTGTCTAATTGCTCTCGCCAGTGTTTCAAGAACTATGTTGAACAGAAGTGGTGAAAGAGGGCATCCCTTTCTTGTTCCAGATTTTAGGGGGAATGCCTTCAATTATTCTCCATTCAGAATGATGCTAGCCTGAGGCTTAGCACAGATTGCTTTTACAATATTGAGGTATGTTCCTGTTATCCCTAGTTTTTCTAGAGTTTTGAACATAAAGGGATGCTGCACTTTGTCGAATGCTTTCTCTGCATCTATCGAGATGATCATATGGTTCTTATTTTTAAGTCTATTGATGTGATGAATAACATTTATTGATTTCCGTATATTGATCCAGCCTTGCATCCCACGGATGAATCCTACTTGATCATGGTGCACAATTTTTTTGATATGCTTTTGTATCTGATTTGCCAGAATTTAATTGAGGATTTTTGCCTCTAGGTTCATTAGAGATATTGGTCTGTAGTTTTCTTTCTTTGAAGTGTCTTTTTCTGGTGTAGGAATCAGGGCGATGTTGGCCTCATAGAATGAATTTGGAAGTTCTCCTTCTTTTTCAATTTCCTGAAATAGCTTGAAAAGTATTGGTATTAGTTCCTCTTTAAAGGTTTTGTAAAACTCTGCTGTATACCCATCGGGTCCTGGGCTTTTCTTACTTGGTAGTGTTTTGATGGTTTCTTCTATTTCCTCAATTGATATTTTTCTGTTTAGGTTGTCTATAACCTCCTGACTCAATCTGGGCAGATCAAAAGACTTAAGAAATTTATCGATGCCTTCACTGTCTTCTATTTTATTGGAGTATAAAGATTCAAAATAATTTCTTATTATCTTCTGTATTTCTGAAATATCTCTTGTGATATTGTCTTTTTCATCCCGTATGCTAGTAATTTGAGTTCTCTCTCTTCTTTTCTTCATTACCATGGCTAAGGGTCTGTCGATTTTATTTATTTTTTCAAAGAACCAAATGGGTTGATGTGTCTGTCTCGCTGGCAGGCCGCTGGGCCTGTTTCTCCATTCGGTTGCAGGTCTGCCTACCTTGCGGGAGCGGGTGGTGGCTCTTCTTTGCCCCTTCTCCAATTGGGGTGTCGTGACTACCATGCCGGCAGGTCGCTGGGCCTGTTCTGGGCGCCGGCAAAGGCTCTCCTCTACCCCTACTCCAATTGTGTTGACGCGACTACCACGCCGGTGGGCCACTGTGCTTTTACTGGACTTGGGAGAAGGCTCTGCTCTGCCACTACTCCAATTGGGGTGTCATGTCTACCATGGTGGCAGGCCGCTGGGCCTGTTCCCAGGTCAGTCAAACTTCTGCTTACATTGCGGGTGCGGGCGGCGGCCAGCTTGGCCCCTACTACAATTTGTGTGACGTGAATACCACGCCAGCAGGTGGCTGGGCCTATTCCGGGCATGGGCGGCAGCTCTTCTCTGCCCCTACTCCAATTGGGGTGATGTGACTACCATGCCTGCAGGTCGCTGGGCCTATTCCGGGCACGGGCGGCAGCTCTTCTCTGCCCCTACTCCAATTGGGGTGACGTGACTATCATGCCAGTGGGTCGCTGGGTCTGTTCCGGGCCTGGCAGAAGCTCTGCTCTGCCCCTCTGGCTTAATGACAAGGTGAGAGATACTCAGGTGTTTGTGACTCACTTTCTTTACCAGAAGACCAACTGTTTCTGTCACCGCTGGTATCGATGAAGTTATCTCCTCCGCCGCTTTCTGATGACATCAGATCTCTGCCATGTTGATACACCATGCGAATGGCAGCATTTTGTTCCCTTTGCCGGGTGACAAAAGCAAAGGGTGAGTCCTGACCGGCCCTCACAAGCCCCGTCTCAAACTTGTTGCCACTGCCTATGAAGGCTCGGTTGGTATTAAACTCCACAGTATTCAGCAAGACCCGGACCGAGAAGCAGTTTCCGTGAGTTCTTTAGCCCTGGGCCAGATCAGTTCCAGGAGCTGAAATTCGGCCGCAGTGGGCTTGGTGTATGTTCTGATAGGAGCAGGCTCTATGAAGCAGTTTCTGTGGTTTCTTTTGCACTGAGCCTGAGTAATTTGTCTGCAAGACACAGGCAAATGGCAGCCTGAAATTACCTGGTCTATTGCTGAATGAGTGGCGATCAGTGGAACACAGGGATGGTGACGTCAGCTCTCCAAGATGGTGGCCGCTGGCTACCTCTGTGGTCTGACCGGTGTGGAGAACCGAATTGGACCGCTTCCTTCCCCCATCTCAAACCCAGAATTCAGCACGGAGCACAGTGATTGCACAGGTGGCAGGAGCCCACAGAATCCACACCGCTGTATATTTGCATTGCTACTCATCATTTCCCAGCGCGTGCCGCACACTCTAGCCACAGGGCGATTTGCTGAATAAGCAGCATGACCCTCGGTGCGGACAAATCACTCGCGTTGGAGCCCCCATAGCTGATCCTCGTGAGATAGAAATACTTCAACTAGGTTGTGGAACACCCCAATTTTGCTGGAAATTCCTAAAAAGATAGGTTTTAGTAGTTCTAACTCGTCATTCTCCCGCACAGTGACGCGGTACATGGGGGTGATGCACTCCATTCGCCGCCATCATATGATCCCCCAGAGTTAGCTTTCAGTAGTAGGAAACAAATTTGTATTTCAGGTGGATGAATATTTCTGAGAATGATCTTGTGAAAAGTTGATTATAAATCCACATACATGAATATGAATGAATTTAGGGAGTTTATAATAAGACAAATATATTTCATATTTTGAAAATTTTGGAGAGTGAATATATATATATATATATATATATATACACACACACACACACACACACACACACACACACACACACAGACATTAAAAAGTAGCATTATGAATGCCAATTGAAATTCACCATGAAATATATATCATCCACAGATCCAAAAACATTCATTTTACTGAACATGGATTTATGTTGTTCAACTAGGAAGCTCACCCATATGTTGAATTTACAGTTCCAACAGCGTTTAGTAGGAGTGATGTCTACTCACAATTTGTATCTGCCAAGTCAGCCAACTCAAAAATGTACGTGTGATACCAGGTAGAATTCTATATGTGCATATAAAAATACATGTGCTGAATAGGCTATAGAGAAAGGGAGACAGTTATTCACATATTTTTTAACATTTAAAACACATGGAGAACTATTTCAATTAAAATTGGCTAGATTTATAACACCTACCAATTATCATACGAAAGGCAAGTCCAACTATATACCACGCCTCCTGTGAAACTCTTGTATTTCTATTCTGTTTGGGTTATTTTTCTACATCATATTAAGATTAGAAATCAAAGTCTAGTAGGGTATGTGTTAGTGTCAGGGATTCAGTATTTCGAATGAAAAATTGGAAAATGTATCCAATGTGTATGCAAATATGTGCTACACAAAAATCTTCCCACTCTCATTCAAAACAATATCTTGACGTTACCTTCGCCCCACGTAAGACACAATTAGAGAAGAAGAGTTAGAAAATCTGTGAATACATATCTGGTATGGAAACTGCTTAGGAGTTCACAAATATGGAGGTGGTAGAGGAGATTCCAAAAGTATTGATCTTGCCATTTTTCAAGAATGAAGTTGGAGAAACTATGGGTTTCAATTCATTCCAGAACCATTAAATTTTGGGGAAGCACATTTAAAGGAAATCTCTGGAGAACTCTCAGAGGCAAGGCTTCCCAAAGAGTGGCCAAAAGGACACATGAAGCCAGGCCCATTGAGGTCTACAATGTGAGGTCCATGCTTGTTTTGACTCTCCACTATGGCTGCCATGTCTTTAAGAATAAAATCCTGTGATATCCTGGCTGAGATTCCCAGTGCTCTGTGGAAAACCACCCTGGGCCTAGATCTTAGTTTCCAAGGGAGACACTCATGCCTGTCCTCCTAAAATCCCAACACAATTCATAGCAATATTTCTCTAAGGTCAGTTCCTGAACTCAGTCTCTAAGGGGAATCACACCAGAGTTCAATCCCAGGTGGACTTAGTCATCTCTTCCAACCGACACACAAATGACCACAATTAAAACCAAAACAGTCTCACATGGCCCTCATCTTCTTCCATACAGACAATCATCATAATGTCTGCCTGGAAGTTTCATTAGGGGGTGCACATCCACATGTCCGCAACACGGATGTTTTATCACAAACCTGCGCACCACAGCTCTAGGCCCACTACTGAGCAAGCTCCAACTTACTGGCATCTCTGTTCTACACCATTTTCATGAAACCCAATCAATAAAGGCACTGTCTGGTACACTTATGATAAGCAACAGGACATCCAATGATCTCCAGTGCCACCTGGTCATGGGAATTTCAAAACTTCTTCCAAGTAGTTCTGTCACTATCCTGAGTGTTGTCTGACTAGTGGGCCACACTATAATCCCATAAAAAGGACCATCCTCTATCAGATCATGTCTCCTTGGCCAACTCTGTGAAGTTTTCAGGAGCCAGCAGTGAGCCACTAACTGCTTTCTCAGGAAAGGCCCCTCTTCAGAGCTCTTCTGACATTTGGCCCTCCTCACATTAGTAGGTATCAAGAAACACTGACTCTGTCCTTGGTAAATCCAAATAAGTGTGCCCACTGGGACTAGGACTGGGACTGGTTCTCGGTGCCTACTTCCTTGGATCTTAAGTTCACAGAGTTCCATCACCAAGAAAGTGAGGTGAGGTCACTTCCTTCAGAAACGAATGTGGTCACTGCCTTGGCAATCATTTTGTCCTAACAGTTGCTTCCAAGGGTTTCATGAGATGGAGGCTGTCACTACTTCTTTTGACTCTTTCTCAAGTTAGAATAATATATCAACCATCAACACCCAGGAAAAGCTCTCCAGACAGGACTGGTTTGGTCCATCTTCTCTTCATTAAGAAGAGAGAGGCTGATTCAGACACATCCCTTCATCCTGACCAAGTTGTTTGTCATAGAAGATGACTTTTGGTCTCTCAGGTACTTCATAACTGCCTACATCTTCTCCAGGGATGATTTCTGCATTGATCTTTGTGATTCTCAGCAGGTGGAAGTTCCCCTACACTCCTGTATTGTAAGACAAACACTGTCCGTGCTCTTATGTACAGTTAGATTGAGGGAACAGTGTATGGTTAGGGTTAATAACATGTTCGATTTGGGTTAGGAATCATTCTGATGGATGAATAATGGTTTTGCAAACCTGTGATATTTATAAGAATATATAGTTGTAATACAAGTATGTAAACAAAAATCTAGGTAAGATTTAAAACCCAGAAGGGCATAGGGCCCTTGATTGGGATACTTAGCTTTGAATTATGTTCTGGACACATGTCTCAGATTAATCCATGTACAACGATAAAGGACCATGTACCTTGAAATATTGAATGTAGAAGAGAACATCCAGTCAAAAAGGGATAGTCGGTAGGATCATAAAGGTAGTCGGTAGGTTTAGAACGAAGAGTGAGTGTATGATTTGGACAAAAAGTTCTTTAGCATTAGGGTTTCCGTTAGAGAATGAATGTAAATGTCAGCAGATGAGAAGAGTCAGTCACAATGATGAACTGGGAAAAATATGTAGGAAAGCAGATATGTATAAAGAAATTAGGAAATCACGCAAAGTATAAAGTGAGTGTTAGGATTAGACATTTTCAACAGGCTTGATGTTGAGTATATAATCTTAGGAAGTAACAAATATGTAGTCACCAATAAGATTGACATTTGAGAGCATTAGGCAACATGGACATGGATGTTTTTAGTAATCCATGCTCACTTTCCATTTAGGCTTTGGTTCAGTCATAATTGTGAACTTTGAATTTTGTGTCCAGAATATTACTGTGATAACATGTATATGTGGATCAGGTGACATGAGTATTTCTTCTACAATTTCTGGGAGCAATATTTTGAATACATATAATTTAGTATTGGGGGTACAAATAAGTGTACCCTGTGTCTATGAATATAGAGAATATGCATGAATAGACCATACGGTGAATAAATAATATCTCTGGTTCCAACTTTAAATAATGGATTGAATTGATATCTGAAAATATACAGAAAATCATATATTGATATACATACATTCATTCCAACCAGTTATACATCTAATGGTGATATTAGGGTTATGGTTTATCATGAAATGTTGTGAGTTTTGATGAAAAAGTGATTATGGAAATCGAAAATAATGTTTGAAAAAAAGTCTCATTAAAAGACCAGTCAAGAAACATGGAGGAATACATGTTTTCTGAAGCAGAAAGTGATTGAAAGTGAAACAAATCCCTATTAACTTGTGAACTTGAGGATGAAATACATATCCTATGTTGTGCATAAACTGAGGAAATAGTACTGTACCAGTGTTAAATAAAAATGAACTTCAAAATACACATCATGTCCCATAGGAATCTACTTGCATTGATGTTAAACTTTGTCAGTTACTGAAGAATTATTAGGATATCTCTGCACCATTCACTGAAGTTAGTTTTTAGTACTAGGAAACAAATATGTATTTCAGGTCGATGAATATTTCTGAGAATAATCTTGTGGAAAGTTGATTACAAATCCAGATACATGAACAAGAATGAATTTAGGGAGTGTATACATGAGACATATATTTCATATGTTGAAAAATCTGTAGAATATATATATATATATATATATATATATATATATATATATATACACACAAAACACACACACAGAAATTAAATGTAGCAATATATATGCCAATCAAAATTCATCATAAAATATATATCATCCACAGATGCAAAATATTTAATTTACTGAACATGGATTTATGTATAATGTTGTTCACTAGGAAGCTCACACATAGGTTGAATGTTCAGTTCCAACAGAATTTAGCAGGAATGATCTCTTTTCATAATTTTTTTCTGCCAAGTCAGCAACCTCACAAGAATGTACGTGTGATATTTGGTAGGGTTCTATATGTGCAAATAAAAATACATGTGCTGAATAGTCTCCAGAGAAAGGGAGACAGGAATTCACATATTTGTTAACTTTAGAAACACATGGAGAACTATTTCAACAAAAAATTGACTAGATTTATAACTCCTACCCTATATAATGCAAAAGGCAAATCTAAATATACACCATGCCTCCTCTGAATTGCTTGTATTTCTATTCTGTTTGGGTTATTTTTCTCCATAATATTAGGATAATTACTCAGAGTCTAGTAGGAAATTGGTTAGTGTAAGGGCTTCAGTATTTCGAGTGGAAAATTGGAAAATGAATTATACTTATAACACCCAGAGCGGTAAAAGTAGATGGAATCACTTCCTCAATCCATGCCTCTCATCTCAAGCCTGTGCCCTGTCGAGACACTGGCTGGAAACTGGAAAAGAGTGGTAACCTTTAAAAATTGTGTATTCGCCATGTGAATAAGGCTATAGACTCTCCCCTTGGCCACCAGTAGTCCTAACGCTCATCAGCCTGTTCAGCAGCGATGGCTGATCACAAACCCTACTAGACAAGAAGTATGGTCTATCTTGCATACAGCCCCCTGAGGAACCTGGTGGCCATCCCTCCACCCACACATTTGTCAGCTGCCTATAGGTCTTTCCTATTGGTATATCCCTGATATAGAGGATCCCACTAAAATTCCATTAAATCCCTTCCGTAACATAGATAATGGGAACAAACATTATGGATGTAGGGACACGCGAACCAGATGCAGGTTAGCTAGCCTAGATTAGTATGTTTGCCCAGCAAGCTATCAAAGCCACAAACAGTCTCGGCTGTGTGGGGGAAAAGCCGACATCTTCTGTAAGTCATGGGATGTGAGCATACAGGGGGTGCCTGGCGGAACCCAAACTCCCCACCAAATTCAGTACACAGCATTGGCCATATTACCAATTGGACAACCAAAACCTATGGCCCCCAGAGGGGTCTCTAGACCCTAAAATTCTGCGTGACCTTTTCAACTTTGACAAGTGCTCAAAAGGGTGGAAGAAAATTCCCCTATATGTAGGCCTTTCCCTCCTTTGCTCACATCCTGAACTATGCTTCTCCAATAGATCCTCACCCTCAGCTTTCTGCTCCAGATTCTGCTGTCACTCCCAGTCAGCAACCTGATTTCTCCCCTCCAATTACTAGATCAAAAGCCAAACCTCGGATCTCAGACCATTGCCCCCTTGCTGAGGTAGCAGGTACTGAGGCACCCCTCCACCCACTCACTCCTCTTTTCTTCTGTTGGTGCCCGCACCGGGTCCCACCAGGTCTTCTTACCAGCTAACCCAAAGCTCACACCAGCTGAGAAGAGCCCTCAGACCCCTATGCAAGATGTAATGAAAATGGCTTTTAAAGTTGCTTTGTCATCACTGAAAACAGGTTACTAAGGATTTAAAGTCCCTCACAGGCTTTTAGGGATACTCACTCCCATCTTCCCCTCTGCTCTATCTGTTCTACTGCTCAAGTTTTTCTTGCTAGAAAAATCCCAAACCCCTTTTCCATTAATCTTTTACATCTGTCCTTCTCATACACAGATCCACGGAGCTGCTATCACTTCCGCTTTCCCCATTGATGCTTTCTCTTTTCTAATGTCTACAACCACAGACACAGTGGGAAACACAGACATAGAAACACTAACCTTTTCAAAGGACTTACTAGTAACAGTTCACTCCAAACCAAACAAACCACCTTTCCTACCTATTCTCAGAACATGAGACAAAACCACAAACTCACACCTACATCCAAAAAGGCACCTACTTCCTACAAGTAGGTCTGTGACTATCGAGAGTGTCATCTGATTGGTGGGCCATACACTGTTCCCCCGGAATGATCAGTCCTGTCTCAAGTCTGGACTCCTTGGCCAACTCTGTGAAGTTGTCAGGAGACAGCGGTGAGCCACTACCTGCTTTCTCAGGAAAGGTAGTCTTCAGAGCTCTCCTGGCATGTTGCCATCCTCACATCAGTAGGTACCAAGAAAGACTGACTCTTTCCTTGGAAAATCCAAACAGGTGAGACCACAGGGACTGTTACTGGGACTGGCTCTGGGTACATGGCTTCCTGGATCCCAAGTTCAGACAGTTCCATAACCAAAGAAGTGAGGTGAGGTCACTTCCTTCAGGAACTGAATGAGGTCACTGCCTTGGCAACCACTTTGTCCTAACAGTTGCTTCCAAGAGTCCCATGAGACGGAGCCTCCCCCTACTTCCTGTGACACTTTCACAAGTTAGAATCGTATATCAACCATAGGCACCCTGGATCAGCTCTCCACCTAGGTCTGGTTTGGTTCATCTTCTCCACGTTAAGAAAAGAGAGGCTGATTCAAACACGTCCCTTCGTCCTGACTAGGTTGTTTGCCATAGAAGATGACTTTTGCTCTCTCAGGTCCTTCATAGCTGCCTATATCTTCTTCAGGGATCATTTCTGCATGGACCTTTGAGGTTCTCAGCAGGTGGAAGATCCCCTACATTCTGTATTGAAAGACCAGCTCTGTCCCTGCTCTTCTATAAAGTTAGATTGAGGGAACTGTGTATGGTTAGCGTTAGTACCTGGTTCAATTTGGGTTAGGAATCATTCTGAGGGATGCATAATGGTATTGGGAACCTGCGATATTCACAAGAATATATAGGTGAAATATAAGTATGAAAACAGAAATCTAGGTAAGATTTGAAGCCCAGAGGGCATTGGGACGTTGATTGGGATACTTAGCATTCAATTATGTTCTGCACAGATGTCTCAGATAAATCGATATACAATGGCATAGGACCTTGTACCTTGGATGATTGAATGTGGAAGAGAAGATCCAGTCAAACAGGCATAGTCAGTAGGATTAAGAAGATAGTCGGTAGGTTTAGAAAGACGAGTGAGTATAGGATTTGGACCAAAAGTTCTTTAGCAACAGGGTTTCGGGTAGAGAGTGAATGTAAACGTGAGCACATGTGAAGAGTCAGTCACAATGATGAACTGGGGAAAATATGTCGGAAAGCAGATATCAACAGAGACATTAGGAAATCAGGCAAAGTATAAAGTGAGTGATAGGATTAGACATTTTCAATATGGTCGAGGTTGAATATATAATCTTAGAAAGAAACAAATATGTAATTACCAATTGGATTGACATTTGATAGCATTAGGCAATATGAACATGGATGCTTTTGGTTGTCCTTGCTCAGTTTCCATTTAGGCTTTGGTAGAATCTTAAGTGTTATCTTTGCTTTTTTTGTCCAGAATATTACTGTGATAAAATGTATATGTAGATCAGGTGACGTGAGCATTTCTTCCACCATTTTTTTGAGGAATAATTGGAAGACGTATAAATTAGTGTTGGGGGTACAAAGAGGTGTAACCTGTGTTTATGAATACAGAGATAATGCATGAATAGTCCATACTGTGAATAAATAATATAACTGGATCTACTTTAAATAATGGATTGAATTATTATCTAAAATTATATAGGAAATCATATATTGATATACAATCATTCATTCCAACCAGTTATACAACTAATGGAAATATTAGTGTTATGGTTTATCATGAAGGGTGTGTGAGTTTTGGTTCAAAAATGATTATGGAAAACGTAAATAATGACTTTGGAAAGATGTCTCATTAAAAGACCAGTGAGAAATATGGAGAAATACATGTGTTCTGAAGTAGGAAGTGATTGTAAGTAAAAAAAATGACTATGAATTTGTGAACTTGTGGATGAAATACATATCCTATGATGTGCATAAACTAAAGAAATAGTAATGTACCAGTGTTGAATAAAAATGAACGTCAAAATGCACATCATGTCCCATAGGAATCTACTTGCATTGATGTTATACTGGATCAGTTACTGTAGAAATATTAAGATTTGTATGCCACATTCACTGAAGTTAGTTGTCAGTACTAGGAAAGAAATATGTAGTTCAGGTAGATAAATATTTGTGAGAATAATCTTGTGAAATTTTGATTATAAATCCACACATATGAATATGAATGAATTTAGGGAGTGTATATTAAGACACATATATTACATATTTTGATAAATCTGGAGAGTGTGTATACACACACACACACACACACACACACACACACACAACAAGATATTAAAAACTAGCAAAATATATGCCAAACAAAATTCATCATGAAATATATATCATAAAGATCCAAAAATATTCTTTTGACTGAACCTGGGTTTATGTATAGTGTTGTTCTACTGGGAAGCTCACCCATAGGTTGAATTTTCAGTTCCAACACCGTTTTGGAAGAGTGATGTCTTCTCACACTTTGTATCTGCAAAGTCATGTAACTCACAAGAATGTACGTGTGATACCCGGTAGGATTCTATTTGTGCATATAAAAATACATGTGCTGAATAAGCTCCAGAGAAAGGGAGACAGTAATTCACATATTTGTTAACTTTAAATACACATGGAGAACTATTTCAATTAAAAATTGACTAGATTTATAACACCTACCCTTTCTTATGCAAAAGTCAATTCCAACTCTGAACTGCGTGTATTTATATACTGTTTTGTTTATTTTTCTCTATCATATTAGGATTAGTAGTCAGAGTCTAGTAGAATATGGGTTAGTGTCAGGTATTCAGAAATTTGTATGGAAAATAGGAAAATTAATCTAATATGTATGCAAATATGTGCTACAAAAAATCTTCCCACTCTCATCCAGAACAATGCATTGACATTACCTTCACCCCAAGTTAGACACATTTAGAGAAGAAGATTCAAAAAATCTGTGATTACATTTCTGGAATGGAAAATGCTCACGAGTGCACAAACTTGGAGGTGGTATAGGAGTTTCTAAAAGTAAGGACAGGGTACACACTCCACAAACATGGAGCTCTGCCAGCCTAAAACTTTTTGAGAAACTGGCACTGAGGTTGTGCACTTGAAATATATGTTGTTGTCAGGAGTTAAGTTTCCTTTGCAGTGAGACCCTCAAAGCTGGGTCTGCATCTATGAGACCTTGAGGACATAGTTTCTTATTTTCCAATGAACACGAGGCAACAGTGCTGAAGTCTCTCTTTGTAGGTTAACTGTGGCCACTGGGGCTTAGTGTCTCCCCATGTGGAATGTGAAGCCAATTGGTCATCCTCCACTTTTTGTGGTGTTTCTTGCTGCTGCACTGGGAGTTTGGTATTTGCTTCTTGAAATACAATAGTTCAACTGGTACACAGCGCTGGAGGGAATTCTGTCAAGTGTGGTGGGTCAGGGTCTGCAAGAAAGTGCACCATCCAGGCTTCGCAGAAACTTTAGTGACACATCATAAATTTTGGCCTTCCCTGGCCAGACAACGACCCTCTCTGAGGCTCTAATTGTCCTCATAATTTCTGATATTGGGGCCAGCAAAAATAAATAAATAAACTACCATTTGTGTGATGCTTGTCAAAGTTCTGTTATCTCTAACCCCCCTTTTGTGTAACTTTCTGGGCCATATAGCTGGGCTGTAGGAAAGGCGGGATTGCTGTCTTGTTCCTGCCGTTTTGGGAGGGAGAGGCAGCCCAGCCGGTTGACATAATAAGCTTGCCTCAATTTGATTTTAGTTGGAGTCAGTGTTCTTTTTTTGTTTCCTCATCTAACCTTTTTGAGTTCCCCAGCAAGATGACCCTGCCGACCAGATCACAAGACCAGACTGCTGGAAATTCTGAATCTGGCCTTCCCTCCAGGGCTCCAGGCTGGAAAGCCACTCTAAGGGGTGCACATCTTGAGATTTTCCAAGGCCTTTGAGTGAGCATTCACTCCCAGGAGCACTGCGGTGAACCACGGCACTAAAACTATTAGCAAGCAAAATGGTGGAGGAGGCCTCAATAATTAAGTGGTGCTTTTATAACATCGGATATCCGTTAAAGGGAGATCTATTCTGATGACATAGAGGTGTCCTGGGGAGGCTCACATATACTCCTTTTCGGGACAGTAATGAGAATTGTTCTGTCCTATGTTCTATTCTGTAGGGAATTCCTCTGGAATGGTAGAGAGGTGCTGACTGGCATGCACGCGGACCTACTTTGGAGCTTTAACAAGACGTTGCATTGCTCCTCTGTTTTTCTGTTTCGAGTCCGGGTTTCTGTTTTTTTTTTTGTGTGTGTGTTTTGTTCTGTGTTCTGTGTTTTTCTTGTTTGTTTTGTGTGTTTTGTTCTGTGATTTCTGTGGCAAAATCTTAACTATATTGGACGTGAAAATGGGTAACAGAGCAAGTAAAACTGACATCCCTTTGGACTGTGTTTTAAGGAACTGCGATGAACTTTACCCCCCTTTGTTAAGCAGGATGAGAGAAGCCCCTAGCTGGGTGCCTGGAGCACACCCACTGAAGAGGGCAATGCCTGCTGTGGACCTGAGAACTGAGTATCTCCCAGGTTAAAAAGTGAATCTCCATTAAAACCCCTTGTCCCTCCAGAACAAGAGAGTCACAACATTTGGGCAGAGTCCCCTGTGTTTCTCCTTTGTTACCAAAGCAATAACCCCCCCTTTTTCTATTTCTAAAAACCTTGTCCTCATTATTAAATTGGCATTAATTGGCTTCAAGGTCAGGAGCCGAACTTTACGTTACAAATTTTGCTACATCCCGCCCCCCTTAGTCCCGGAACTTTTTTAGAACTGACTACTTAAATGTTAGTAAAAGTAGCATGCTTGGGGTGGATCCAAACCAGAGGAGCTGATCCTGTAAGTAAAAGGAGGGACTGAGGGACTCCCAGCAGCTGCCGAAGCCCTGTTGCTTCAGGGAATTCCCTCCTTTCTTCCCTGCACTGTAAGGATTATGCCACCTCTGTCTTCTAAAAAAGAGAAAAAGAAAAAGAGGACACTAAATGCATTAAAGTCACCATGGAGACCCTTGATTGTACATTTCAGGTTGCCCCTCTTTTAAAACATCTGGTTCCCCCCTGTGGACATCTATGGTGCCACTGGTGTAGGAGATTTTTCTCTTATCTGCTCTGGTTTAAAGGGTTCTGTCTGACAGCCACAGTCTGGACCTCCTTTCTGTCTGTCTTGTGTCTTTGTTTCTGGCCCTTTAAGACATGTGCAATAATGTGTTGATATTATAAATTGTTTTTGGGGGATGATCTTAGCTGAATGTGTGTCTAAATGATGATGTTTTATTGTAACAATCTGGTATCTGAATGGGTTTTTGAGGCATTGCACAATCTTGCAGTTAAAAGTCGGGTTTAGGTAATTGTTTAGTTTATGATTTCAGATAATTCATGCCAGAGAACTTAAATACTAAGGATGGAAAAATAAAGAACTCTACTCCCAAGTTGGCAAGTAACTTCCCAATCACTCAGTCTTTTTTTTTCACCAATTTTGAATTGGGTAGCCTGGGAAAATGTCACTTTATGCACCAGAGCATTAATCTGGACAAGGATTGTAAATCATAGTATGGTATTTGTTGACAAAACAAGATGTAAAGATATAAAATTTTGTGAATTGTATCTTAAACTTGTACCATAATTTTCAACATCCGAACCTGACAATTATGGTTAAAATGCCTTAGGCCTGAGGTGTCTGCTCAGAATAGCAGTTTTTTCTTCCTCCTTCCAGACCTCAGCCATGTTTTATTTTGAAAGGCAAATGAAAGAAGCCTGCAAGATTAGTAGGAGACTGATCTGAGGCCTAAGGGAAAAAAGGTAAATTGTATGGTATTTACTAATTACTGGCCAGTCATTTTTTCTAGGACTCTTATTTTTTTCCTTAGATACTTTTTTTTTTTGAGCTCATGATTTTGATCATACAGACCTAGGTTAATGTTTTTCTGATCAGTACTATCTTTGACCAACTTTGGAATTTTTGAAACATTGCAATGGAGATTTCACCTGCGAAAAGCTAAAAGGCCTTTACTATTATTATGTGTGCTCAATTTTGTTATGTGTTGTATGTCTATATATACATATGTCCGTATATCATATAAATGATACACAAATTAACATATATAAGGAGCACTCATAAAAAAAGCGCTCATATAAACAAATTTTAAAAAGTGGATCCAAAGATCTTTAATTCACGTGATTTAAATGGTTCAATTAAATTGGATAAACAGATAAAAATAAATGTCTTTAAATTTAAGCTTTCAAGTTTTTCTAGGTATTCAAAAATCTAATAAAATTTTAATATCTACAAAATGTCTTATATGCCTTGGTTCTAGGACTTTTCCTTAAACATAAAAATGGTTTACACTCTTCAATACATTTGTCTATTATTTTGATAAATAAGTAAAGTAAATTTGATATGGGATTACTCATTCATGAGTACTTTTGTTAGATATCTGATTGACTTCCTAACGTCTGTATAAGTTTGACTAAAGTCTGTAAAGCATAGTAAAAATCAATCATGTGTTAAAGAGACAAAAATTTCTTAAAACATAAGTTTACCCATAGCATTGTGTTTATTAAGTTTTATTTTTTCTAGAGCAAGCAACCATAGAAATTAAACAACTGATTAAATTAGAACTGTTATTTTAGAGCACTGTATTGCCATTTCTTTAAAAGCTAAACTTGGTTAATGTAGAAACATCAATGTAATTGTGATGCTACTAATGTGCTCATATCAGGTATGCAAGTCTGTAAGGCAAAAATTTTAAAAGAGGATTATATCAAGCTAGTGTTCTGAAGTTGTACGGTAAAAAATATATTGGGGATTTATTCACCTGTTATCAATAAGATATGCAAAGTTTTATGTTACTTTTTACATTGGGGAACAATTTAAATGTATTTTATGTTAATGAGAGCCTAATCTATGTAAATGTTAAAAACTTTCAGCATTTCTTTAATTCATGTTTTAAAAGGGATATTATATGGTGTTAGCTAATGTTCATGTGACCTCAAACAATTTATGTAAACTTAGTAAAATAATATTTAAAAAATAAAGATCAGCTTTAGAACTAAAACACTTAAGATTTATAAAGAGCCCTGCCTTACCTGAGATAGGGCTGTGTGTCCCATCTTACTACATGTGAGAATGACTACAAAAGTAGTAGGTCAGATTTTATTTCTTTAAAGTTATGTTAAAAGTTCTTTTTTTATGTCAAGATATATAGGATCTCCAACAGGGGATATAATGTATTACTCAGCCAAAAAATTCAGTGTAGTTATTACACGAACTAAGTACTTTTACTCTTGTTAAAAAATTTTATTTTGTAATTTCCTTATATGTGATCTAGATTCTCTATTAGTGTTTTACAGAAGTGTTGCTTTAAGAACAAAACATGGGTTAATTTCAGAGAGTAGGTTATCACCTACAAGACAGACAGAATAATACAGATCCCAATTAATAAAAAGATAAATAATTATAAAGTTATAGACATTAAAGCCCAGTGCTCTTAATATAAGGCCGTTAAAATTTATTTGGTGGATGTTTAAGATTAGGATTGAAAATTAAATTTAAATGAAAAGGGCCAAAAAAAACAATATTTGTCTCTTGCCCTATGAGTCAGTCTGAATCCAGGTAACAGGGTACTTCACTAAATAGTTTTGCAACTCTGGGCCACATAAACTCCCCATCAGGGAGATTAATGAGACCACTGGAGAACAGAAAGCCAATCAGTGCATTTGCTATGAAGAGGAGAGTCATCAGAGAAGGGAGAAATCCCTGATGCTTCCCAGGGAAGCCACATGGTCAAGCAATACCTGGACCCACCTAGCGCAAATAGCTCTAGAAGAACTGAGAAAGTGCTCTCAAGTTTCCCTAGGAATGACTCCCATGAAAGCTCAGCTGACTGTTAACAATAGATAGAAACAAAAGTCAGTTTGACTGCTTCATCTTAAACACTTAGCAAAGACAATGAAAAGCAAAATACAGCCATTCCTGGGCATTTTAAATAATAATAATAATAATAATAATAATAATAATAATAATAATAATATTTTAAGGTATACACTTTATGTTAGCCTCCCAAAATAAGTAAGACTGGAGGCTACAAAGAAGGATTCTCAGAGAGGAATGCCTGATACTTATTAAAAGAGACTATCAAGAAGAGCTGCCAGAGGCAGAAATTTTCAGTTTAAGGCCTAAAGATATTCCTAACCTACACCGGTAAGTTTGGTGTTTGCTAGTACGATTATCCAGCAATGAGTATCAGAATTAAAGGTTTCTCTATTAGACACAGAGGTCATACTGGTAAAAGGATTTTGCAAGATCAGATGACATTAAATTATTAAACTGTATCTTATGGGGAGGGACAACTGTAATACTAAAAGTTAAATATTAAGTTGACAGTCTTGATAACTGGGAATATTAAAGACTGGTGAGGGAAATTCTATACAGTGACATGTTCCAGCTGCTGTAACATTTATTCAGTACTCATGGTTTTTGTTTCTCTCATAGAATAACCCATCCCCAGATGACTTTACAAGCTGTTCTTCCTTAACCAGACTTCAAAACGAACTGATTTCTAAAAGGCAACTCATGTCCCTCAACTACTTCTAAAAGGCAACTCATGTCCCTCACACCATGCCTACTCACGTCACCCTCTCTCAGCTCAGAAGAATCCAAAATGTGTGACGCTTCTCTTATTACAACAATGGAGCCAAATATAAATAGACTATCAATACAAGTAATTAATTAAGTCAGGTAAAATCAGGGAGACTGGTTTTGGGTGAGTTCTAAAATTTTGGAGACTTTTACCTGAGGGATTAAAATTTCCTCAGTGCTCTTCCCCCAATATATCAAAGATTTGAAAGGGACACAGAGAAAAGGGGAAAATGATAGACCCAACCTGATCTTTTATTAAAATTGGGAGCCATCTTGCCACAAAGCATGAAAAGATAATTTTGGCTTTACCATAAATTACTGAAAATTCTGAACCTGTTTGGAATGCCTGCCAGTGACTTGAACTGACCCATGTCTTGCTCTCTGACCTGATAGCAACCCTTTCTGAAACTTTAGTGACATATCATAAATATTTGCCTTCCCTGGCCAGACAGCAACCCTCTCTGTGGCTCCATTTTACAGCAAAAAAAAATGTAAACTACCATTAGTATGATGCTTGTCAGAGTTCTGTTATCTCTAACCCCCATTTTCTGTAACTTTCTTGGCTATAAAGCTGGGCTTTAGGAAAGCTGGGGTTGCTGTCTTGTTCCCGCCATTTTTGGAGGGAGAGGCAGCATGTCCAGTGGAAATAATAAGTTTAATTTAATTTGATTTCTTTTGGAGTCAGTGGTCTTTTCTTGTGTCCTGATCTAACAGGTAAACACTCCAAAAACTTGCAGCTCTGCTGGCCTAAAGACTTCTTGAGACACTTCCCTTGAGATTGGGCACTTGAAATATATGTTGTTTTAAGGAGCTTTAGCATCCTTTCTAGTGGGACCATCAAAGCTGGGTCTGCATCTATGTGACCTGGAGGACATGGTTTCTTATATTCCAATGAACATGAGGCAGCAGTGCTAAATTCTCTCTTTGTAGGTAAACTGTGGCCACTGGCTGCTAATTGTCTCCCCGTGTGGACTGTGAATACATTTGGTCATCCTCCACTTTTAGTGGTGTTTCTTGCTGCTGCACTGGGATTTTGGTATTTGCTTCATGAAATACAAGGAGTTCAACTGGGACCCAGTGCTGGAGGGAGTTCTGTCACGTGTGGTGGGTCAGAGTCTGCAGGAGAATGCACCAACCAGGCTTCTATCCCACAGAGCCTGCCCCCTTGACCATAGAAACCTGATTCTGAACATTGCCCTGAAATTTCTCCATATAACAATATGCCTTTACATACAAGGTTCTGATGGCTGCACCATGTCAGTCACAACCCATTTGGAAGTAAATGGAAGATCCACATGGCCCCACCACAGATGTTTTATCACACACCTGCACAACACTGCTCTATGACCACTAATTAGGAGGTTCCAACTTACTGACATCTCTGTTCTACACCATTTTCATAAAACCCAGTCAATCAAGGCACTGTCTGGTACACTCAAAATAGCAACAGGACATCCAAGATTTTCCAGTGCCACCTGGTCATGGGAATTTCAAAAATTTCATGGTATTTATCTAGGCATTTTTCAAGGATGAAGTTGGAGGCACTGTGGGTTTCAATTCATTCAGGAACCATTAAATGTTGAGGAAGATCATTTCAATGAAAACTCTGGAGAAATCTCACAGGCAAGGCTTCCCAAAGAGTGGGCAAAAGGTTACATGAAGCCAGGCCCATAGAGGTCTACAATGAGAGGTCCTTGTGTGTTTTGACTCTCAACTATGAATGCCAAAGCTTTCAGAATAAAATCATATGATATCGTGGCTGAGATTCCCTGTGTTCTGTGGAAAGCCACCCTTGGTCTACATCTCAGTTTCCAAGGGCGACTCTCATGCGTGGCCTCCAAAAATGCCAACACAAATCATGGCAATACTTTTTTGAGGTCAGTTCCACAACGCAGTCTAAAAGGGGAATCACACCAGAGTGTAAACCCCGGTGGACGCAGTCATCTTTTCCAATCGCCACACAAATGACCACAATTAAAACCAAAACACTTCCACATAGCCCTCGTATTCTTCCATATTGACACTCATCATAACCTCTGGCTGGAGGTTTCCATGAGGGGCACATCTAAAAACAGGGTCCAAAATAAGCTCCTTTTCTCCTCATTTGCCTAAAGTCATTGTGGCCGGGACACCTTTCCTGTGAACCAGGAGTGATCAAATAGGCCTGCTCTTAATACTGCTCTGCTTCTCCAATTTGATGCCTACTGACAGTCAGGTATAGATTCTTCATGTGATTTGGAGTCATGAGGAAACCCAATCACCACTGCAGGGCTTTGAAATACTAATTTGACCCAAGGGATCCCTATTTTCACTTGATGGATGTCCGGAAACTAAGAGAGATAGGCAAGAAGCTTCATACACAATAACTGATTTTTTTGCCATTTTGGTTTTGGATGTACACATGGCATCTTTCTTTACATCCATCTGGTGTTGAGAATCTAAGCCACAACCTCACACAGGGCCAAGATGCTGATTCAGACACGTCCATTTCCAAAGCAATTAAGCAAAGAGCCACAGGTGATGCCCATTCATTTCCATTTGAAAACTATTTTCTTCAGGCTTCACAAAGTGTGACCTGAGGCAAAGACCTTCCTGACATTCAGGGCAACAGAAAAATAGGTAAGCAAAAGGCCCCAAGCAGGGTTTCTCCAATGAGACTTTCCTATTCACATGGATATCTGAGTTTTCTGAGATGATCTCATTCCCTTCAGCTATTCAGTACATGGCCATTTCAAAGAACTTGGAGGTGGTACATATCTTGGACACAAAACCATGAGCCTATTCTGGAGAGATGACAGAATTCAGGAAGAAAACTGGAACTTTGGAAGTTAATAGGTGTTGCACATCAATAAGGGTAGCCACTCTCTATTCATAAATTGGGCAGGATGAATACTGAGAGCTTTCTACTAGACACAACACATCCATTGATGCATTCTCTTTACTATTGTCTACAACCACTGACACAGTAAAATACACAGACATAGAAACATTCACCTTGTCAAACGACAAACAAGAAACAGTCCACTCCAAACCAAACAAACCAACTTTTCTACCTATTCTCAGAAAATGTGACAAAACCACATTCTCACACCCACACTCAAAAAGGTACCTCCTTCCCCCAAGTAGGTCTGTGACTATATGGAGTGTCTTCTGACTGGTGAGCCATACTATGTTCCCCTGAAATGGCCTGTACAGTCTCAGATCTTGTCTCCTTTTCCAACTCTGTGAAGTTGCCAGGAGCCAGTGGTGAGCAACTACCTGCTTTCCCAGGAAAGGACCCTCTTCATAGCTCTCTTGTCATTTTGCTATCCTCACATCAGTAGGTACCAAGAAAGGCTGACCATGTCCTTGGTAAATCCAAACAATTGAGTCCACTGGGACTGGGACTGGGACTGGCTCTGGGTGCCTGGCTTCCTGGATACCACGTTCAGAGAGTTCCATGAACAAGGAAGTTAAGTAGGTCAATTCCTTCAGCAACTGAATGAGGTCACTGCCGTGACAACCACTTTGTCCTAACAGTTGTTTCCAAGAGTCCCATGAGATGGAGCCTTCCTCTACTTCCTCTGACACTGTCACAAGTTAGAATGGTATATCAACCATAGACACCCAGGAACAGCTCTCCACACAGGCCTGGTTTGGTCCATCTTTACATTAAGAAGAGAGAGGCTGATTCAGACACATCCTTTCAATCTGACCAGGGTTTTTGCCATGGAAGATGACTTTTGCTCTCTTAGTTCCTCAATAGCTGCCTACATCTTATCCAGGGATAATTTCTGCATGGACCTTTCAGGTTCTCAGCAGGTGGAAGATCCCCTACATTCCTGTATTGTAAGACGAACTCTGTACCTGCTCTTCTGTAAAGTGAGATTGAGGGAACAGTGTATGGTTAGGGTTAATAACAGGTTCTATTTGGGTTAGTATTCATTCTGCGAGTTGATTAATGGTATTGGAAACCTGCGATATTTACAAGAATATACAGGTGAAATATAAGTTTGAAAACAGAAATCTAGGTAAGATTTGAAGCCCAGAAAGGCATTAGGCCCTTGAGTGGGATACTTCACTTTGAATTATATTCTGCACAGTTGTCTCAGATGAATTAATATACAATGGCATAGGACCTAGTACCTTGGATAATTGAATGTCGAAGAGAACATCCAGTCAAAAATGAATAGTCAGTAGGATTAGGACGTAAGTCCGTAGGTTTAGTAAGAAGAGTGAGTATAGGAGTGGGAACAAAAGTTCTTTAGGAATAGGCTTTCGGGTAGAGAGTGAAAGTAAATGTCAGCACATGTGAAGAGTCAGTCACAATAATGATCAGCGATACTATGTAGGGAAGCAGATATCAATACAGACAGTAGGAAATCAGGCAAAGTATAAAGTGAGTGATAGGATTAGACATTTTCAACATGGTTGAGTTTGAATATATAATCTTAGGAAGAAACAAATATGTAGTCACCAATAGGATTGACATTTGAGAGCATTAGGCAACCTGGACATGGATTTTTTAGTAATGCATGCTCACTTCAATTTAGGCTTTGCTACAATCATAAGTGTGACATTTTCTTTTTGTGTCCAGAATATTACTGTGATAAAATGTATATGTAGAACAGGTGACATGAGTATTTCTTCCAACATTTCTGGGAGCTACATTTTGAAGATGAATAAATTAGTATTGGGCATGCAAATAGATGTACCCTGTGTCTATAAATATAGAGATAAAGCATGAATAGACCATACTGTGAATAAATAATATAAGTGGTTCAAACTTTAAATAATGTATTGAATTGATATCGGAAAACATACAGGGAATCTTATATTGATATACAATCATTCATTCCAACCAGTTACACATGTAATGGTAATATTAGAGTTATGGTATATCATGAAGAATGTGTGAGTTTTGCTTCAAAATGATTATGGAAATCAAAATGAATGTGTTTGGAAAGACCTGTCATGAAAAGACCATTCAGGAAACCAGGAGGAATACATGTGTTCTGAAGCCGGAAATGATTGAAAGTGAATAAAATGGCCATAAATTTGTGAACTTGTGGATGAAATATATATCCTATGATGTGAATAAACTGAAGAAAATTTAATATACCAGTGTTGAATAAAATGAACTTCAAAATACACATCATGTCCAATAGAAATCTTCTTGCATTGATGTTAAACTGTGTCAGTCACTGTAGAAATATTAGGATTGTATGCACCATTCACTTAAGTTACTTTTCAGTACTAGGAAACAAATAAGTATTTCAGGTGGATGTATAGTTCTGAGAATAATCTTGTGAAAAGTTGATTATAAATTCACATACATAAACATGAATGAATTTAGGGAGTGTATATAAGACATATATTTCATATTTTGAAAAATCTGCAGAGTGTATATATATATATATATATATATATATATATATATGTAAATATATTTATACACAAAACACACACACAGACAAAAAATAAGTAGCAATATATATGCCAAACAAAATTTATCATGAAATATATATTATCCATAGATGCAAAAATATTTATTCTACTGAACATGGATTTATGTATAATGTTGATCTACTAGGAAGCTCACCCAAGGTTGAATTTTCAGTTCCAACAGCGTTTATGAAGAGTGATCTCTTCTCACAATTTGTATCTGCCAAGTCAGCCTCCTCACAAGAATGTACATGTGATACCAAGTAGGATTCGATATGTGCAGATAAAAATACATGTGCTGAATAGGCTACCGAGAAATGGAGACAGGAATTCACATGTTTGTTAACTTTAAAAACACATGGAGAACTATTTCAATTAAAAATTAACTAGATTTATTACACCTACCCTATATCATGCAAAAGGCATGTCCAACTATACACCATGCCTCCTCCGAACTGCTTGTATTTCTATTCTGTTTGGGTTATTTTTCTCCATCATATTAGGATTAGTAGTCAGAGTCTAGTAGGGTATGGGTTAGTGTCAGTTGTCCTGGTCAGCCGGACACATCAACGTGGGTAACGAACCTAGTTGGGGAGGAATCAAGGGACAAGAGACACGGGACATGACAGCAAGATAGGAGTTCTGATCATGCTGCAAACTTTTATTGTTCTCACATTCGAATTCATATGCTGCAGATGGGAAAGCTCTCTTATCGGCAGTTGCTGGATGTCTTCAGAAAGTGAGATAACCTCAGGATGTTTCAGGAAGACAGATGGCCGCAGGATTTCTCAGGGAGATAGATGGCTGCAGGATGTCTCCCAGGCAGGATATCTCCCAGGGGGCTGCTTCTTGTCAGTGTCAGGCTATTCTTTGAAGGAGAACTTCCTTCTAGCCCCTGACATCTCCCCCTTTTTTATATAAAATATATGACCATACCTTACTGGCCAATGTTTTAGGGGGTGATAGAGGCTTTGTTTCTCAAGGAGGCCTTAGACTATCTCCTGATCTAAGAGAGCATGTTTACTAGGAGATTTCTTGGTGGCCTTGGAATGTTTTTGGAGGAGACTGCTTTTAGGGGGAAGCATGCCGACCGCCATGCACCTGAGCGTGTCACTAAGAGGTCTTGTGTTTTGGGATCCGTGGATCCATCCTCCTGCAGTCCATCCTGCACCCTCCATAATTAGGGCCTAACATCCTCACTCCATGGGTGCATCCTCCCCCAAGTGGAGGGGCCCATGGAGGACGAATCCTTATGGCAATGGCAGAAGATGGTTGGTTAGAGCTGTTACTTACAGTTTTATGTAAGAAAAAGAGATCTGTGGGGATGTAAACTTAAGAAATAAGCCAGTGAGAAGGGTAGAACATTCTTTTAAATGTTGGCAGCATGGTCTTCCATCTCCAGACGATGATAGTGGACCTGTATGGGCTTAGAGGCCATAATATTAATCTGTTCTTTAATAAAGTGTACCAGCCTGTTTATAATGCAGGGGCCTATGGACACCATTAAAAGTAAACCCAACAAAGGGCCTAATAGGGGTAGAAGGTAGGATAGAAATCCATTAAACCCTGTCCAGAGGGGATTTTCAAAAAGTTCCCTTCATCTCTTTTCTAGATCTTCTTGAAGCTGCTTAATTTTAGAGCGTACTATGCCTGATTTATTGGCATAAAAGCAGTATCGTTCCCCTAAGGCCAAGCAAATACCTCCCTGGTTAGCTGTCAGCAAATCTAAGCCTCGTCTATTTTGAAGAAACACTTCTGCCAGGGAGTCTACTAGGTCCTGCAAATCTTTAATGGTTCCTGATAGAGTTTGTACATCATTTATAAGTTGTTGAGACAGGCGAGGTAAGAGTGTATTGCCTGACTAAGCCAGCTGTACCTGTGCCCACAGCAGCTGTTATTCCAAGGCTGGCAAGGAGTTATAAGGCCTGTATTGCCCGCCTGTGTCTTTTCACTAAGGTGTCTAGACTAGGAATGCATAGACTTTCGTCTCCTAGGACAATGAGGGAGTAATAAGGCAAGAACCCAGCCAACGGTCCAATTTGCTGGAAGCCTGGGGAAGGCCGAGTTTCCTCCACACATAAAAACTGTGCCATTGGGGGAGACAAAGATGGGGTGGGTGAGGAATAGTTTTGTACTGTTGAGCAATTTCCAAAAGAAGTAACTCCAACATCAATATCATATGTATTATTCTGCATCGTGCCTAAAAGACATATTGTAAAAGTGCCTATAGGCTGTACTTTAAAAGGAAATCTGGGTTGACATGTATTATCATCGTCTATGATAGAATTAATAGGAACTGCCATAGGCATGATTGCCCCTGTTGTCATGGAGAGCCAGCAATCACCAGCAAGGTTGGGCTTGGAATTATTGAGGAAGAAGAAGGTAGTTTCCAAAATATCTAATATATTGGAATCTAAACCTGGGAGCTGGGATTTAGGCTATATTAAGGGATGATATGTGAGCTCAGGGATTTGGGGTTTCAAAGTTTGATTATCTGAGGATGCTTGACAGCATCAGTGAATCCTCCACAATCAGAGACCCCTGTAGGTGCCTTAATGGGGGAGCAGGAGGGTTTATCGACAGGGCCTTGGCACCCAGGTGACTGTAGCTTGGTGTATTTGCCATCTCCTCCCCGGTCAAAAAGAACGGGGGTATAATGAATAGTGGTCCCCCCTGCTGCATGAGTTTTAGTTATGGAGGCTTCCAAAAATTCTTCTCCCTGCTTGTTAACACAAATTGAGGCTGACGCATAAGAAGAGACATGCATCACTTGGGTATGCATTCAAGTTTCAAAACAATTTTGGAGAGCTTTACTTGTACTAGGGGGAATAATCTTTGGATTGTTAACACATACCCATTTAGGCTGATGAACTCCTCCGAGCTTATGGTCAAACTCAGCATGGAGGTAAGCCACCTTAGTCACACAGTCAGCAGTTTGGGTCCAACTAGTGGGAGCCTGAGTCCAAGATCCTCCCTTGCATTCACAGGGAGGGCCAAAACGGTACTCCATGATGTTGGAAGTTGGAGGGCCAAGGCCTCCGTGTACAAACCTGTTCAGCAGAAGTGCCTTAAACAGGATGCTCACACAGATTGTTGGCTGCATCCTAAAAAGAGGAAAATTTGTCCTCAAGGGGAGGACCTCCGTCCCTATGTTGAGGTAAGTCATTATCCTGTTTAACCAGGCGTTCTGGTAACCATCTAGGGGCTGCTTGCTCTTGGTCCAAAACACAAGCTGAGCCTCGTCCCCAAAAGAGGACAGGATCTGGAACTTTCCATTTATTTGTAAGGAGATTGTGCCACATAACAGGTGGGCGAACAGAATTGGACGAGAGATGCCAGTGTCAGTCTGCGGCTGAATGGCCTTCATTGTCTAGGGAAAGAAAAATAAGGGCAAATAATGCATAATTAAGGCGATGCCTGGGAGTGGTAAATACAAGTGCAGAAGCCTTCTAGCGGGTTAGCCAAGTCTTTAAGGTAAGGTGCAAGGTACCACAAAACTGTTTAAACTCGGCACTGGTATATGCAGGATAATTATGTTTTCTAATATGTATTTTTTTACCCATTGCGGAAAAGGCTGAAACAAGATGAGAAAGGACATCTTTGATAGCCTCTCCAGAATGTGGTGATGCAGAAATAAAGCCGCTGAAGGTATCTATAGAAACGTGTATATATTTGGTTTTTCCAAATTCAGAAAAATGAGTAACATCCATTTGCCAAAACTGATTGGACAGTTATCCTCTGGGGTTAACTCCCAAGTGTTGAATGGGGAGACAGGGCAACCAGGGCATGCTTTTACTATTTCTCGTGCCTGTTGCCTGGTAATTTTACATAGTTATTGAAGGCTCTGAGAATTTAGATGGTGAAGATTGTGTAACTCCGTGGCCTTTTGAATGGAGCCATCAAAAATTGGAAAGATGAAACGAGTTGCTGCATCAGCTTTGGCATTACCTTGTGTTAGAGGGCTGGGAGGATCAGAGTGTTCCCTGATGTGTCCTAAGAAAAATGGGTGTTGTCTGGCCTGAATTAGCTGCTGAAGCTGGTGAAACAGAAAGCCCACATTGGAAGAAGGCTTAATGGTGGGTGAAATCTCCAGCAGGGGCACAGAATGAGCAATGCAGGCACTGTATGTATAAATATTAACAGGATTATCAAAAAATGTTTTAAAAACTTGTGTTATGGCAAACAATTCCACAAACTGTGCTGAATGATAGACAGTATCAAAGGTGGTAGGCTGGTTATTGACAACAAAGACTGCTCGGCCATTACTGAAACCGTCTGTAAAGACAGTAAGGGATTGAGGAATGGGAGCCTTTTGAGTAATTTTGGGGAAAATCAATGGATGTAACTGGACAAAATGTAAAAGGGGGTCTTTGGGGAGGTGGTTATCAATTGTTCCCAAAAAGCCTGATAGGACAATACCCCATTCATCCTCTGTCTGTAGTAAAAATTGGTTTTGGTCCTTAGTAAATGGAATTAAAATATTATCAGGGTCTTTGCCAAAATGTTGTCGAGTTAGCAAACGACCTTTAAAAATAATAGAAGCTACCTGAGCAAGATAAACATTAATAACCTTGGAGGATGTGGTGGGTAAATGGACCCAAAGGAAGGGGTAGCCTTTATTTTTAAAATGTGTATTTCACTGCCGAAATATTCCTGTGGGTGTATGAGGAGTGTGTAAAATAACCAGAACCAGAGGAAGGTTATAAGAATTTTGTGTAACAAACTTTTGGGCAATGGCTTCTGTGACTTGATTTAATGCCTGCCATGCCTCAGGAGTAAGTTTTTGAGGCGAGGAGGGGTGGGAATCACCTCTCAAAATATCATTAAGGGGCAAATGTACACAAATGGGTAATTTTAAATATATTCTTAGCCATTGAATATCCCCCAGTAATTTTTGAAAATCATTAAGGATGTGAAGATGGTCCAACCGTAGTTGTATCTTAGGAATTTGGATCTGATTATCTTGACGTTTAAGGCTCAAATAGCTATAACAGTCCTGTGTTTGAACCTTATCAGGAGCTATCGGTAGTCCCAATCTAGAGAGGATTTTGTAAAGGTCAAAGTAACAATTATCATGGTCATGTGTATTAGGTGCAGCAATTAACAAATCATCCATATAATGTAAAATATAAATTTGTGGCCATCGCTCTCTCACAAGGTGTACTGCTTGAGCAACGTATTTTTGGCAAAGACTAGGGCTGTTGGCCATACCTTGGGGAAGAACCTTCCACTGAAATCTCTGCATAGGGCCCTGAAAATTAATGCAAGGGAGACTAAAGGCAAAATAGGGTCTATCCTCAGGATGTAAAGGAATGGTAAAAAAAAAAAGAAAATTTTGAAGTCAATAACCATTTTACAATAGTTTTTGGAAATAGCCACTGGTGTGTGAATGCCTGGCTGTAGTGCTCCCATCGGGTGCATAACTTTATTAATGGCACACAAATATTGTAAAAGGCACCACTTGCCTAATATTTACTTGATAACAAAAATAGGAGTATTTGATGGTGAGGTTGAGGGCTCTACATGGCCGGCTGCCAGCTTTTCCTGCACTAACATGGAGGCAGCCTCCAAATTTTCTTGGGTAAGGGGCCACTGATCCACCCACACAAGAGTCTGAGTCTCCCAAATAATTTTACTTCCACGGGGTACAGGAGAGTCAGGGACCGACACTAAAAGTCCGAATACCCAAGTCCCTATGTATTTGTTTTTTGTATGGGTTGTATAGGCTCAACCAGTCCTTATCTCAGTCTCCCAAGGCCTGTACCAGGGACAGAATTCATATGAAGCATTTGATGAGTCACTATGGAATTGGGACTGGTAAGAATAACTTCCATTTGACTCAAAATATCTCGGCCCCATAGGTTAACAGGGAGGTCAGAAACAACGAAAGTAGTCACAATTCCTTTATTACCCTCTTTATCAGTCCAGCGAAGAGCCCTAGAGCTGACCAGAGGATTTTTTGACAGTCCTATCCCTTTAAGGTCAGTCAAGGATGGGGTGAGGGGCCAAGCTGGTGGCCAGTATTATGGAGAAATAATTGTGGCAACAGCTACAGTACCTAGAATTCCTTGGAATTCCTTTCCTTCAATAAGTAAGGAAATGGTGGGTCTATTGTGAGAAATGGGTTGAACCCAATATACATCAGAGGAGCCCAAAGAGTCAGTCCCCCTCGGTAGGTTTGTGCGGTGGAAGTGCCTCCTGGATAAAAGGGAAGGAGTATTAATTGTGCAAGTCTTGTTCCTGCTGGGATGGCCACAACTCCATTAATAGCTGTGGCCAGCATTTTTATTTCTCCAGTGAAATCATTATCATTAATGCCAGGGAAGACCTGAACACCTTGTAAGTTAGTAGAGGCTCTTCCAAGAATAAAGGCACACATATGAGATGGAGGGGGACCCATAATTCCAGTGGGTATTATCTGGGGCCCTTGCATTGAGTCTAATATAGTATCGGTGGTGGCACAGAAGTCCAATCCTGCACTGCCAGGGGTGGCTAGTTTGAGGGAGGCAATTTTGGAGAAGGATTTTGAGGTAGGTTGGGAGTTTGGGAGCGAACAAATTTTATTGCCCCTGGGTTTGTCCTGGGCGATGTCGTGGCCAGGGGCTGGCCCCGCAGAGAGTTTCCCAAGAAAAGGAAAGAAATAGGCTATATGAGGGCATTTGTCTTAGATCTACACTCACTGGCCCAGTGATGACCTTTACCACATCTAGGGCAAAGGGTAGCTTGGGGCGGTTTAGCCTCAGTTTGAGGAGACACTATTCCTAGGCTTTGTTTGCCTGTCAGACACTTGCGTGCAAAATGGCCAGGTTGTTTACAAGTAAAGCAAGTATTTGAGCCAGGATTGTGAAAGGTCTTGGTAAAGGCCTCACCTAGGGCAAGATCCATTTCATGGGCTGCACCCACCCCTGCACAGAGTCTACTAAAGTCAGAAAGTTTCCCTTTATCCTTATGTGGTCAAAAAACATCCTGACATGCCGGGTTGGAGTTTTCAAAGGCAAGATGTTTTACAAAGGTGCTTTCGCTTTCGCTTGGTCCAAGCAAGCATTCCGCAGCTAGGTTAAGCCAGGGAACAAAGTAGCTATAAGCCTCTCCGGGCCCTTGTCAAATTTTTGCCAGGGAAGTGCTTGCCAAGGCCTTTTGAGGGAGGTGTCTCCAAGCATATAAGCCAGCCATCTGAATCTGCATCAAAAGTCCAGCAGGGAAATGTGCCTGTTTAGTTTTAGTGTCAAAAGGCTCATTGCCCAATAGCTTAACATAAGTCCCGGATTTAGCGGAGGCCTTAGTTAAAATTTTTTGAGCAGTTTCCCGACAGTGCTCATTGAAATCTGCATTCCATAACAGGAAGTCTCCGGCACTGAGGGTAGCTTGGTCTAAAAATTTTCAATAATTGGGAGTAAGCCATTGTGTGCTGTGGATTTCTAATAAAGGCAACATGTAGCGCGCAGTGGAGCCATAGTGAGCACAAGCCTTTTTAAGTTTTTCAAGAAAATGCAGGCTTAATTTTCTGTAGACTCTGGGTTCATTCCTGCCTTGGGGTGAACTCCTCATCCTCTGAGTCTTGATCTCCTTGATTCACTTCCTCGCTTCCTCCTCTTGATCCTCGTCTAAGTCTTTGACCTCAGCCTGGGCAGGCTTATCTATCTGACTGGTGGTGACTGGGAATGTGAGCACAGGCCGATGGAGTGGCTTCGCCTTTGTATTAGACTGCTGTGGGACAGTTGCGCTGACTCCGTACCTAAGGCTAATGAACATAGCTCAGATTGAAGGGATCTTAATTCTTTTAATGGTTGAATCTGTTCCCTTCTATATTGGAAGGATGCTCCCAAGGGAGCCAGGTTAGGCAAGGGAAGTGGGAAAAAAATATCTGGGGGGGGCATTTGTACCCTGAAGGGTCAGAGCACAAAAGGCAGTAGGGATATAGGAGGGAGGGGGATGTGTAAGTTCTATAGGCAGTGGCAGGGTCCTGAGAGGTGGAGGGTCTTCTGAATGGTAGCGAGCTGCTTCCTTCTCCCAGGTAGCCTCCTCCACAGGGGTCAATGTGTCTCCGGGATTTAAAACTGGATAAAGGCAGTTGGTAACTATTGGAGCCTTATTCATTAGGGTGGTATTTTTAGGGGGATCAGGAAGGGTCCCACGGTCCTGGGGAGCCTGAGAAGGGTCTATGTCTATACTAACTGAGGGGCATGCCGAGGGATTATGAGAGGTAGTTGCATAGTCTCTTCCCCAATCCTGACAAGTTTTAAGGTACCATTGTCAAAGGGTGAACTTTTAAGAATTTCATTAATTAAGTTCCAGTAAGAAAAGGTGGGAACAGGCACATTTTCTGGGCAAAGATTCATAATTATCTTTTAAACAGTCTCCTACTCTAAGCCATCTTTTATCATCAATGATCCTTTCAAGGGGAAACCATGGACACAGTTCTCCTTTGTGTGAAAAGAAAAAAATTAAGTCTTTTTTCTTAACACAGGCCCCCATGTCTTGAAGGACTCCTTGAGGGCTGACAAAAACAAATCATGTGACGAAACTGCTTGTCCCATGGTGGGTCACTCACCATTCGTCATCCCCACCCTCCTCCTGGATCTGTTTCTCGATGGTGTCTTCTGCTGCGATCCCGAGCTCCGCTTGACAAAGTCTTCCAGGAGGTCGGGGTCCCCCTCAGTCAAAGGCTCGAGACCCAGTCGGTCGGCGCCAGATGTCCCGGCTGGCAGGACACATCAACGTGGGCAGCGAACCTAGATAGGGAGGAATGAAGGGACAAGAGACACGAGAGAAAACAGCAAGACAGGAGTTCTGATCAAGCTGCAAATTTTTATTGTTCACACAGGGGTATTTATATGCTGGATGTGGGAAATCTCTCTTATTTCTAGATGTCTTCACAAGGTGAGATAACCTCAGGAAGTTTCAGGAAGACAGATGGCCGCAGGATGTCTCAGGGAGACACATGGCTACAGGATGTCTCCCAGACAGGATGTCTCCTGGTGGCTGTTTCTTGTAAGTGTCTGGCTATTCTTTGAAGGAGAATTCCTTCTACCTCTGACAGTCAGGGATTCAGTATTTCGAATGGAAAATTGGAAAATGAATCCAATGTGTATGCAAATATGTGCTACCCAAAAGTCTTCCCACTCTCATTCAGAACAATGCCTTGACATTACCTTCACCCCATGTAAGACACAATAACAGGAGAAGAGTTAGAAAATCTCTGAATACACATCTGGAATGGAAAATGCTCAGGAGTTAACAACCTTGGAGGTGGTAGAGGTGTTTCCAAAAGTAAGGTACATGGTGAAAACTCCACAAACATGGAGCTTTGTTGGCCTAAAGACTTCTTGAGAAACTGCCTCTGAGGTTGGGCACTTGAAATATATGTTGTTGTTAGGAGCTTTTGCTTCCTTTGTAGTGAGACCATCAAAGCTGTGTTTGCATCTATGTGACCTAGAGCACATGGTTTCTTTTTTTCCAATGAACATGAGGCAGCAGGGCTGAATTCTCTCTTTGCAGGTAAACTGTTGCCATTTGGGGGCTAAGTGTCTCCCAGTGTGGACTGTGAAGCCATTTGGTCTTTCTCTACTTTTTGTGGTGTTTCTTGCAGCTGCACTGGGAGTTTGGTATTTGCTTCATGAAATACGAGGAGGTCAACTGGAACGAAGTCCTGGAGGGAGTTCTGTCACGTGTGGTGGTTAAGGATCTGCAGGAGAGTGCACCAACCAGGCTTCTATCCCACATAGCTTGCCCCCTTGACTATAGCAGTCTGATTCTAAACATTGCCCTGAAACCTCTCCATATAACAAGATGCCTTTACTTCCAAGGGTATGGGGGCTGCACCATGTCAGTCACAAACCATTTGGAAGCCAATGTCAGATCCACATCACCATACCACAGATGTTTTAACAAACACCTGCACACCACTGTTCTAGGCCGACTACTCAGCAGGCTCCAAATTACTGGCATCTCTGTTCTACACCATTTTCATGAAACCCAGTCAATCAAGGCACTGTCTGGTACACTCATGATTATCTATAGGACATCCAAAGGTTCTCCAGTGACACCTGGTCATGGGAATTTCAAAAATTCAATGGTATTTATCTATCCATTTTTCAAGGATGAAGTTTGAGGCACTGTGGGTTTCACTTCATTCAGGAACCATTAAATGGAGAGGAAGCTCATTTCAATGAAAGCTCAGGAGAATTCTAAAAGGCAAGGCTTCCCAAAGACAGGATAAAAGGTCACATTAAGCCAGGCGTTTGAGGTCTACAATGTGTGGTCCATGTGTGTTTTGACTTGCACCTATGGCTGCCAATTCTGTAAGAATAAAATCGTGTGCTATCCTTCCTGAGATTGCAAGTGCTCTGTGAAAAGCTACCCTGGGCCTAGATCTCAGTTTCCAAGGGCGACTCTCATGCGTGGCCTCCTAAAATCCCAACACAATACATTGCAATACTTTTTTGAGGTTAGTTCCAGAACTCAGTCTCTAAGGGGAATCACAGCAGTGTTCAAGCCCAGGTGGACCCAGTCATCTCTTCCAACGGCCACAAAAATGACCACAATAAAAACCAATACACTTCCACATGGCCCTCATCTTCTTCCATATAGACACTCATCATAACCTCAGGCTGTAGGTTTCCATGAGGGCCACAGACAAAGACAGTATCCAAATTAAGGTCCCTTGCCCCCATTTGCCTAAAGTCAGTGTGGCAGGTACACTCTACATGTGAACCAGGTGTGATCAAAGAGGCCTGCCGTTAATACTGCTCTGATTCTCCATTTTGTGGCCTAATGACTGTGGGGTTTAGATTCTTTTTGTTAATTGGAGTCATGAGAAAACCCAAGAACATATGGCCTAGCCTCTGAAGTGATTTGAATAACTCATTTGACCCAAAGGATTCCTATTCTCAAAGATGGAGGTCAGGAACCTTACAGAGCAAGGCGAGAGACTTCATCCACAATGACTGCTCTTTTGGCGATTTTGGTTTTAGATGCACACATGGGATTTTTTTAGATCCATCAGGTGCTGATAATCTAAGCCACAACCTCACACAGGGCCAAAAGCTGATTCAGACACATCCCTTTCTAAAGCAATTAAGCAAAGAGCCACAGCTGATGCCCATACATTTCCATTTGAAAACTTTTCAGTCTTTACAAAGGGGTGGCCTGAAGCAAAGACCTTCCTGTCGTTCAGGGCAACAGTACAATAGGTAAGAAATAGGCCCAAAGCAGAGTTTCTCTACTGAGACTTTCCTGGTCACACTGATATCTGAGTTTTCTGAGATGCTCACCATTCCCTTCAGCTATCCAGTACATAGCCGTGTCACAGAGCTTGGAGGTGGTACATATCTTGGACACAAAACCATGAGCCTATTCTGGAGATTGGCCAGAATTCAGAAAGAAAACAGCAACTTATGTAGATATTAGGAGTGGCCCATCCATAAGGCAAGCCGCAGACCATTCATAAATAGGGCAGGATAAATCCTGGAAAGATTTCTACTAGACAGGACATATGTACTGATGAGCTCTCTTTTCTAATGTCTACAAGCACGGACACAGTGGGATACACAGACATAGAAACACTCACCTTGTCAAAACACTTACTAGAAACAATTCACACCAAACCAAACCAAACAACTTTCCTACCTATACTCAGAACATGAGACAAAACCAAAAACCCACACCCACACCCACACAGACCCCCAAGTAGATCTGTGAAAATACGGAGTGTCCTTTGACTGGTGGGCCTTAATATATTCGCCCATAATGGGCTGTCCTGTCTCAGATCTGGTCTTCATGTCCAACTCCATGAAGCTGTCAGGTGCCAGTGGTGAGCCACTACCTACTTTCTCAGGAAAGGCCCCTCTTCAGACCTTCCTGGCATTTGGCCATCCTCACATCAGTAGGTACCAAGAAAGACTGTCTCTGTCCTTGGAAAATCCAAACAAGTTTGACCACTGGGAATTGGACTGGGACTGGCTCTGGGTGCCTGGCTTCTTGTATCCCAAGTTCAGAGAGTTCCATCACCAAGGAAGTGAGTTGAGGTCACTTCCTTCAGGAACTGAATGAGGTCACTGCCTTGGAAACCACTTTGTCCTAACAGTTGCTTCCAAGGGTCCCATGAGATGGATGCTGCCCCTATTTCCCGTGACACTTTCACAAGTTAGAATGGTATATCACCCATAGGCACCCGGGAACAGCTCTCCACACAGGCCTGGTTTGGTCCATCTTCTCTACGTTAAGAAGAGAGAGGCTGATTCTGACATAACCCTTCATCCTGACCAGGTTGTTTGCCATGGAAGATTACTTTTAATCTTTCAGGTCCTTCATTGCTGCCTACATCTTCTCCAGTGATCATTTCTGCATGGACCTTTGAGATTCTCAGCAAGTGGAAGATCCCCTACATTCCTGTATTGTAAGATCAACTCTGTCCCTGCTCTTCTGTAAAGTTAGATTGAGGGAAGAGTGTATGGTTAGGGTTAATAACATGTTCGATTTGTGTTATGACTCATTCTGCTGGATGAATAATGGTATTGGGAACCTGCGATATTTATAAGATTATATAGGTGAAATGTATGTATGAAAACAGAAATCTAGGATTTGAAGCCCAGAAGCGCATTGGGCCCTTGATTGGGATACATAGTGTTGAATTACGTTCTGCACAGATGTCTCAGATTAATCCATATACAATGGCATAGGACCTTGTACATTGGATGATTGAGTGAGGAAGAGAACATCCAGTCAAAAAGGGATAGTTGGTAGGATTACAAAGATAGTCGGTAGGTTAGGAAGTAGAGTGAGTTTAGAATTTGGACCGAAACTTCTTTTTTTTTTCTTTTTTTTTTCTTTTTTTTTATTGTTGGTTGTTCAAAACATTACATAGTTCTTGATATATCATATTTCACACTTTGATTCAAGTGGGTTATGAACTCCCATTTTTACCCCATATACAAATTGCAGAATCACATCATTTACACTTCCATTGATTTATATATTGCCATACTAGTGTCTGTTGTATTCTGCTGCCTTTCCTATCCTTTAAAAATAGGGTTTCAGTTAGAGAGTGAATGTAATGTCAGCACATATGAAGATTCAGTCACAATGATGAACTTTGAAAAATATGTGGGAAAGCAGATAATAATAGAGACATTACAAAATCAGGCAAAGTATAAAGTGAGTGATAGGATTAGACATTTTGAACAGGGTTGAGTTTGAATATATAATCATAAGAAGAAACAAATATGCAGTCACCAGTAGGATTGACATTTGAGAGCATTACACAACCTGGCCTTGGATGCTTTTAGTAATCCATGTTCACTTTCCCTTTAGGCTTTGGTAAAATCATAAGTGTGACCTTTGCATTTTTTTTGTCCAGAATATTACAGTCATAGAATGTATATGTAGATCAGGTGACATGAATATTTCTTTCAGCAATTCTGGGAGCAATGTTTTGAAGTCCTATATATTAGTATTGGGGGTACAAAGAGGTGTACCCTGTGTATATGAATATAGAGATAATGCATGAATAGACCACATTTTGAATAAATAATGTAACTGGTCCCACTTTAAATAACAGACTGAATTGATATCTGAAATCTTACAAGAAATCTTACATTGATATAACGTCATTCATTTCAACCAGCAATACATCTAAAGGTAATATTAGGATTATGGTTTATCATGAAAAATGTTTGTTTTGCTTCAAATGTGATCATGGAAATTGAAAATAATGTGTTTGGAAAGAAGTCTCATCAGAAGACCAGTCAAGAAACATGGAGGAATACATGTGTTCTGACGAAGAAAGTGATTGAAAGTGAAACAAATGCCTATAAATTTGCGAACTTGTGGATGTGCATAAACTGAAGAAACAATAATGTAGCAGTCTTGAATAAAAATGAACATCAAAATACACATCATGTCCCATAGGAATCTACTTGCATTGATGTTAAACTGGGTCAGTTACTGTAGAAATATTAGGATTTTTATGCACCATTCACTAAAGTTAATTTTCAGTACTAGGAAACAAATATGTATTTAAGGAGAATGAATATTTTGAGAAAAGTCTTGAGAAAATTTGATTATAAATCCACATACTTGAATATGAATGAGTTAAGGGTGTGTATAATAAGGCACATATTTCATATTTTAAAAATATCTGGAGAGTATATATATATATATATATATATATATATATATATATATACACACACACACACACACACACACACACACACACACAAACATACACAGACATTAAAAATAACATAATATATACCAATTGAAATTCATGAAATTCATGTGTATCATCCAGAGATCCAAAAATATTTATTTTCTTGAACCTGGATTTATGTATAATGTTATTCAACTAGGAAGCTCACTCATAGGTTGAATTTTCAGTTCCAATAGCGTTTAGTAAGAGTGATCTCTTAAAATTTGTATCTGCCAAGTCAGCCACCTCACAAGAATGTACGTGTGGTATAAGGTAAGATTCTATAATTGCATGTAAAAATACATGTGCTGAATATGCTACAGAGAAAGGGAGACAGGAATTCACATATTTGTTAACTTTAAAACACATGGAGAACTATTTCAACAAATAATTGACTACATTTATAACTCCTACCCTATATAATGCAAAAGGCAATTCCAACTATACACCATGCTCCAGTTCTGAACTGCTTGTATTTCTTTTCTTTTAGGGTTATTTTTCTCCATCTTTTTAGGATTAGTTGTCAGAGTCTACCCAGGTAGGTGTTAGTGTCAGGTATTCAGTATTTCAAATGGAAAATTGGAAAATGAATACAATGTGTATGTAAATATGTGGTACACAAAAATCTTTCCACTCTCATCCAGAACAATGCCTTGACATTACAATCACCCAGAGAAAGACACAATTAGAGGAGAAGAGTTAGAAAATCTGTGAATAAATAACTGGGATGGAATATGCTCAGGAGTTCACAACCTTGGACGTGGTAGAGAAGATTCCAAAAGTAAGGGACAGAGTAAACACTCCACAAACATGGAGCTCTGCTGGCCTAAAGACTTCTTGAGAAACTGTCTCGTAGGTGGGGCACTTGAAATATATATTATTGTCGGGAGCTTAAGCTTCCGTTGTAATGAGACCATCAAAGCTGGGTCTGAATCTATCTGACCTGGAGGACATGGTTTCTTATTTTCCACTGAATATGAGGCAGCAGTGCTGAATTCTCTCTTTGTAAGTAAACTGTGGAAAAGGGGGGGCTAAGTTTATCCACATGTGGACTGTGAAGCCATTTGGTCATCCTCCACTTTTTGTGGTGTTTCTTGATGCTGCACTGGGATTTTGGTATTGCTTCATGAAATACAAAGAATTCAACTGTTACCCGGTGCTTGAGGGAGTTCTGCCACGTGTGGTAGGTCAGGGTCTGCAGGAGAATGCACCAACGAGTCTTCTATCCCACATAGCTTGCCCCCTTGACCATAGCACCTTGATTCTAAACATTGCCCTGAAACCTCTCCATATAACAAGATGCCTTTACATATAAGGGTCTGCTGACTGCGCCACGTCAGTCACAAGCAATTTGGACGCCAATGGAAGATCCATATGGCCCCACCACAGATGTTTTATCACACACCTGCCACCACAGCTCTGGGCCCACTCCTCAGCAAGCTTCAACTTCCTGACATCTCTGTTCTGCACCATTTTCATGAAAACCAGTCAATCAAGGCACTGTATTATATACTCATGATCAGAAACAGGACATCCAAAGTTTCTCCAGTGCCACCTGGTGATGGGAATTTTAAAAATTTCATGGTATTTATCTAGCCATTTTTCAAGGATGAAGTTGGAGGCACTGTGTGTTTCAATTCATTCTGGAACCATTAAATGGTGAGGAAGCTCATTTCAATGAAATCTCTGAAGAACTCTCACAGGCAAGTCTTCCCAAATAGTTTCCAAAAGATCACTTGAATTCAGGCCCATTGAGGTCTACAATTTGCCGTCTATGTGTGATTTGACTCTCATCTATGGCTGCCAAGTCTTTCACAATAAAATCATGTGATATCCTGGCTCAGATTTCCAGTGCTGTTTGAAAAGCCACCCTGTGTCTAGATCTCAGTGTCCAAGGGTGACTCTCTTGCAAAGCCTCCTAAAATCCCAACACAATTCTTGGCAATACTTCTCTGAGGTCAGTTCAAGAACTCAGTCTCTTAGGGAAATGACCCCAGAGTTCAAGCCCAGGTGGACCAAGTCATCTCTTCCAATGGCCACACAAATGACCACAATTAAAACCAAAACACTCCCACATTGCCCTCATCTTCTTCCACATAGACACTCATCATTACCTCTGGCTGGAGGTTTCCATGAGGGGCGCAGTCCAAGACAGTTTCCAAAATACACTCCCTTGCCCCTCATTTGCCTAAAGTCTGGGTGGCCTGGAAACTCGTCTGGGGAAGCAGGAGTGATAAAATAGGCCTGCTGTAAATACTGCTCTGCTTCTCGAGTTTGAGTCCTACTGAAAGTCAGTTATAAATTCTTTATGTGAGTTGGATTTTGCAGAAAACCCAAGCACCTATGGGCTAGCCTCTGCAGGGCTTTGAAGAACTCATTTGAACCAAAGGTTCCTATTCTCCCTTGATGGAGGTCAGGAACCTTACAGAGGTAGGCGAGAGACTTCTTCCACAATGACTGCTCTTTTGGCTAATTTAGTTTTGGATTCACACATGGGATCTTTTTTTACATCCATCATGTGCTGAGAATCTAAGCCACAGCCTCACACGGGACCTAGAGCCTGATTCAGACACATCCCATTCCAAAGCAATTAAGCACAGAGCCACAGGTGATGCCCATTAATTTCCATTTGAAAACTGTTTTCTTCAGGCTTCCCAAATTGGGGCCTGAGGCAAAGGCCTTCCTCACATTCAGGGCAACAGAACAATAGGTAAGAAAACAGCCGAAAGCAGTGTTTCTCCACTGAGGATCAGTGGAGATGCTCGCAATTCCCTTCAGCTATCCAGTACATGGCCATGTCACAGAGCTTGGAGGTGGTACATATCTTCGACACAAAAACATGAGCCTATTCAGGAGAGTGGCCAGAATTCAGAAAGAAAACAGGAACTTAGGAAGATATCAGGATTGCCCATGAATAAGTAAAGCCGCTGTTCATTCATAAATTGGGAAGTATGAATGCTGGGAAGCTTTCTAGTAGACAGGACACATCCATTGAAGCATTCTCTTTTCTAATGTCTACAACCACGGACACAGTGGAATACACAGACCCAGAAACACTCGCCTTGTCAGACGACTTACTAGAATCAGTTCACTCAAAACCAAACAAATCACCTTTCTTACATATTCTCAGAGCATGAGACAAAAAAACACAAACCCACACACACACACCCACAAAGGCAAATCCTTCCCCCAAGTAGGTCTGTGACTATCTGGAGGTCCTCTGACTGATGGGCCATACTATGTTCCTCTGAAATGGCCTGTCCTGTCTCAGATCTGTTCTCCTTGTGCAACTCTGTGAAGTTGACAGGAGCCAGTGGTGAGCCACTACCTGGTTTCTCAGGAATGGCCGCTCTTCAGAGCTTTCCTGGCATTTGGCCATCCTCACATCAGTAGGTGCCAAGAAAGACTAACTCTGTTCTTCATGAATCCAAACAAGTGAGACCATTGGGACTGAAACTGGGACTGTCTCTGGGTGCCTGTCTTCCTGGATCCCATGTTCAGAGAGTTCCATCACCAAGGAAGTGATGTGAGGTCACTTCCATCAGAAACTGAATGAGGTCACTGCCTTGGCAACCACATTGTCCTAACACTTGCTTCCAAGGGTCCCATGAGATTGAGGCTGCCCCTACTTCCTGTGACACTTTCACAAGTTAGAATGCTATATCAACCATAGGCACTCGGGAACAGCTCTCCACACAGGCCTTCTTTGGTCCATTTTCTCTACATTAAGAAGAGAGAGACTGATTCAGACACAACCCTTCATCCTTACCAGACTCTTACTCTCTCAGGTCCTTCATAGCTGCCAACATCTTGTACAAAGATCATTTCTGCATGGACGTTATAGGTTTCAGCAGGTGGAAGATCCCCTACATTCCTGTATTGTAAGACCAACTCTTTCCCTGCTCTTATGTAAAGTTAGATTGAGGGAACAGTGTATGGTTAGGGTTAATAACATGTTCGATTTGGGCTAGGAATCATTCTGCTGGATGAATAATGGTATTCGGAACCTGTGATATTTATAAGACTATAGAGGTGAAACATAAATATGAAAACAGAAATCTAGAAACGATTGGAAGCCCAGAAGGTCATTGGGCACTCAATTGGTATACTTAGCTTTGAATTTCGTTCTGCACAGATGTTTCAGATAAATAGATAATCAATGGCCTAGGACCTTGAACCTTGGATCATTGAATGTAGAAGAGAACATCCACTCAAACAAGGATAGTCGGTAGGATTAGGAAGATAGTTCGTAGGTTTCAAAAGAATAGGGAGTAAAGCATTTGGACCAAAAGTTTTTTAGCTATGGGGATTCAGTTAGAGAGTGAATGTCAATGTCAGGACATGTGAAGAGTCATTCGCAATTATTAACTGGAGAAAAGGTGTAGGAAAGCAGATATCAATAGAGACATTAGGAAATCAGGTACATTACAACGTGTGTGATAAGAAAATACATTTTTAACAGGGTTGAGGTTGAATATATAATCTTAGGAAGAAACAAATACGTAGTCTTATTATACCAATAAGAATGATATTTGAGAGCATTAGGGAACCAGGTCATGGATGTTGTTAGTAATACATGGTCACATTCAATTTGGGCTTTGGTACAATCATAAGTGTGACCCTTGCATTTTGTGTCAGGAATATTACTGAGATGTAATGTATATGTATATGAGGTGAGTAGAAAATTCATCATGAAATATATATCATCCACAGAACCAAAAATATTCATTTTAATTAACGTGGATATATAGGTGAAATATAAGTATGCAAACAGAAGCCTAGGTAAGATTTGAAGCCCAGAAGAACATTGGGCCTTTGATTGTGATACTAAGATTTGAATTATGTTCTGCAGAGTTTTCTCAGATAAATCGATATACAATGGCACAGGACCTTGTACCTTGGATGATTGAATGTCAAAGAGAACATCCAGTCAAAAAGGTATAGTCAGTAGGATTAGGAAGATATACTGTAGGATTAGAAAGAAGAGTGAGTAAAGGATTTGGACAAAAAGCTATGCTTCTCCAATTTGAGGCCTACTGTCATCCGTGGGCGACGCTCATGTGTGGCCTCCTAATATCCCAACACAATTCATGGAAATACTTCTCTGAGGTCATTTCCAAAACTCAGTATCTTAGGGGAATCACACCAGAGTTCAAACCCAGGTGGACCCAGTCATCTCTTCCAACCACCAAACAAATGACCACAGTTAAAACCAAAACACTCCCACATGGCCCTCGTCTGCTTCCATATAGACACTCATTATAACCTCTAGCTGGAGCTTTCCATGATGGTCACAGCCCAAACAGTGTCCAAAACAAGCTCCCTTGCCCCTCATTTGCCCAAAGTCAAGGTGGCCTGGACACCCTTCCTGTTAACCAGGAGTGATCAATAGGCCTGCCGTTAATACTGCTCCGCTTCTCCAATTTGAGGCCTACTGACTGTGGGGTTTAGATTCTTTATGTGAATTGGAGTCATGAGAAAACACAAGCACCTATGGGCTACCTTTTGCAGGGCTTTGAGCAACCCATTTTATTGAGTCTAGGAGTTGGACAAAAAGTTCTTTAGCAAAGGGGTTTTATTAGAGATTGAATGTAAATGTCAGCAAATCTGAAGAGTCATTCACAATGATGAACTGGAGAAAAGGTGTAGGAAAGCAGATATCAATAGAGACATTAGGAAATCAGGCAAAGTACAAAGTGTGTGACAGGAAAAGACATTTTTAACAGGGTTGAGGTTGAATATATAATCTTAGGAAGAAACAAATATGTAGTCACCAATAGGAATGATATTTGAGAGCATTAGAGAACCAGGACATGGATGTTTTTAGTAATACATGGTCACATTCAATTTAGGCTTTGGAACAATCATAAGTGTGACCCTTGAATTTTGTGTCAGGAATATCACTGAGATGAAATGTATATGTATATCAGGTGAGTAGAGTATTTCTTCCAACGTTTCTGAAGCAATATTTTAAAGACTTATACTTTAGTATTGGGGATACAAAAGGTGTATCCTGTGTCTATGAATATGGATAAGATGCCATAATAGAAAATACTGTAAATAAATAACATAGCTGGTTCCAACTTTAAATAATGGATTGAATTGATATCTGAAAATATATAGAAAATCTTATATTGATATATATACATTCCTTCCAAACAGTTATACATCTAATTTTGATATTAGCATTACGGTTTATCACGAAGAGTGTGTAAGTTTTGCTTCAAAAATGATTATGGAAATTGAAAATAATGTGTTTGGAACGAAGTCTCATTAAAAGACCAGTCAAGAAACATGGAGGAATACATGTGTTCTGAAGCAGGAAGTGATTGAAAGTGAACCAAATGCCTATAAATTTTTGAACTTGTGAATGAAATGATATATCCTATGATGTCCATAAACTGAAGAAATAGTAATGTACAAGTGTTGAATATAAATGGCCTTCAAATATACATCATGTCCCATAGGGTTCTACTTGCATCATGTTAAACTGGGTCAGTTACTGTAGAAATATTAGGATTTGTAAGCACCATTCACCGAAGTTAGTTTTCAGTACTAGGAAATAAATATGTATTTCAGGTGGATAAATATTTCTGAGAAAAATCTTGTGAAATGTTGATTATAAATCCACATATAGAAACATGAGTGAACTTAGGAAGTGTATAATAAGACACATATATTTCATATTTTGAAAAATCTGGAGAGTATATATATATATATATATATATATATATATATATATATATACATATATACGTATGTATATATATATAGAGAGAGAGAGAGAAAAATAGATATATAGATAGATACATAGATAGAAACACACATTCAAAGACATTAAAATGTAGCAATATATATGACAATCGAAATTCATCATGAAATATATATCATCCACATATCCAAATATATTCGTTTTACTGAACATGGATTTATGTATAATGTTGTTCATCTAGGAAATTCACCCTCAGGTTGAATTCCAGTTCCATCAGTATTTAGGGGGAGTGATCTCTTCTCACAATTTGTATCTTCCAAAATCAGTGAGCTCACAAGAATGTACATGTGATACCAGGTAGGATTCTAAATATGCCTAAAATAATACATGTGCTGAATAGGCTACAGAGAAAGGGAGACAGAAATTTATAAATGCGTTAACTTTAAAAACTCATGGAGAAATATTACAATGAAAAATTTACTAGATTTATAACACATACCATTGATAAAGCATAAGGCAAATTAAAGTATACACCATGCTTCCTATGAATGGCCTGTATTCGTATTCTGTTAGGTTTCTTTTTCTCATATTAGGATTAGTAGTCAGAGTCTAGTAGGGTATGGGTTAGTGTCAGGGATTCAGTATTTCAAATGGAAAATAGCAAAATGAATCTAATGTGTATGCAATTATGTTCTACACAAAAATCTTCCCACTCTCATCCAGAACAATGTCTTCACATTACCTTCGCCCCAACTAAGACACAATTAGTGGAGAAGAGATAGAAAATCTGTGATTACATATGTGGAAAGGAAAATGATCAAGAGTTCACAAACTTGGAGGTGGTAGAACAGTTTCCAAAACTAAGGGAGAGGGTAAACACTACAAAAACTTGGAGCTCTGCTGGCCTAATTACTTTTTGATAAACTGCCTATGAGGTTGGGCCCTTGAAATATATGTTGTTGTCAGAAGCTTTAGCGTCCTTAGTAGTGAGACTGTCAATGCTGGGTCTGCATCTATGTGAAATGGAGGACATGCTTCCTTATTTTCTAGTGAACATGAGGCAGCAGTTCTTAATTTTCTCTTTTTAGGAAACTGTGGCCACTGGTGTCTAAGTGTCTACCCTTGTGGACTGTGAAGCCATTTGGTCATCCTCCACTTTTAATGGTGTTTCTTACTGCTGCACTGGGAGTTGGGTATTGGATTCATGAAATACAAGGAGTACAACTGGGACACAGTGCTGGAGGGAGGACTCTCACGTGTGGTGGGTCAGGGTCTGCAGGAGAATGCACCAACCATGCTTCTATCCCACATAGCTTTCCACCTTGACCAAAGCAACCTGATTCTGAACATTGCCCTGAACCCTCTCCATATAACAAGATGCCTTTACATATAAGGGTCTGCTGGGTTCACCATGTCAGTCACAAGTCATTTGGAAGCCAATGGCAGATCCACGTGGCCCCACCACAGATGTTTTTTCACACACCTACACTCCACTGCTCTAGGCCCCCTACTCGACAGGGTCCAAATTTCTGGCATCTCTGTTCTACACCATTTTCATGAAACCCAGTGAATTAAGGCAGGGTCTGGTACACTCATGATCAGCAACAGGACATCCAAAGGTTCTCCAGTGCCACCTGGTCATGGGAATTTAAAAAATTTCATGATATTTATCTTGCCATTTTTCAAGGATGACGTTGGAGGCACTGGGGCTTTCAATTTATACAGGAACCTGTAAATAGTCAGGAATCTCATTGCAATAAATCTCTGGAGAACTCTCACAGGCAAGGCTTTCCAAAGAGTTGCCAAAAGGTCACATGAAGCCAGGACCATTGAGGTCTACAATGTGAGGTACATATGTGTTAAGACTCTCAAATATACATGCCAAGACTTTCAGAATAAAATCATGTGATATCCTTGCTGAGATTCCCAGTGATCTGTGGAAAGCCAAACTGGGCGTAGATCTCAGTTTCCAAGGGCGAATCTCATGCGTGGCCTCCTAAAATACCAACATAATTTATGTCAATACTTCTCTGAGGTCAGTTCCAGAACTCAGTCTCTAAATGGAATCACACCAGAGTTCAAGCACAGGTTGACCCAGGCATCTCTTTCAACTGCCACAAAAATGACCACAATTAAAACCAAAACACTCCCACATGGCACTCATCTTCTTCTATATATACACTCATCATAACCTGCGGCTGGAAGTTTCCTTGAGGGGCGCAGTCCAAGACAGTGTCCAAAAAAAGCTCCCTTGCCCCTAATTTAACTAAAGTCAGGGTGGCCTGGACACCCTTCCTGTGAACCAGGAGTGATCAAATAGACCTGCGGATAATACTGCTCCACTTCACCAATCTGAGGCCTACTGACTGTGGGGTTTAGATTCTTTATTTGAATTGCAGTCATGAGAAAACCCAAGCATCTATGGGCTAGAATCTGCAGGGCTTTGAAGAACTCATTTGACCCAAAGGATCCCTATTCTCACTGATGTAAGTCAGGAACCTTACAGAGGAAGGTGAGAGACTTAATCCACAATGATTGCTCTTTTGGCCATTTTGGTTTTGGATGCAGACATGGGATCTTTCTTTAGATCCATTAGGTGCAGAGAATCTAAGCCAGAGCGTCACACAGGGCCAGGAGGCTGATTCAGACACATACCTTTCCAAAGCAATTAAGCAAAGAGCCACAGGTGATGAACATTTATTTCCATTTGAAAACTGTTTTCATCAGGCTTCACAAAGGGTTGGCCTTAGGCAAAGACCTTCTTGACATTCAGGGCAACAGAAGAATAGGTAAGCAAAAGGCCCAAAGCAGGGTTTTTCCACTAAGACTCCCTGGTCACACTGACATCTGAGTTTTCTGAGATGCTCGCCATTTCTTTCAGCTATCCAGTACATGGCCATGTCACAGAGCTTTGAGGTGATACATATCTTGGACACAAAACCATGAGACTATTATGGAGCGTGGCCAGAATTCAGGACGAATACAGGAATTTAGGATCTTAGTAGGTCTTGCCCATGGATAAGGCAAGCTGCAGTCCATTCATAAATTGGGCAAGATGAATTCTGGGAAGCTTTCTTATAGACAGGACACACCCATTGTGGCATTCTTTTTTCTAATGTCTACAACCATGGAGACAGGGGGATACACAGACATAGAAACACTCACCTTGTCAAAGACTTATTGGAAACATTCCACTCCAAAACAAACAAACGGACTTGTTTTTTTTTTTACCCATTCTCAGAACATGAGACAAAACCACAAACTGTCGTCCACACACACCAAGGCACCTTTTCCGCCAAGTAGGTCTGTAACTATCCGGAGTGTCCTCTGACTGGTAGGCCATATGATATTTCTCAAAAATGGTATTTCCTGTCATAGATCTGGTCTCCTTTGACAATTCTGTGAAGTTGACAGGAGCCAGCGGTGAGCCACTTTCTGTCCTCTCAGGAAAGGCCCCTCTTCAGAGCTATCCTGGCATTTGGCCACCCTCACATTAGTAGGTCCCAAGAAAGACTGACACTCTCCTTGGTAAATCCAAACAAGTGAGCTCACTGGGACTGGGACTGGTACTGGTAATGGGGGCCTGGCTTCCTGGATCCTAAATTCAGAGAGTCTCATCACCAAGGAAGTAGGTGAGGTCACTTTCTTCAGGAACTGAATGAGGTCACTGCCTTGGCCACCACTTTGTCCTAACAGTTGCTTCGTATGCTCTCTGAGATGGAGGCTTTGCCTACTTCCTGTGACACTTTCACAAGTTAGAATGGTAAAGAAACCATAAGTACCTGGGAACAGCTTTCCACCCAGGCTTGGTTTTGTCCTTCTTCACTACATTAAAAAGAGAGAGGCTGATTCAGACACATCCTTTCATCCTGACTGGGTTGTGTGCCATGGAAGATGACTTTTGCTCTCTCAGGTCCTTCATAGCTGACTACGTCTTCTCAAGGGATTATTTCTGCATGGACTTCTGAGGTTCTCAGCTGGTGGAAGATCCTCTACCTTCCTGTATTGTAAGACCAACTCTGTCCCTGCTCTTCTGTAAAGTGAGACAGAGTGAACAGTGTATGGTTAGGGTTAAAAGCATGTTTGATTTGAGTTAGGAATCATTCTGCTGGATGAATAATGGTATTGGGAATCTGTGATATTTATAAGAATATAGACGTGAAATATATGTATGAGAACAGAGATCTAGGAACGATTTGAAGCCCAGGAAGGCATTGGGCCCTTGATTGAGATAATTAGCTTGAATTATGTTCTGCACCGAGGTCTCAGATAAATCGATACACAATGGCATAGGACCGGGTACCTCGGATGATTGAATGTAGAAGAGAACATCCAGTCAAAAAGGGATAGTCTGTAGGATTAGGAAGATAGTCAGTATGTTTAGGAAGAAGAGTGAGTCTAGGAATTGGAACAAAAGTTCTTTAGCAATAGGGTTTCAGTTAGAGAGTGAATGTGAATGTCAGCACATGTGAAGAGACCATCACAATGATGAACTGGGGAAAATATGTAGGAAAGCAGATATCAATAGGGACATTTGGAAATCATGCAAAGTATAAAGTCAGTGATAGTATTAGATATTTTCAAGAGGGTTGAGGTTGAATATATTATCTTAGAAAGAAACAAATATGTACTCACCAATAGGATTGATATTTGAGAGCATTAGGCAAAATGGACATGGATGTTTTTAGTAATCCATGTTCACTATCCATTTAGGCTTTGGCACAATCATAAGTGTGACCTTTGCATTTTGTGTCCAGAATACTACTGTGATAAAATGTATATGTAGATCAGGTGACATGAGTATTTCTTCCACCATTACGGGGAGCAAAATTCTGAAAACTTATAAATTAGTACTGAGGATACAAATAGGTGTACCCCGTGTTGATGATTATAGAGATGATGCATGAATAGACCATATTGTGAATAAAGTATATAACTGGTTCCAAGTTTAAATAATGGATTGAATTTACCTCTGAAAATATATAGGAAATCATATATATATATATATATATATATATATATATATATATATATTCATTCAAACGAGTTATATATCAAATGGTAATATTAGGGTTACAGTTTATCATGAAGAGTGTGTGAGTTTTGTTTCAAAAATGATTATGCAATTGAAAATAATGTGTTTAGAAAGAAGTCTAGTGAAAAGACCAGTAAAGAAACATGGAGGAATACATGTGTTCTGAAGTAGGAAGTGATTGAAAGTAAACCAAATGCCTATAAATACCTATACATTTGTGAACTTGTGGATAAAAAAGTATATCTTATGATGTCCATAAACTGAAAAAATTGTAATGTACAAGTGTTGAATAAAAATGAACATCAAAATACACATCATGTTCCATTGGAATCTACTTGCATTGATGTTAAACTGGGTCAGTTACTGTAGAAATATTAGGATTTCTAAGCACCTATCACTGAAGTTAGTTTTCAGTACTAGGAAACCAATATGTATTTCAGGTGGTTCAGTATTTCTGAGATTAATCTTGCGAAATGTTGTTAATAAATACACATACAGGAACATGAATTAATTTAAGGAGTGTATAATAAGACACATATATTTCATATTTTGGAAAATCTGGAGAATATATACACACACACACACACACACACACACACATGCACACACACACACACACGCACACACATTAATATGCAGCAATATATATGCCAATCGAAATTCATCATGAATTATAATTCATCCACATATCCAAAAATATTCATTTTATTGATCATGGATTTATGTTAATTATGCCTAATGTTTTTCACTAGGAAGCTCACCCACAGGTTGAATTTTGAGTTCCATCAGTATTTAGGGGGAGTCATCTCTTCTCACAATTTTTATATACCAAAGTCAGTGAGCTCACAAGAATGTACGTGTGATATCAGGTAGGATACTATATATGCATAAAAAGATACATGTGCTGAATAGGCTTCAGAGAAAAAAGACAGGAATTTTCATATGTGTTAACTTTAAGAACTCATGAAGAATTATTACAAAGAAAAGTTGACCAGATTTATAATACATCCTATTGATAAAGCAGAAGGCAAATCCAAGTACACACCATGCTTCATATGAAAGGCTTGCATTTCTATTCAGTTACGTTTCTTTTTCTCCATAATATTAGGATTAGTAGTCAGAGTCTAGTAGGGTATTGGTTAGTGTCAGGGATTCAGTATTTTAAATGGAAAATAGGAAAATGAATCTAATGTGCATGCAAACATGTGCTACACAAAATTCTTCCCACTCTCATTCAGAACAAAGCCTTGACACAACCATCGATCCAAGTAAGACACAATTAGAGGAGAGGAGTTAGAAAATCTGTAAATACATATGTGGAATGAAAATTGTTCAGGAGTTCACAACACTGGAGGTGGTAGAACAGTTTCCAAAAGTAAGGGAGAGGGTAAACACTCCAGAAACATGGAGCTCTGCTGGCCTAAAGACTTCTTGAGAAACTTCCTCTAAGGTTGGGCGAATAAAATATATGTAATTTTCATACTATTTAGCTTGGTTTTGTAGTGACACCATCAAACCTGTGTCTGCATCTATGTGACCTGAAGGACATGGTTCCTTATTTTCTAATGAACATGAGGCAGAAGTTCTGAATTCTTTTTTTGTAGGTAAACTGTGGCCACTGGGAGCTAAGTGTCTTCCCATGTGGTCTGTGAAGCCATTTGGTCATCCTCCATTTTTCCTGGTGTTTCTTGCAGTTGCACTGGGAGTTTGGTATTGGCTTCATGAAATACAAGGAGTACAACTGGGACACAATGCTGGAGGGAGTTCTGTCACGTGTGGTTGGTCAGGGTCTCCAAGAGAATGCACGAACCAGGCTTCTATCCCACAATGTTTTCCCCCTTGACAGTCACAAGTCTTTTGGAAGCCAATGGCAGATCTAGGTGGTCCTACCAAAAATATTTATTCACACACCTACAGTCCACTGCTCTATGTCCACTACTCAGCAGGCTCCAACTTACTGGCATCTCTGTTCCACACCAGTTTCACGAAACCCAGTGAATCAAGGCATTGTCAGGTACACTCATGATCAGCAAAAGGATATCCAAATGTTCTCCAGTGCCACCTGGTCATGGGAATTTCAAAAATTTCATGGTATTTATATAGCCATTTTTCAAGGATGAAGTTGGAGTCACTGTGGGTTTCAATTCATTCAGGAACCATTGAATGGTGAGGAAGCTCATTTCAAAGAAAGCTCTGGAGAACACTCACAGGCAAGCCTTCCCAAAAGGTGGCCAAGAGGTCACATGAAGCCAGGCCCATTGAGGTCTACAATGTGAGTTCCATGTGTGTTTAGACTCTCAAGTATGGCTGTGAAGTCTTTAAGAATAAAATCATGTGATATCCTGGCTTAGATTTCCCGAGCTCTGTGGGAAGCCATCCTGGGCCTAGATCTCAGTTTCCAAGGACGATTCTCATGTGTGGCCTCCTAAAATCCCAAGACTATTTATTGCAATACTACTCTGAGGTCAGTTCCAGAACTCAGTCTCTAAGGGGAATAACACCAGAGTTCAAGCCCAGGTGGACCCAGTCATCTCTTCCAACAGCCACAAAAATGACCTCAATTAAAACCAAAACACTCCCACATGGCGCTCATGTTCTACCACATAGACACTCATTATAAACTCTGGCTGGAGGTTTCCATGAGGGCGCAGACCAAGACAGTGAGCAAAATAAACTCCCTTGCCCCTCATTTGCCTAAAGTCAGGGTGGCCTGGACACACTTCCTGCGAACCAAGAGTGATCAAATAGGCCTGACCTTAATGCTGCTCCACTTTACCAATTTGAGGCCACTGCCTGTGGGGTTTAGATTCTTTATGTGAATTGGAGTCATGCGAAAACCCAAGCACCTATGGCCTAGCCTCTGTAGGTTTTGAAGTACTCATTTGACGCAAAGGATCCCTATTCTTACTTGATGGAGGTCAAGAACCTTACAGAGGAAGGCGAGAGACTTCATCACAATTACTGCTCTTTTGGCCATTTTGGTTTTCGATGCACACATGGGAACTTTCTTTAGATCCATCAGGTGCTGAAAATCTAAGCCACAGCCTCACACAGGGCGAAAGGGCTGATTCAGGCACATCCCTTTCAAAGGAATTAAGCAACCCATTCTTTTTTATTTGAAAACTATTTTCTTCAGGCTTCACAAAGGGGTAGCCTGAGTCAAAGACCTTCCTGACATTCAGGTCAAAAGAAAAATAGGTAAGCAAAAAGCCCAAAGCAGGGTTTCTCCACTGAGACTCTCCTGGTCACATTGATATCTGAGTTTTCTGAGATGCTCGTCATTCTCTTCAGCTATCCAGTTCATGGCCATGTCACAAAGCTTGGAGGTGGTATATATCTTGGACACAAAACCATGGGCCTATTCTGGAGAGTGGCCAGAATTCAGGAAGAAAACAGGAACTTAGGAACTTATCAGGGGTTGCGCACCAAAAAGGCAAGCAACAGTCCATTTTAAATGGGGAAGGACGAATGCTGGGAAGCTTTCTAATAGACAGGAGACATCAATTCATGCTTTCTCTATTCTAATGTCTACAACCACAGACACACTGGGATACACAGACATAGAAACACTCGCCTTGTCAAACGACTTTCTAGTAACAGTCCACTCCAAACCAAACAAACCGACTTTAGTACCTATTCTCAGAACATGAGACAAAACCACAAACCCACAACCACACCCACAAAGGCACCTTCTTACCCCTAGTAGGTCTGTGACTATCGGGAGTGTCCTCTGATTGGTGGGGCATACAATGTTCCCCCGAAATGGCCTGTCTTAAGATCTGGTCTCCTTGGCCAACACTGTGAAGTTGTTAGGAGCCACTGGTGAGCCACTACCTGCTTTCTCAGGAAAAGCCCCACTTTAGAGCTTTCTTGCATTTGGCCTTCCTCACATCTGTAAGTACCAAGAAAGACTGACTCTGTCCTTGGTAAATCCAAAGAAGTGAGACCACTGGGACTGGTACTGGGACTGGCTCTGGGTGCCTGGCTTCCTGGATCCCAAGTTCAGAGAGTTCCATCACCAAGGAAGTGAGGTGAGGTCACTTCCTTCAGGAACTGAATGAGGTCACTTTCTTGGCAACAAATTTATCCAAACTGTTGATTTCAAGGGTCCCATTAGATGGAGGCTGCCCCTACTTCCTGTGAGACATTCACAATTTAGAATGATATATCAACCATAGTCACCCATGAACAGATCTCCACACAGTCCTGGTTTGGTCCATCTTCTCTACATTAAGAAGAGAAGCTGATTCAGACATAACCCTTTATCCTGACCATGTTGTTTGCCATGGAAAATGACTTTTGCTCACTCAGGTCCTTCATAGCTGCCTATATCTTCTCCAGGGATCATTTTTGCATGGACCTTTGAGGTTCTCATCAGGTCTAAGATCCCCTACATTCCTGTATTGCATGACCAACTCTTTCCCTGCTCTTTTGTAAAATTAGATTGAGGGAACAGTGTATGGTTATGATTAATAACATGTTTGGTGTGGGTTAGAAAACATTCTGCTAGATGAATAATGGTATAGGGAACTTGCGATATGAATAAGAATATATAGGTGAAATGAATGTATGAAAATAGAAATCTAAGTAAGATTTGAAGCCCAGAAGGGCATTGGGGCCTTGATTGGGATAGGCAGTGTTGAATTATGTTTTGCATAGATGTCTCAGATACATCGATATACAATGGCATAGGACCTTGTTCCTTGGATGATTGAAAGTAGAAGAGAACATCCCGTCAAAAACAAATAGTCGGTAGTGAAAGGTTAATAAAATAGGTACTTATCACTTCCTGTTTTTCTGTATGCTTAACAAAACTCTGTTGCAATCTTGTGAAATGTTTGCTAATCTTTTCCTAGAGTGTGCTGTTCCCAAATGCCAAACTGCAGAATGTACTCCCTCACTCGGTGTCAGGGAAACCACCCACTCACCCTTACCCATCAGTAAACTTTCCTCCCTTCCCTCTCCAAGGAAAGTATATAAGCTCTGCTGAAGCTGTGCTTGGGGCTCTCTGCTCTATTCAAGTGAGCTCTGAGGCCCAGCATGCTGGACCCCAAATAAACCCTTTGCTGTTTCATGAGACAGTCTCTTGGTGGTCTCTTCCTCTGACACTCACACGACATTTACATATTGAGGTTCCACAGAGTTCCAGCAGCGGGGGACGAGAGACCCCAATGGGCACCTCTCGGGGCAAGTCAGGGGCCTCTTTCTGGTTTCATGTTTCAGCTTAGGGCTTGGCAAAATCACTGGCGATGAAGAGCCTGAGCTCTCTCCGACAGTGACTGAGAGATGTGTCACAGAGACACAGGGCGCGTCCCTGGGGGACGCCCCAAAGGACTCGGGAAATCAAGGAACAATTGTCTCCTTGACTCAGTGATATTTTCAGTTTCGGTATTGCCCTCCCATCGGATTTTGCCAGTTACTCATTCCTGGTCTCAGTGTTGGAGGTCCATTGCATGTCTTTGTTGTCTTGTCTTGTCTGTGTCATGTGTCGTTGCTTTTACTGTTAGTGTACCTTTCATTATGGGACAGAGCACGTCAATGCCTCTGTCCCTGACCCTTGATCACTGGACCAAAGTCCGCTTAAGGGCTCAGAATCTTTCTTATTTAGTAAAACGCTGGACCTGGCAGACTCTCTGTTCCTCAGAATGACCCACCTTTGGAGCCGGATGCCCCGTAAAAGGATCTTTCTACTTCCTACTAATTTAAAAAGTCAGAGATATTGTCTTTCAGCCGGGGCCACATAGCCATCCTGATCAACAGCCATATATTTTAACTTGGCATGACCTCTGCAAATCTCCTCCTCCATGGGTGAAGCTTTTCCTTGCCCCTGCCCCCGCTCCTACTCTTTCCCCCATGTTCTCTCAAACCCTCTGCTCCTCCCCCTCCTCACCCTCTGTTCTCCCTGAGTCACAAGATTTTACTCTACTGGAATCTCTTCCCCCTCCTTATCCCCTGCCCTCGTCCCCTAACCCACAACACCCTCTAAGTGATTCTACTTCTGCTGACTCAGCCTCTCTGCCATTGGAAGAAGCAAAGCCGGCCCAGCACCCTCCAGATAACTCCCTCCTTCCCTTGAGGAAGCTGGCCCGGCTAAAGGAACTCACAGGCAGCGAATGATTGAAAACCTTGGAATTCCCATGATGCACCCCCTCCGTCCCCATGGGCCAACGATTGATGATGGCCATGGGAGAAAAATGCAAGGTTACCAGTACTGGACTTTCTCCTCTTCAGACCTATACAACTTAAAAAATTACAATCCCCATTTTCTGAGGAACCCACCCGGCTCACAGGTCTGGTTGAGTCATTGATGTTTTCCCACCAGCCTACTTTGGATGACTGCCAACAACACCTAAGGACTATCTTCATGACAGAGGAACAAAAGAGAATCCTCCTGCAAGCTAGAAAAAAGTATCCTCAGACCAGATGGGCGACCAACACAACTTCCCAACTTAATCAAAGCCGGCATTCCCTTTAACCGACCCAACTGGGACCCCAACATCTTTGAAGGTAGGGAGAAACTGTCCCCTTATTACCGGGCTCTAATAGTGGTTTTCCAAGTGGCTGCTAGGCGACCAACTAATTTTGCCAAGGTAACAGAGATTACTAAGGGCCTGATGAATCTCCCTCTCTATGTTTCTAGAGAGAATTATGGAGACATATAGGAGATATACTCCTTTCGATTCTCAGGGGGAGGATCAAAAGGCATCTGTCATGATGGCCTTTATTGGGCAAGGTGCCCTGGATACTAAAAGAAAGTTACAACGCTTAGATGGATTACAAGATATGACTTTGAGAGATTTAGTCAGAGAAGCCGAGAAGGCATATGATAAGAGAGAAACTGAGCAAGAGAAGGGAGCAAAGGGAGGATAAAAGAAACAAAGACAGACTAAGGCATTGACTAAGGTCCTGGTCACAACAAAAAAATAGGCCAGAAATTAAGAAACAGGGAGACAGGAAGGGATACCTGGGCACACGCCAGAGGCCACCCCTGGCCTCAGATCAATGTGATTACTGTAAAGAAAAAGGACACTGGGCCAAAGAGTGCCCCAGAAATAGACAGCCACACCAGCCAGGCATTCTGACTCTGGAGGATGACTACGAAAATAGGGGCTACGATCCCCTCCCTGAGTTAAGCATAACTTGAAGTTTAGGGGACCCCAGTAAACTTTGAAGTGGATACAGGGGCAATATACTCAGCCCTCAAGGCCACATTTGGCCCTCGATTAAATAAAAGGTCTCTAGTTCAAGGGGCTAACGGCAGTAAATATCGGGCATAGACAACTAAGAGTACCATGGACCTGGGGAATGGAAAAATCCATCAATCCTTCCTAGTAATCCCAGAATGCCCAGCCCCATTGATGGGCAGAGATCTGCTCACCATGGTCCTCGCCAAAATAACTTTTAACCCTGAAGGCCCCCAAGTGGAATTTCAAAATCCTTCAGTAAAAATTCCTATAGTCATGGATCCAACTATGTCAGTAGAAACTGTACATCAACTCACTCGCTTTGGTTCAAAGAAACTGCAGGAATTCCTGAAGGATCAAGAACAAAGTTTTAAACTAACCGACTCACAGGAAAAGGAAATAACAGAATGGTTAACAAAAGTCTGTCAGTTCCATCAATTGGTTAATGCTTACCCTTCCAAGCTTCCTTCAGGAAAGCGCCTACGAGGAACCAGACCAGGACAATTCTGGGAAGTGGATTTTACTGAAATTAAGCCAGCAAGGTATGAACTTAAATATCTCCTAGTCTTTGTAGATACATTTTCAGGATGGATTGAAGCAGTCTCCACAAAAAAAAGAAAAAAAGAAAGAAAGAAACAGTGAAAACGATGGCCAAGAATATCCTAAAGATATTGTTCCAAGATACGGCCTGCATAAGGTAATAGGGTCTGATAATGGACTGGCGTTCATGGCCCCGGTAAGTCAGGGGTTAGCCATGACCCTGAGGATTAATTGGAAGTTACATTGTGCTTATCGACCCCAGAGTTCAGGACAGGTAGAAAGAGTGAATAGAACCATTAAACAGACCTTAACGAAATTAAGCTTAGAGACCAGCATAAAAGATTGGACTACGCTCCTGCCTTCTGCAATGTTGCATGCAAGAAATACTCCCTCTATTTCTTTGTGTAATCACACCCCCTTTGAAATTCTCTATTGTGCACCTCCTCCCGTAAGGGACCTAACCCCAACTCTAACACCTAATGATCCGTTCCACACCCCCTTGCTTGAGAGACTTAAAGCTCTTGAAAGAACTAAGAAATACCTGCGAAAACAGCTGGCCACACCCTACCAACCTGGGAACGAGGGGATTCCACATCGATATCAAGTAACAGACTTCATCTACGAAAGAAGACATCAGGTGTCATCCCTGGAACTCCACTGGAAAGGACCATAGCAGGTGCTACTTATAACAACTACAGTGGTAATGGTAGACAGAATCACTTCCTGGATCCATGCCTGTCATCTCAAGCCTGTGCCTTGTCCAGACTCTGGCTGGAAACTGAAAAAGACTGGTAACCCTTTAAAATTGCGTATTCGCCATGTGGATAAGGCTCTATACTCTCCCATTTACCACCAGTAGTCCTAACCCTCATCAGTCCGTTCAGCAGAGATGGGTGATCACAAATCCTACTGGAAAAGAAGTATAATCTATCTTGCATACAGCCCCCTTAGGATCTGGTGGCCATCTCTCCATACAGACATTTGTCAGCTGACTATAGCTCTTTCCTATTGGTATATCCCTGATGAAGAGGATCCCACTAAAATTCCATTAAATCCTTTCTGTACCATAGATAATGGAAACAAACCTTATGGATGTAGGGACACACAAGCCAGATGCACGTTGGCTAGCCTAGATTGCTATGTTTGCCCGGCGGACAATCAAAGCCTCAAACAGTCACAGCTGTGTGGGAAAAAAGCTGACTTCTTCTATATGTCATGGGAATGTGAGCATACAGGGGCTGCCTGATGATACCCAAACTCCTCATCAAATTCAGTACAGAGCATTGGCCATACTACCAATTAGATAACCAAAACCGATGGCCCCCAGAGGGGTCTCCAGATCCTCAAATTCTGCGTGAACTTTTTAACTTCTGCAAGTGCTCAAAAGGGTGAAAGGTGATTCCCCTATGTGGAAGCCTTTTCCCTCCTTCACTCACATCCTGAACTATGCTTCTCCAATAGATCCTCACCCTCAGCCTTCTGCTCCAGACTCTCTGCTGTCACTCCCACCTCAGCAAACTGATTTCTCCCCTCCAATTACTAGATGAAAAGCCCAAACCTCCGCCGGTTCTCAGACCACTGCCCCCTTGCTGAGGTAGCAGGTACTGAGGTACCCCTTCACCCACTCATTTCTCTCTTCTCCTTTCAGTGCCCACACCGGGTCCCACCAGGGCCTCTTACCAGCTAACCCAAAGCTCAAACCAGCTGAGGAGAGCCCTCAGACCCTTATCCAAGATGTAATAAAAATGGCCTTTAATGTTGCTTTGTCAAAACTGAAAACAGGTTACTAAGTTTTTTAAAGTCCCTCACAGGATTTTGGGATACTCACTCCCGTCTTCCCCTCTACTCTACCTGTTCTACTGCTCACGTTTTTGTTGCCTGGAAAATCCCAAACCCGTTTCCCATTATTCTTTTACATCTCTCCTTACTCATTCTCAGATCCTCAGAGGTGCTCTCAGCCCCACCTTCCCCGTCTTCCCCCGCTGTACCAGGCCCACCGAAAAGTCTTAACTGACCTTCTCCAGAAGTCTTCACCATGGCTGACTTTAAAACTTTCAGCAAAAGAGTCCCTATAAAAGAGTTCAATGTAGATATATTTTCTTTATTCGTGTTGTCCTGTTCTACTTGGCCACTGGCTAAAAACTCAGCACTTCTCAGCTAGACACCCGCTTACTAGTTTTTCACAAAATATGAGAAAAAGGCCTCTGGCCTTGAGCTGGGGCTTCACAGAGATGGCTACATTTCTACAATAAAGAAGTTAAAATTGGGCTCCATTGTAACAGCTGGCAGGGGGAAAAAAGAAAGGGAAGAAAAATCTCTCCCTCTCCCAGGTGTCCTTGAAAAGTTAAATTGCCCAGAACAGAGGAAAAAAAAAGAAACAAAAACTGGTTTTTGTGATCTTCTGCAGACTGTGAACTTCTGAGCCCCTTCCCTTATATGTTGGGTACAAAATTCTGAAACTATCTAAACTTGGTGTTCAGGGGATTAATTGATTACAACAGAAGCAGTGCCCTCTGAATCCGGTTTCAACCAAATAGGACTGTTTCCCTGTCTTCCGTGCTATCTTAGGTGCCTTGCCTTGTCCTTCCCTACAACAGTATAATTCTATATACTTAAACATTGTTTAAGTTTTCATGAAATGGTTAACCGATGTGATTAATTGAAGTTGTTTCACAGAGTGCACCGTCATGATGCAGGTTCATTTGAAGATCATATAGGGGGGCATACAACCCGGTTCGGCTGGGAACATATATCCTCACTTTAGCCATACTATTAGGAATAGGGGTTTCTGCAGGGTGGGTACAGGAACAACTGCCCTGGTCCATGGGACACAACAAGTGACCCAATTAGAAGCAGCAATAGACCAATAAATAAAGATATTAGAAACCACCATCACAGCTTTGCAGGAATCTTTTACCTCTCTACCTGAAGTTGTTTTAGAGAACAGTCGAGGGTTGGATCTCCTCTTCATGAGAGAAGAGGGCCTTTGTGCTGCATTGAGGGAAGAATGTTGTTTTTATGCCGACCATACTGGAGTTGTAAAAAAAAATCTATGAGTAAATTAAAAAGACGCCTTGAAGAGCATCAACGAGAGAGAGAGAGAGGCCCAAAAGGGTGGTTTGAGTCTTTGTTCACACAGTCCCCATGGTCAACTATGCTTTTATCAACCCTGGCCAGTCCAATAAGAATCCTCATATTATTGCTCACTATAAAACCCCTGTTTGGTCAAACGTGTAATTTCTTTTCTCCAAGCTCAAATTGGACAAGTTAAACATATGGCAATACCTCACTAGCAGACAGAGAATGTACACCCCCCTATGATCACTTTTATGATTAAAAGGATCCAGAAGAAGAAGTGGGGAATGAAAGGTTAATAAAATAGGTACTTGTCACTTCCTGTTTTTCTGTATGCTTAGAAAAACACTGTTGAAATATTGACAACTGTTTTCTAATCTTGTTCCCAGAATGTGCTGTCCCCAATTGCCAAATTGCAGAATGTACTCCCTCACCCGGTTGCTCGCAGACCGCCCACTCGCCCTGACCCATCAAAAAACTTCTCTCCCTGCAGCCTCCAAGGAAAGTATATAAGATCAGCATAAGCTGTTCTCAGGGCTCTCTGATCTATTCAAGGGAGCTTTGAGCCCCAGTATGCTGGACCGCCAATAAACCCTTAGCTGTTGCATAGTACAGTCTCTTGGTGGTCTCTTCCTCCGACGCTTGCCCGAATATTATTGGATGATTGAATGTAGAAGAGAACGTCCAGTCAAAAAGGGATAGTCGGTAGGATTAGGAAGATAGTGGGTAGGTTTAGGAAGACGAGTGAGTATAGGATTTGGAACAAAAGTTCTTTAGCAATAGGGTTTCAGTTAGAGAGTGAAGTTAAATGTCAGCACAAGTGAAGAGTCAGTCACAATGATGAACTGGGGAAAATATGTAGGAAAGCAGATATCAATAGAGACATTATGAAATCAAGCAAAGTATAAAGTGAGTCATAGGATTAGACATTTTCAAGAGGGTTGAGGTTGAACATATAATCTTAGGAAGAAACAAATATGTAGTCACCAATAGGATTGACATTTGAGAGCATTAGGAATCCTAGACATGGATGTTTTAAGTAATCCATGTTCACTTTCCATTTAGGCTTTGGTAAAATCATAAGCGTGACATTTGCATTTTGTCTCCAAATATTACTGTGATTAAATGTATATATAGATCAGGTGACATGAGTATTTCTTCCATTATTTCTGGGAGCAATATTTTGAAGACGTATAATTCATATTGGGGAATCAAAGAGGTTTACCCTGAGTCTATGAATATAGAGATAATGCATGAATAGACATTACTGTGAATCAATAATATAACTGGTTCCACTTTAAATAATGGTTTGAATTGATATCTGAAAACGTATGTGAAATCTTATATTGATATACAATCATTTATTTCAACCAGTTATACAACTAATGGTAATATTAGGGTTATGGTTTACCATGAAGTTGTGTGAGTTTTGCTAAAAAAGTGATTATGGAAATCAAAAATAATGTGTGTGGAAAGAAGTCTCATGAAAAGTCAAGCCAAAAAATATGGAGGAATACATGTGTTTTGAAGCAGGAAGTGATTGAAAGTCAAACAAATGCCTATAAATTTGCTAACTTGTGGATGAAATGTATATATATATATATATATATATATATATATATATATATATATATATATATATATATATATCCTGTGATGTGCATAAACTGAAGAAATACTAATGTACGAGTTTTGAATAAAAATGAACGTCAAACTACACATCATGTCCCATAGGAATCTACTTGAATTGATGTTAAACTGGGTCAGTTACTGTAGAAATATTAGGATTTGTATGCACCATTCACTGAAGTTAGTTTTCAGTACTAGGAAACAATTATATATGTTAGGTGGATGAGTATTTTTGAGAATAATCTGGTGAAAAGTTGACAATAAATCCAAATGTATGAATATGAATGAATTTAGAGAGTGTAAAATAAGAAACATTTTTCATATTTTGAAAAATCTTGAGAATATATATATATATATATATATATATATACATATACACAAACACACACACAGAGAGACATTGAAAATAGCAATATATATTGCAATGGAAATTCACCATGAAATATATATCATCCACAGATTCAAAAATGTTCATTTCTCTAAACATGGACTTAAGCATAATGTTGTTCAACTAGGAAGCTCACCAATAGGTTGAATTTTCAGTTCCAACAACGTTTAGGAGGAGTAGTCTCTTCTCACAATTTGTATCTGCCACCTAACAAAAATGTACGTGTTATAACAGGTAGGATTCTATATGTGCATATAAAAATACATGTGCTGAATAGGCTACAGAGAATGGAGACAGGAATTTGTTGAGAGCCACAGCTGAAGGTGCCCCAGCAAACTTCCAGCTGCCAGCAAATTTCCAGCTGCCTGCTGATTATTGGCTCACTGCGGCCCCAGCAACATCTAGCTGATTGGCTACTCTGTGGTGATGCTCATTGGGCTGTTTCCCTGCACTTTCAGACCACGGAGCTGCTCATTGGGTGACTTTTTTGGCTCCACCCATGATGACCCAGCAAATCGACCTCAAGAGCAGGAGGATTGTGGGAGGTGGAGAGGCATGTGGGTGTGAGTGAGACTTTACAAGGAAGCCAGTGGTAGCAGTTAGGCTCTGAGAGTTTTTCCTGAGGAGCTGTTTTGTTTGGCGTGTGTGGTTCTAAAATTAAAGTTCGTTTCTTTTGACAAGTGGCTCCTGAATCATGAATAGCCAGACTGCAGCATTTGGTGGCTCGCACGGGGATTGACTGAGGGTAAGTAATAAGGTAAACTGCTCGACCCTGAGGGCAGGGCAAGAGGATGGGTAGCCATTTTAGGATTCCTCTTTTGTTTTGCTTCACTTTTATTTTAAGTTGCCTGTCCCTGGAGATGAGTGAGACGAAAGAAATACCACTCAAATCTGAGGAAAAACTATTTATTTCTGAGGAACAGATTGGGATTAAGGTCGGATGCACATGTCAGGAGGATAGAAAGGCCATAATGACTTTTTGTTGTTCACTTTTTATTTCATTCTGTCTCGTTTTTTTTTTTTTTTTCTTTTTTGCGTTATCTTGTTGGGTTTCATTAAAGTAGAAATACGGGATCAGAAATTAGTAAAAAACAAACTGAAAGAGTGTTAAGGAAATTGTTACAGGAAGGAGGCATCTCAGTAAAATCAGGAACAGTCAGGGCATAAGTTGATACAATATAAAAATGTAGCCCATGGCTTTTAAAGTAAGAGTTGTTAAATTTACCACAATGGATCCATCATGGTGAAGATTTAAAAAGAATAGAAAAGAACAGTCCAGGGACTCTGCCAGTTGGCACATTGCCATTGTGGACTTTCATATCTGTTTTGCTTAGTCCAAAGCCTTCAGTTCAGACAAAGATAGAGGAACAAAGCTTAGAGCAGAAAAAGCCATCAGAGGAAAAGTTACAAAAGGACACTGCTACTAACAACCTTCTATCATCAGAGGGTGTAAGTGTCCAACCAACAGCACCACCTCTAAAGGAGACTGTTACTAACACCTTTCTATCACCAGAGGATGTAAATGTCCAACTTACAAGGCCAACTCCATATGCTGGGAGGCCCCCAACCCCCGCAGTTGATAGTTCGGTTCCTGAGACAGGATCTCAAGTATTTACATGCCCGGTATTTTAGGTAGGAGGGCAGAGAATTCACCTTGCTTTTAATTTTAAAATAGTGAAGCAGCTAAAAGAGGCTGTAACAACCTAAGGTCCTCAAGCACCCTTCATTGTAAGCTTGGTCCAATCTATTAACAACATGAATGTGATGCCAGTAGATTGGGCTAATATGTGTAAAGCTGTGCTAAAGGGAGGACAATACCTGTTATGGAAGGTTGCCAATGAGAAATTTGGCAAGGAGACGGCTAGGCGAAATGCAGCAGCTGGTTATCCTCAGAGAAATCTAGATATGTTGTTAGGAAAGGGACCTTATGAGGATCAGCAGCAACAAATTGCATATGATCATGGTATATACACATTAATTGCTGTAGAAGCAGTTAGGGCATGGAAGACTTCACAAGGACTTAGAGGATTACAAGGTCAATTATCTAAGGTAATACAAGGAGCTAATGAATCTTATGCTGAATTTGTAGATAGGCTTATTAAAACAGCTACCAGAGTTTTGGGGAATACAGAACAAGCAATGCCATTAATAAAACAACTGGCTTATGACCAAGGGAATTGTTGGTGCAGAGATATCATTAGACCATGGAAACATGAAGATTTAAACACATATATTAAATTATGTAGAGACATTAATGAATAAGAGCAAGTCGTGGCAGCTACAGTAAAACAGGCTTTAGATGCCAGGACAAGAACATGCTGGGATTGTGAAGAAACAGGACATTATAAAAGGAATTGCGCCATAGGAGGAGGGTTTAACAAAACTAGGAATCAAAGGAGTAGAATACCGTGTATTTGCCCATGATGCCATAGAGGAAGATATTGGGCTAATGAATGCCATTCTCAAACCAACATAGAGGGTACTTCATTATCAACAAACGAACAAAGACCAGGTGTTTATCCACAATATTATGGAGAAAGGCATCGGGCTCCACTGCAAAAAAATGGAGAGGTGGGCCCAATGCTCTGGGTCCCAAAACCACAAATATACGGAGCACTGGAGGAACCCAGCAACCCCATCAGGATAGTGCACAGGACACATTTTTTATCAGATCCCTCGTCAGTCAAACCAGAGGGAGCACAGGGTTGGACATCAGGGCCGCCGCCAGATCAGTACTAACTCCAGAGATGAGGGTTCAAATAATTTCCACAGGGCTGAAAGTACCTCTTCCCAAAGGAACAGGAGGCTTATTATTGGGACACAGCTCTTCTACTCTAAAAGGACTTAGGATAATTCCTTGGGTAATTGTTCCCGATTATGAAGGTGAAATAAAAATTATAGCCAGTTCTCCAAAGGATTTATCAGGGATTTCACCAGGAGATAGAAGAGCACAGTTACTAATAATACTCAGCCTACATAATAAATTTTCTAGTCATGCTGTAGAAAGAGGTTCCACGGGATTAGACTCCACAGGTGTAGATTGGGCTATGCTTTCTTTAAATTTAGATTCTCGCCCCATGCTAAAACTAAATATTCAAGACATGAATTTAATGGGCTACTGGATAAAGGTGTAAACCCTAGCATCATCTCTCGTCAAGAATGGCCAAAACATTGGCCATTACAACAAGCCACTCAAATGCTTTGAGGCCTAGGAGTGGCGACTTATCCCCATAAAGGTGCAATTGTATTAGATTGGAAGGATCCTGAAGGATGTGAAGGAACTATACAGCCATATGTATTGGATCATCTTCCCGTTAATTAATGGGGATGAGATGTCCTTGATCAATTAGGTTTGACATTAACAAATAAGATCAACCAAAATGCACCCACTACTATGGCTAGACAAGGTTTTAGGAAAAGAAAAATATTAGAAAAACAAGAAGATGGTATAGGAGCACCAACACAAATAGATCAAGGAACAGACAGAAATTTGTTGGATTTTCAGAAAGGGCTACTGAGACAATAAAAATTACTTGGAAATCAGAAAGACCAGTATGGTTTCCTCAGTGGCCCCTGACTAAAGAAAAGATACAAGCAGCCCATTACCTGATCAAACATCAATTAGCGGAAGGACACATACAACCTTCTGTATCTCCCCATAATACTCCCATTTTTGTCACCAAAAAGAAATCTGGTAAATGGAGATTATTGCAAGATTTAAGAACCATTAATAATGAGATGGTTATTACGGGACCTGCTCAATCAGGGATTCCTCAATTGTCTGCTATGACAAGAACTTGGTATGTTTTAGTTATACATATTAAAGATTGTTTTTTTTTTTTCATTTCCAATTCATCCTGAGGATAGTCCACGTTTTGCATTTACTATCCCTGCACTGAATCATGAAGCTCCTTATCAGAGGTAAGATGGAAATTACTCCCTCAAGGGATGGCTAACAGCCCAACTACGTGTCAAATTTATGTTAACAAAGTAATCCTGCCACTTAGAAATCAAAATCCTTAACTACAAATATTTCACTATATGGATGATGTATCATTTGCACACAAAGCTAAAAACACATTGCTAGAATGTTATGCCACACTTACAAACTGATTAAAAAATTATAATCTAGATATAGCAATAGATAAAGTACAATTAAAATTTCCAATAAATTATTTAGGAGTTCTATTATCCTCAACCATGGTCAGTCCACCAAAAATTCAAATAGGAGTAGATCAACTCCAATCAATTAATGACTTTCAAAGTTATTAGGAGACATAAATTGGATAAGGCCTTAACTAATTATACCAACAGGAGAGTTGGGACATTTATTTGATATCCTAAAAGGTCTATTAGATCCAAATTCACCCAGAATGTTAACACCTGAAGCAAGAAATGCATTAAAAATCATTGAAACTTAAATAGGAAACATGCATTTGGATAGAGTTGATATAATTTTGCGTTTATTATTTATTGTACTACCAACAAAAAAAAGTATTTCTACAGGAGTATTTTGGCAAGAAGGTCCATTATTATGGATTCATTTATCTTATTCTTCTAACACTATTATTACTAGGTATCCTGAGACTGAGGGACAATTAATACTCATAGGATTAAAAGCAGCAAAGGGAGTGTGTGGAATTTCACCCAATAAAATTATTACTCCATATTCTTTGAATCAAATTGATAAATTAGATAATGAGTTAAATACTTGGGCAGTTATCATGTGTAAATCAAATATTTCATTTGATAACCACTTACCATCTAATCTTTTATTGTCTTTTTCGTCATCGCATCCTGTAATTTTTCCAAAAATGACAAGAAAACACCTATCATGAATGCTCCAAATATATTCACTGATGAGACAAATCATGGCACAGCAGCGATAGTTACACTTGATCAAACTTTTACATTTTTACTACCTAAACAATCAGCTCAAAAGGTTGAGCTTAATGCAGTATTACAAGCTTTTGTGATGTTTAAAGATTCTGTATTTAATTTATTTTCCCTTAGTCAGTATATTGTTAATGCTATAGTATCCCTTGAAGATGCTGGTAGTATTTCCCCTTCCTCTACTGTTTTCTCTTTGCTTTCCAGTATACAATGTCTAATCTGGGCCAGAAAAGATTCATTCTTTATAGGACATATCAGGGCACATACAGGATTGCCTGGAGCCCTTAGTTTGGGCAATGATTTAGCAGATTAAACTACACATTACATACATACATATTTTCTCTACACTAGAAGAAGCTACAAATTTTCATAAAAAGTTTCATGTCAATGCTAATACTTTACAAAAGTGTTTTAAAATAACTAAGGAAAAAGATAGAAAAATAATAAAACAATGTCAAAATTGTGTGAACATTTTACCACAAGTTAATCTTGGAGTCAATCCTAGAGGATTGATACCTAACCATATTTGGCAGATGAATGTCACACACTTGCCAGAATTTGGAAAATTAAAATATTTGCATGTTACAGTTGATACTTCTTCTGGATTTTTGATGGGCTCCCTTCATGCGGGGGAAAAAACTAAAGATGTTATAGCTCATTACTTACAAAATTTTGCCACTTTGGACATTCCAAAACAGTTAAAAACAGATAATGCCCCTGATTATACTCCTACCGCTTTTAAACAATTTTGCTCATGATTTGGAATTACTCATATAACAGGAATCCCATACAATCCACAGGGACAATGCATAGTGAAAGAGCACATGAAACTATTAAAATGTATTTATTAAAGCAAAAAGACGGAATTGGAAAGGGGTATGAATTCCCCAAAGATAAACTTAAAATAACCCTTTTTACTCTAAACTTTTTAAATTTGGATTCATCAGGACTTAGTGCTGCGGAAAGGCATATGTGTCCAAAAAATGTGCATAAGTTCAAGGTACTTTGGATGGATATTCTAACAGGACAACAGAAAGGTCCTGACCCAATAATTGTCTGGACTCGGGGGTCTTTTTTTGTGTTTCTACAGGGAGAACAGCAGCCGATTTTAATAACAGAGAGATTAACTAAGGTCCTGACCCAGAGATTTCCTGGAGTCCGGAGTCTGTTTATGTGTTTCCACAGGGAGAACAGCAGCCAAATTGGATTCCAGAGAGATTAACTAAAGTACTGACCCAGTGATTGTCTGGAGTCAGGGGTCTGTTTGTGTGTTTCCACAGAGAGAACAGCAGCCGATTTGGATTCCGGAGTGATTAACTGAAGTTCTGACCCAGTGATTGTCTGGAATCGGGGGTCTGTTTGTGTGTTTCCACAGGAAGAACAACAGCCGATTTGGATTTCAGAGAGATTAACTAAAGCGATTTCTATAGACCAAAATAAGATGATTGGGGTTACATAGATTTGAATTATATTCTGCACAGTCATCTCAGATAAATCGAGATACAATGGCATAGAACCTTGTACTTTGGATGATTGAATGTCGAAGAGAACATCCAGTCAAAAAGGGATAGTCGGTAGGATTAGGAAGATAGTCGGTAGGTTTAGAAAGAAGAGTGAGTATAGAAGTGGGACCGAAAGTTCTTTAGAATTAGAGTTTTGGGTAGAGGGTGAATGTAAATGTCAGCATATGTGAAGAGTCAGTCAAAATAATGAACTGGAAGAATACGTAGATAAGAAGATATCAATAGAAACATATGTAAATCAGGCAAAGTATAAAGTGAGTGATAGGATTAGAACTTTTGAACAGGGTTGAGGTTGAATATAGAGTCTTAGGAAGAAACAAATATGTAGTCACCAATAGAATTGACATTTGAGAGCATTAGGCAACCTTTACATGGATGTTTTTAGTAATCCATGCTCACTCTCCATTTAGGCCTTGGTAAAATCATAAGTGTGACCTCAGCTTTTTGTGTCCAGAATATTACTGTGAAAAAAATGCATATGTAGATCAGGTGACATGAGTATTTCTACCACCAATTCTGGGAGCAACATTTTGAAGACGAATAAATTAGTATTAGGGTTACAAATAGATGTACCCTGTGTCTATGAAAATAGAGATAATGCATGAATAGACCATACTGTGAATTAATAATATAACTGGTTCCAACTTTAAATAATGGATTGATTTGATATCTGAAAATATACAGGATATCTTATATTGATATACAATCATTCATTCCAACCAATTATTCATCTAATGGTAATATTAGGGTTATGGTTTATCATGAAGAGTGTGTGAGCTTTGTTACAAAATGATTATGCAATTCGAAAATAATGTGTTTGAAAAGAAGTCTCATGAAAAGACCAGTCAAGAAACCTGGAGAAATACATGTGTTGTGAAGCAGGAAATGATTTGAAGTGAATCAAATGCCTACAAATTTGTGAACCTGTGTAAGAAATATGTATTTTATGATGTTCATAAACTGAAGAAATAGCAATTTACTAGTGTTGAATAAAATGAACTTCAAAATACGCATCATGTCCCATAGGAATCTACTTGCATTGATGTTAAACTGGGTCAGTTACTGTAGAAATATTAGAATTGTATGCACCATTCACTGAAGTTAGTTTTCAGTACTAGGAAACAAATATGTATTTCAGGTGGATGAATATTTCTCATAATGATCTTGTGAAAAGTTGATTATATATCCACATACATGAACATGAATGAATTTAGGTTGTGTATATAAGACACACATATTTCATATTTTGAAAAATTTAGAGAGTATATATATATATATATATATATATATATATATATAGAGAGAGAGAGAGAGAGAGAGATAGATATACACACACACACAAAACACACAGAGAGACAATTAAAAGTAGCAATATATATGCCAATTGAAATTCATCATGAAACATATATCAACCAGATTCAAAAATATTTATTTTACTGAACATGGATTTATGTATAATGTTGTTCTACTAGGAGGCTCACCCAACATTTGAATTATTAGTTCCAACAGCGTTTAGGACGAGTGATCTCTTCTCACAATTTGTATCTGCCAAGTCAGCACACCTCAAAAGAATATATGTGTGATACCAGGTAAGATTCTATATGTGCATATAAAAATACATGTGCTTAATAGGCTACAGAGAAAGAGAGACAGGTATTCACATATTTGTTAACTTTAAAAACACATGGAGATATATTTCAATTAAAAATTAACTAGATTTATTACACCTACCCTATATCATGCAAAAGGCAAGTCCAACTATACACCATGCCTCCTCTGAACTGCTTGTATTTCTATTCTGTTTGGGTTATTTTTCTCCATCATATTAGGATTAGTAGTCATTGTCTAGTAGGGTATGGTTTAGTGTCAGGTGTCTCGGCCGGCAGGACACATCAAAGTGTGCATCAAACCTCGTTGGGGAGGAATGAAGGGACAAGAGAAATGAGAGATGACAGCAAGACAGGAGTTCTGATCATGCTGCAAACTTTCACAGTTTTCACAGGGTATTTATATGCTGCAGATAGGAAATCTCTCTTATGATCAGTTGCTGGATGTCTTCACAGGGTGAGATAACCTCAGGATATTTCAGAAAGACAGATGGCCGCAGGATGTCTCAGGGAGATAGATGGCTGTCGGATGTCTCCTAGGCAGGATGTCTCCCAGAGGGCTGTTTCTTGTAAGTATCAGGCTATTCTTTGAGGAGAACTTCCTTCTAGCCCCTCACCTATCCCCCTTTCTTATATAAAATATTTGACCATACCTTACCGGTAAATGTTTTAGGGGTTGATAGAGGCTCTGTTTCTCAAGGAGGCCTTAGAATATCTCCTGATCTGAGAAAGCATGTTTACTAGAAGATTTCTTGGTGGCCATGGCATGTTTTCGAGGAGATGGCTTTGAGGGGGATGCATGCCAACCGCCATGCACCAGAGCGTGTCACTCAGAGGTCTTGTGTTTGGGTATCCGTGGATCCATCCTCCCGCAGTATCTTTCCTGCACCCTCCATTATTATGACCTAAGGTCCTCACTTCATGGGTGTATCCTCCCCCAAGCGAAGGGGCACATTGAGGACGAACCCTTATGGCAATGGCAGAAGATGGTTAGTCAGAGCTGTTACTTATAGTTTTATGTAAGAAAGAGAGATCTGTGGGGATGTAAACTTAAGAAATAAGCCTGTCAGAAGGGTAGAACATCCTTTTAAATGTTGGCAGTAAGGTCTTCCATCTCCAGACGATGATAGTGCACCTGTATGGGCTTAGAGGCCAAAATATTAATCTGTTCTTTAATAAATTGTACCAGCCTATTTATAATGCAGGGTCCTATGGACACTATTAAAAGTAAACCCAACAAAGGGCCTATTAGGGGAAGAAGGTAGGGTAGAAATCCATTTAGCCCAGTCCAGAGTGGATTTTCAAATAGTTCCCTTAGTCTCTTTTTTAGATCTTCTTGAACCTGCTTAATTTTAGTGCATACTATGCCTGATTAATTGGCATAAATGCAGCATCGTTCCCCTAAGGCCAGGCGAATACTTCCCTGGTTAGCTGTCAGCAAATCTAAGCCTAGTCTGTTTTGAAGGAACACTTCTGCTAGGGAGTCTATTTTGTCCTGTAAATCTTTAATGGTTCCTGATGGAGTTTGTACATCATTTATAAAGTTGTTGAGACAGGCGATGGTAAGAGTGTATAGCCGTGCCTAAACCAGTGTACCTGTGCCCACAGAAGCTGTTATTCCAAGGCTTGCAATGAGTGGTAAGGCATGTATTGCCTGCCTGTGTCTTATGACTAATGTGTATAGGCTAGGAATGGGTAGACGTTCATCTCATGGGACAATAGTTATATCAGGGAGGAATAAGGTAAGAACACAGCCACTGATCCAATTCGCTGGAAGCCTGGGAAAGGCCCAGTTTTCTCCACACATAAAAACTGTGCCATTGGGTAACAAAGACATGGGTTGGGTGAGGAATAATTTTGTACTGTTGAGCAATTTCCAAAGAAAGTAACTCCAACATCAATTTCATAGGTATTATTCTGCATCGTGCCTAAAAGACATAATGTAAATGTGCCTATAGGCTGTAATTATAAAAAAAATCCGGGTTGGCATGTATTATCATTGTCTATGATAGAATTAATAGGAACTGCCATAGGCATGATTGTCCCTGTTGTCATGCAGAGCCAGCAATCACCAGTAATGGTGGGGTTGGAATTATTAAGCAAGGAGAAGGTAGTTTCCAAAATTTCTAATGTATTGGTATCTAAACCTGGGAGCTGGGATTTAGGCTACATTAAGGGATGATATGTGAGCTCAGGAATTTGGGGTTTCAAAAGTTTGATTATCTGAGGATGCTTGGCAGCATCAGTGGGTCCTCCACGATAAGAGACCACTGTAGGGGCCTCAATGGGCCAGCAGAAGGGTTTACCAACAGTGCCTTGCCACCCAGGTGACTGTAGCTTGGTGTATTTGCCATCTCCTCCCTGGTCAAAGAGAAAGGGGGTATAATGAATAGTGGTCCCCCCTTCTGCATGAGGTTTAGTTAGGGGGGCTTCAAAAAATTTTTCTTCTTGCTTGTTAACACAAATTAAGGGCGACACATAACAAGAGCCATACATCGCCTGTGTATTCGTACAGGTTGCAGAACAATTTTGGAGAGCTTTACTTGTACTAGGGGGAATAATCTTTGGCTTGTTAACACATACACATTTAGGCTGATGAACTACTCTGAGTTTATGGTCAACCTCGGCCAGGAGGTAAACCACTTTAGTCACGCGGTAAGCAGTCTGGGTCCAACTAGTGGGAGCCTGAATCCAAGATCCTCACTTGCACTGGCAGGGGGCCCCAAAAAGGTACTCCATGATGTTGGAAGGTGGAGGGTCAAGGCCTCCATGTACAACCCTGTTCAGCAGAAGTGCCTTAAGCAGAATCCAAACACAGATTGTTGGCTGCATCTGAAAAAGAGGAAAATTTGTCCTCAGGGGGAGGACCTCCATCCCTGGGTTGAGGTAAGTCATTAACCTGTTTAACCAGGTGTTCTGGTAACCATCTTGGGGCTGCTTGCTCTTGGTCCAAAACACAAGCTGAGCCTCGTCCCCAGATGAAAAGAGGATCTGGGCCTTTCCATTTATTTGTAAGGGGATTGTGCCACATAACAGGTGGGCGAACAGAATTGGACAAGGGATGCCAGTGTCTGTCTGTGGCTGAATGGCCTTCACTGTCGAGATTAAGAAAAATAAGCGCAAATACTGCATGGTTAAGGCGATGCCTGGGAGTGATAAATATAAAGGCGGAAGCCTTAAAGAGGGTTAGCCAAGTCTTTAAGGTAAGGTGGGCACGTTCCACAATGCCTCGGCCCTGAGGTTTGTATGGAATTCCAGTAGTATGACAAATTTGAAAGGTAGCAAAAAACTGTTTAAACTTGGCACTGGTATATGCAGAACAATTATCTGTTTTAATATGTATTGGTTTACCCATTACGGAAAAGGCTGAAACAAGATGAGAAAGGACATCTTTGGTACCCTCTCCAGAATGCGGTCATGCAAAAATAAAGCCACTGAAGGTATCTATAGAAACGTGTATATATTTGGTTTTTCCAAATTCAGGAAAATGAGTAACATCCATTTTCCAAAACTGATTGGGCAGTAATCCTCTGGGGTTAACTCCGAAGTGTTGAATAGGGAGGGAGTCAGCGCAACCAGGGCATGTTTTTACTATCTCTCATGCCTGTTGCCTGGTAATTTTACAAAGTAATCGAAGGCTCTGGGAATTTAGATGGTGGAAATTGTGTAACTCCGTGGCCTTTTGAATGGAGCCAACAAAAATTGGAAAGATAGAACGAGTTGCTGCATCAGCTTGGGGATTACCTTGTGTTAGAGGGCCGGGAAGATCAGAGTGTGCCCTGATGTTGTCCTAAGAAAAATGGGTGTTGTCTGGCCTGAATTAGTTGCTGAAGCTGGTGAAACAGAAAGACCACATTGCAAGAAGCCTTAATAGTGAGTGAAATCTCCAGCAGGAGCACAGAATGAGCAACGCAGGCATTGTCTGCACAAATATTAACAGGATTATCAAAAAATGTTATAAAAACTTGTGTTATGGCAAACAATCCAAAAACTGTGCTGACTGATAGACACTATCAAAGGTGGTAGGCTGGTTATTGACAACAAAGACCGCATGGCCATTATTGGAACCGTCTGTAAAGACAGTAAGGGCTTGAGGAATGGGAGCCTTTTGAGTAATTTGGGGAAAAATAAATGGATGTAACTGGACAAAATGTAAAAGGGGGTCATTGGGGAGGTGGTTATCAATTGTTCCCAAAAGCCTGATAGGGCAATACCTGATTCATCCCCTGTCTGTAGTAAAAATTGGGTTGGGTCTTTAGTATATGTAATTAAAATATTATCAGGGTCTTTGCCAAAATGTTGTCGAGAAAGCAAACGACCTTTAATAATAATAGAAGCTACCTGAGCAAGATAAACAGTAATATCCTTGGAGGATGTGGTTGGTAAACGGACCCAAAGCAAGGGGCAGCCTTTAATTTTAAAATGTGTATTTTGCTGCCGAAATACTCCTGTGGGTTTATGAGGAGTGTGTAAAATAACCAGAACCAGAGGAAAGTTGTAAGAAATTTGTGTAACAAACTATTGGGCAATGGCTTCTGTGACTTGGTTTAATGCCTGTCATGCCTCAGGAGTAAGGTTTTGAGAGGAGGAGGGGTGGGAATCACCTCTCAAAATATCATTAAGGGGCAAAAGTACACAAGTGGGTAATTTTAAATATGTTCTTATCCATTGAATATCCCCAGGTAATTTTTTTAAAATCATTAAGGGTGTGAAGATGGTCCACACGTAGTTGTATTTTAAGAATTTGAATCTGATTATCTTGAAGTTTAAGGCCCAAATAGGTATAAGGGTCCTGTGTTTGAAACACAGATGGGCTATCTGTAGCCCAAAGGTAGTGAGGGTTTTGTAAAGGTCTAAGTAACAATTATTAAGGTCATGGGTGTTAGGTGCAGCAATTAACAAATCATCCATTTAATGTAAAATATAAATTTGTGGCCATCGCTCTCTCACAGGGTCTACTGCTTGAGCAACGTAATTTTGGCAAAGACTAGGGCTGTTGGCCATACCGTGGGGAAGAACCTTTCATTGAAATCTCTGCATAGGGCCCTGAAAATTAATGCGAGGGAGACTAAAGGCAAAATAGGGTCTATCCTCAGGATGTAAAGGAATGGTAAAAAAGCAATCTTTTAAGTCAATAACCATTTTACAATTGTTTTTGGGAATTGCCACTGGTGTGAGAATACCTGACTGTAGTGCTCCCATCGGGACCATAACTTTATTAATGGCACACAAATCTTGTAAAAGGCGCCACTTGCCTGATTTTTTATTGATAACAAAAATTGGAGTATTCCATGGTGAGGTTGAGGGCTCTACCTGGCCGGCTGCCAGCTGTTCCTGCACTAACATGGAGGCAGCCTCCAATTTTTTCCTTAGGTAAGGAGCCACTGATCCACCCACACAGGAGTCTGAGTCTCCCAAATAATTTTATCTGCATGAGGTACAGGAGAGTCAGAGACCAACACTAAAAATCCGAATACTCAAAGCCGTATGTATTTGTTTTTTGTATGGGTTGTATAGGCTCAACCAGTTTTTGTCTCAGTCTCCCCAGGCCTGTACCAGGGACAAAATTCATATGAAGCATTTGATGAGTCACCATGGAATTGGGACTGGGAAGAATAACTTCCATTTGACTCAAAATATCTCGGCCCCTTTGGTTAATAGGTTAGGTCAGGAACATCGAAAAAAGTGACAGTTTACTTATTACCCTCTTTATCAGTCCAGCTAATAGATCTACAGCTGACCAGAGGATTTTTTGATTGTCCTATCCCTTTAAGGTCAGTCAAGGGTGGGGTGAGGGGCCAACCAGATGGCCAGTATTTTTTAGACATAATTGTGGCATCAGTTCCAATATCTAGAACTCCTTGGAATTCCTTTTCTTCAATAAGTAACGTAAGGGTGGGTGTATTGTGAGAAATTGGCTGAACCCAATACACATCAGAGGAGCCCAAGGAGGCACTCCCCCGCGGTAGGTTTGGGTGGTGGAAGTGCCTCCTGAATCCAAGGAAAGGAGTATTAATTGTGCAAGTCTTATTCCTGCGGGGATGGCCACAACTCCATTAATAGCTGTGGCCAGTATTTTTATTTCTCCAGTGAAATCATTATCAATAATGCCAGGGAAGACCTGAACACCTTATAAGGTAGTAGAGGCTCTTCCAAGAATAAGGGCCCACGTATGAGATGGAGGGGGACCCATAATTCTAGTGGGTATTAACTGGGTCCCTTGCAATGTGTCTAATATTGTCTCGGTGGTGGCACAGAGGTCCAATCCTGCGCCGCCTGGGGTGGCTCGTTGGAACGAGGCAATTGTGGAGAAGGATTTTGAAGTAGGTTGGTAGTTTGGGAGGGAACAAACCTTATTGCCCCTGGGTTTGTCTTGGGCAAGTCGGGGCCAGGGGTTGGCCCTGCAGTGATTTTCCGAGAAGCAGGAAGAAATAGGCTGTCCGAGGGCATTTGTCTTAGATCTACACTCACTGGCCCAGTGATGACCTTTGCCACATCTAGGGCAAAGAGTAGCTGGGGGCGGTTTAGCCCCAGTTTGAGGAGACACTATTCCTAGGCTTTGTTTGCCTGTCAGACACTCGTGTGTAAAATGGCCAGGTTGTTTTCAAGTAAAGCAAGTAGGTGAGTCAGGATTGTGAAAGGCCTTGGTAAAGGTGGCACCTAAGGCGAGACCCATGGCATGGGCTGCACCCACCCCTGCACAGAGTCTAATAAAGTCAGAAAGTTTCCTTTTATCCTTATGTGGTCGAAGAACACCCTGACATGCTGGCTTGGCGTTTTCAAAGGCAAGATGTTTTACAAAGGTTCTTTCGCTTTCACTTGGTCCAAGCAAGTATTCTGCGGCTAGATTAAGCTGGGAAACAAAGTCGCTATAAGGCTCGTGAGGCCCTTGTCGTATTTTTGCCAGGGAAGTGGTAGCTGAGGCCTTTTGAGGGACGCGTCTCCAAGCATGTGAGCCAGCCGTCTGAATCTGTGCCAAAAGTCCAGCAGGGAAACATGCCTGTTTATTTTTAGTGTCAAAAGGTGCATTGATCACTAACTTAACATAAGTCCAGGATTTAGAGGAGGCCTTTGTTAAATTTTTTTGAGCAGTTTCCCAACAGTGCTCTTTGAAATTGCGTTCCATAACAGGAAGTCTCCAGCACTGAGGGTACCTCGGGTTTGAAATTTCCAATCATTGGTAGTAAGCCATTGTGCGCTGTGGATTTCTAATAAAGCCACTCTGTAGGGCGCAGTGAGGCCAGAGTGAGCACAAGCCTTTTTAAGTTTTTCAAGAAGATGCAGGCTTAATTTTTTGTACACACTCTGGGTTCCTTCCTGCCTGGGGGTGAACTCCTCATCCTCTTAGTCCTGATCTCCTTGATCCATTTCCCCCGCTTTCTCCTCTTGAACATCATGTAAGTCTTTGACCTCAGACTGGGCAGGCATATCTATCTGACTGTGGGTTACTGGGAATGTGAGAACAGGCTGATGGAGGAGCTTAGCCTTTTTATTAGACCGCCGAGGGGCAGCTTGCCTTGACTCCATGTCTAAGGCTAATGAGCAGAGCTCAGAGTCAAGGGATCTTAATTATTTTAAAAGTTGGATCTGTTCCCATCTATGCTGGAGAGACTGTTGCAAGGGAGCCAGGTTAGGCAAGGGAAGTGGAGAAAAAATATCTGGAGGGGGGGATGTTGGCCCCTGAAGGGCCGGAGCACAAAAGGCATGAGGGATATAGGAGGGAGGTGGATGGGTAAGTTCTATAGACTGTGGCAGGGACCTGAGAGGTGGTGGGTCTTCTGAATGGTAGTGAGCTTCTTTCTTCTCCAAGGTAGCCTCCTCCCCAGGGGTCAATGTGTCTCTGGGATTTAAAACTGGATAAAGGTAGTTGGTAACCATTGGAGCCTTATTCATTAGGGTGGTATTTTGAGGTGGACCAGGAAGGTTCCCAGGGTCCTGGGGAGACTGAGAAGGGTCTATATCTGTACTAACTGATGGGCATGCTGGGGGGGGATGAGAGGTTATTTGCATAGTCTCTTCCCCAATACTGACAAATTTTAAGGTACCATTGTCAAAGGGTGAACTTTTAAGAATTTCATTAATTAAGTTCCAGTAAGAAAAGGTGGGAACAGGCACCTTTTCCGTGCCAAAGTATTCATAATAATCTTTTAAACAGTCTCCTACTCTAAGTCATTGTTTACCATCAATGGTTCCTTCAAAGGAAAACCATGGACACAATTCTCCTATGTATGAACAGAAAAATTTTAAGTCCTTTTTCTTAACACCTTCCCCCCATGTCTTGAAGGACTCCTTGAGGGCTGACAAAAACAAATCATGTGACGAAACTGCTTGTCCCATGGTGGGTCACTCACTGTGCGTCATCCCCACACTCCTACTGGATATGTCTCTCAGTGGTGTCTGCTGAGGCAATTGCAAGCTCCGCTTGACCAAGTCTTCCAGGAGGACGGGGTTACCCCTCAGTCAAAGGCTTGAGACCCAGTCGGTGGGCGCCAGATGTCCCGGCCGCAGGACACATCAACGTGGGCAGCGGACATAGATGAGGAGGAATGAAGGGACAAGAGACACGAGAGATGAGAGGAAGACAGGAGTTCTGATCAAGCTGCAAACTTTTATTGTTCACACAGGGGATTTATATGCTGGAGATGGGAAAGCTCTCTTATCAGTAGTTCCTGGATGTCTTCAAAAGGTGAGATAACCTCAGGATGTTTCAGGAAGACAGATGGCCGCAGGAAGTCTTCAAGAGACAGATGGCTACAGGATGTCTCCCAGGCAGGATGTCTCCCAGGGGGATGTTTCTTGTAAGTGTCAGGATATTCTATGAAGGAGAATTCCTTCTACCTATGAAAGACAGGGATTCAGTATTTCGAAAGGAAAATTGGAAAATGAATCCAATGTGTATGCAAATATGTGCTACACAAAAATCTTCCCACTATTTTTCAGAACAATGCCTTGACATTACCTTCACCCCATGTAAGACATAATTAGAGGAGAAGAGTTACAAAATCTGCGAATACATATCTGGAATAGAAAATGCTCAATAGTTCACAAACTTGGAGGTGGGAGAGGAGTTTCCAAAAGTAAGAGACAGGGTAAAAACGCCACAAACATGAAGCTCTGCTGGCCTAAAGACTTCTTGAGTAACTGAGCTTGGGCACTTGAAATATATGTTGTTGTCAGAAGCTTTAGCTATCTCTGTAGTGAGACCATCAATGCTGGGTCTGCATCTATGTCACCTGAAGGACATGGTTTCTTATTTTCCAATTAATATGGGGCAGCAGTGCTTAATTCTCTATTTGTGGGTAAACTGTTGCCACTGAGCACTAAGTGTCTCCCAGTGTAGACTGCAAAGCCAATTGGTCATTCTCCACTTTTTGTGGTGTTTCTCGCAGCTGCACTGGGAGTCTAGTATTTGCTTCACGAAATACAAGGAGTTCAACTGGGACACAGTGCTGGAGGGAGTTCTGTCACGTGTGGTGCATAAGGGTCTGGAGGAGAATGCAACAACCAGGCTTCTATTCCACATTGCTAGCCCTCTTGACCATAGGAATCTGATTTTGAACATTGCCCTGAAACCTCTAGATATAACAAGATGCCTTTACATACAAGGGTCTGGTGGCTGTACCATGTCAATCACAAACCATTTGGAAGCCAATTCCCGATTCACATGATCCCACCAAAGCTGTTTTAACACACACCTGCACACCACTGCTCTAGGCCCACTACTCAGCAGGCTCCAAATTACTGGCATCTCTGTTCTACACCATTTTCATAAAGACCAGTCAATCCAGGCACTGTCTGGTACACTCATGATCATCAATAGGACATCCAAAGGTTCTCCAGTGCCACCTGTTTATGGGAATTTCAAAAATTTCATGGTACTCATCTAGCTATTTTTCAAGGATGAAGTTGGAGGAACTCTGGGTTTCAATTCATTCAGGAACCATTAAATGGAGAGGAAGCTCATTGCAATGAAAGCTCTGGAGTACTCTAACAGGCAAGGTTTCCCAATGACAGGCCAAAAGGTCACATGAATCCAGGCCCATTGAGGTCTACAATATGAAGTCCATGTGTGTTTTGACTTGCAACTATGGCTGCCAAGTCTTTCACAATAAAATCATGAGATATCCTTCCTGAGATTTCCATTGCTGTGTGCAAAGCCACCCAGGGCTTAGATCTCAGTTTCCAAGGGCGACTCTCATGTATGCCCTCCTAAAATCCCAACACAATTCATGGCAATACTTCTTTGAGTTAAGTTCCACAACTCAGTCTCTAAAAGGAATCACACTAGTGTTCAAGCACAGGTGGACCCAGTCATCTCTTCCAACGGCCACACAAAGGACCACAATTAAAACCAAAACGCTTCCACATGGCCCTCATCTTCTTCCATATAGACACTAATCATACCTTCTGCCTGTAGGTTTCCATGAGGGGTGGAGCCAAAGACAGTGTCCAAAATAAGCTCCCTTGCCCCCGTTTTCCTAAAGTCAGTGTGGCCAGGGCACCCTTCCTGTGAACCAGGAGTGATCAAAGAGGCCTGCCGTTAATACTGCTCTGATTCTCCATTTTGAAGCCTACTGACTCTGGGGTATAGATTCTTTATGTTAATTGGAGTATTGAGAAAACCCAAGCACCTATGGGCTAGCCTCTGCAGGGCTTTGAAGAACTCCTTTGACCCAAAGGATCCATAATCTCAATGATGAAGGTCAGGAACCATACAGAGGAAGGAGAGAGACTTTATCCACAATGACTGCTCTTTTGGCTCTTTTGGTTTTGGATGCACACATGGAATTTTTCTATAGATTCATCAGGTGGTGAGAATCTAAGCCACAGCCTCACACAGGGCCAAGAGGCTTATTCAGACACATCTCTTTCCAAAGCAATTAAGCAAAGAGCCACAGGTGATGCCTATTCATTTCCACTTGAAAACTGTTTTCTTCAGGCTTTACAAAGTGGTGGCCTGAGGAGAAGACCTTCCTGACATTCACAGCAACAGAAGAATAGGTAAACAAAAGGCCCAAAGCAGGGTTTCTCCACTGAGACTTTCCTGGTCACACTGATAATTGAGTTTTCTGAGATGTTCCCATTCCCTTCAGCTATCCAGTACATGGCCATGTCACAGAGTTTGGAGGTGGTACATATCTTGGACACAAAACCATGATCTTATTCTTGAGATTAGCTAGATTTCAGGAAGAATACCAGAACTTAGGATGGTAGTATGTGTTGCCCATCCATAAGGCAAGCCACAGACCATTCATAAATTGGGCAGGATGAATGTTGGGAAGCTTTCTACTAGACAGGGCACATATATCGATGCATTCTCTTTTCTAATGTCTACAACCACGGACTTAGTGGGATACACAGACATTGAAACACTCGCCTTGTGAAATGACTTACTAGAAACAATTCACAGTAAACCAAACAATCAAACTTTTCTACCTATTCTCAGAACATGAGACAAAACCACAGACCCACACGCACACCCACAACCACACAGACCCCCAAGTAGGTCTGTGACTATCCGGAGTGTCCTCTGACTGGTGGGCCATAATATATTGCCCCATAAGGGGCTGTCCTGTCTCAGATCTAGTCTCCATGGCCAACTCTGTGATGCTGTCAGGAACCAGCAGTGAGCCAGTACCTGATTTCTCAGGAAAGGCCCCTCTTCAGACCTTCCTGGGATTTGGCCATCCTCATATCAGTAAGTACCTAGAAAGACTGACTCTGTCCTTGGTAAATCCAAACAAGTTTGACCACTGGGACTTGGTCTGGGACTAGCTCTGGGTGCCTGGCTTCCTGGATCCTAAGTTCAGAGAGTTCCATAACCAAGGAAGTGAGGTGAGGTCACTTCCCTCAGGAACTGAATGAGGTCAGTACATTGGCAACCACTTTGTCTTAACAGTTGCTTCCAGATTCCGATGAGATGGAGGCTGCACCTACTTCTGTGACATTTTAACAATTTAGAATGGTATATCAACCATAGGCACCCGGGAACAGCTCTCCACACAGGCATGGATTTGTCCATCTTCTCTACATTAAGAAGAGAGAGGATAATTCAGATACATCCTTTCATCCTGACCGGGTTGTTTGCCATGGAAGATGACTTTTGCTCTCTAAGGTCCTTCATTGCTGCCTACATCTTCTCAAAAGATTATTTCTGCATGGACTTTTGAAGTTCTCAGCTGGTGGAGGATCCCCTACCTTCCTGTATTGAAAGACCAACTCTGTCCCTGCTCTTTTGTAAAGTGAGATTGAGGGAACAGTGTATGGTTAGGGTTAATAGCGTGTTCGATTTGGGTTAGGAATCATTCTGCTATATGAATAATGGTATTGGGAACCTGTGATATTTATAAGAATATAGACGTGAAATACATGCATGAGAACAGAGACCTAGGAAAGATTTGAAGCCCAGAAATGCATTGGACCCTTGATTGGTATACTTAGCTTGAATTATGTTCTGCACCAAGGTCTCAGATATATCGATATACAATGGCATAGGACCGTGTACCTCGGGTGATTGAATGTAGAAGAGAACATCCAGTCAAAAATGGATAGTCCGTATGATTAGGAAGATACACAGTATGTTTAGGAAGAATAGTGATTCTAGGAGTTGGACCAAAAGTTCTTTAGCAATAGGGTTTCAGTTTGAGAATGTAAATGTCAGCACATGTGAAGGGACAGTCACAATGATGAACTGGGGAAAATATGTAGGAAAGCAGATATCAATAGTGACCTTAGGAAATCAGGCAAAGTATAAGGTGAGTGATAGGATTAGATATTTTCAACAGGCGTTAGGTTGAATATATAATCTTAGAAAGAAACAAATATGTAGTCACCAATAGGATTGACATTTGAGAGCATTAGGCAACATGGACATGGATGATTTAGTAATCCATGCTCACTTTCCATTTAGGCTTTGGCACAATCATAAGTGTGATCTTTGCCTTTTGTGTCCAGAGTACTTCTGTGGTAAAATGTATATGTAGATAAGGTGACATGAGTATTTCTTACACCATTACAGGGAGCAATATTCTGAAAACTTATACATTATTACTGGGGCTACAAATAGGTGTACCTTGTGTTGATGATTAAAGAGATGATGCATGAATAGACCATATTGTGAATAAAGTATATTACTGGTTCCAACTTTATATAATGGATTGAATTTACATCTGAAAATATATAGAAAATCTTATATTGATATATACACATTCATTTCAATAAGTTATATATCTAATGGTAATATTAGGGTTACGGTTTATCATGAAGAGTGTGTGAGTTTTGCTTCAAAAATAAGTATGAAATCGAAAAAAATGTTTTTAGAAAGAAGTCTAGTGAAAGGACCAATAAAGAAACAAGGAGGAATACATGTGTTCTGAAGTAGGAAGTAATTGAATGTGAACCAAAAGCCTATAAATTTGTGGACATGTGGATGAAAATATATATCCTATGATGTCCAAAAACTGAAGAAATTGTAATGTACCGGTGTTGAATAAAAATGAACTTCAAAATACACATCATGTCCCATAGGAATCTACTTGCATTGATGTTAAACTGGGTCAGTTACTGTTGAAATATTAGGATTTGTAAGCACCATTCACTGAAATTAGTTTTCAGTACTAGGAAACCAATATGTATTTCAGCTGGTTGAGTATTTCTGAGAATAATCTTGTGAAATGTTGTTTATAAATACACATGCAGGAACATGAATGAATTTACGGAGTGTATAATAAGACACATATATTTCATATTTTGGAAAATCTGGAGAATACACACACACACACACACACACACACACATTAATATGTAGCAATACATATGCCAATCGAAATTCATCATGAAATATAATTCATCCACATATCCAAAAATATTCATTTTAATGAACATGGATTTATGTATAATGTTTTTCACTAGGAAGCTCACCCATAGGTTGAATTTTCAGTTCCATCAGTATTTAGGGGGAGTCATCTCTTCTCACAATTTTTATATTACAAAGTCAGTGAGCTCACAATAATGTACGTGTGATACCATGTAGGATACTATACATGCATTAAAAAAATACATGTGCTGAATAGGCTACAGATTAAGGAAGACAGGAATTTACATATGTGGTAACTTTAAAAACTAATGGAGAAATATTACAATGAAAATTTGACTAGATTTATAGCACATACACTTGATAAAGCAGAAGGCAAATCCAAGTATACTCCATGCTTCGTATGAAAGGCCTGTATTTATATTCAGTTAGGTTTCTTTTTTATCCAGGATATTAGGATTAGTACTCAGAGTCTAGTAGGGTATGGGTTAGTGTCAGAGATTCAGCATTTCAAATGGAATATATGAAAATGAATCTAATGTGCATGCAAACATGTGCTACACAAAAATCTTCCCACTCTCATCCAGAACAATGCCTTGACATAACCATCGCTCCAAGTAAGACACAATTAGAGGAGAGGAGTTAGAAAATCTGTGAATACATATGTGGAAGGGAAAATCCTCAGGAGTTCACAACACTGGAGTTGGAAGAACAGTTTCCAAAAGTAAGGGAGAGGGTAAACACTCCACAAACATTGAGCTCTGCTGGCCTAAAGACTTCGTGAGAAACTTCCTCTAAGTTTGGGCACATGAAATATATGTAATTGTCAGGAGATTTAGCTTCGTTTGTAGTGACACCATCAAATCTGGGTCTGCATCGATGTGACGTGGATGACATGGTTCCTTATTTTATAATGAACATGACGCAGCAGTTCAGAATTCTCTCTTTGTAGGTAAACTGTGGCCACTGGGAGCTAAGTGTCTCCCCGTGTGGTCTGTGAAGCCATTTGGTCATCCTCCACTTTTTGTGGTGTTTCTTACTGCTGCACTGTGAGTTTGGTATTGGCTTCATGAAATACAAGGAGTCCAACTGGGACACAATGCTGGAGGGAGTTCTGTCACGTATGGTTGGTCAGGGTCTCCAAGAGAATGTATGAACCAGGCTTCTATCCCACATAGCTTTCCCCCTTGACTATAGCAACCTGATTCTGAACATTGCCTTGAAACCTCTCCATATAACAAGATGCCTTTACATATAAGGGTCTGCTGCCTGCATCTTGTCATTCACAAGGCTTTTTGAAGCCAATGGCAGATCCAGGTTGTCCTACCAAAAGTATTTATTTACACACCTACCGTCCACTGCTCTACATCCACTACTCAGCAGGCTCCAACTTACTGATATCTCTGTTCTTCTCCATTTTCTCAAAACCCAGTCAATCAAGGCACTATTTGGTACACTCATGATCAGCAACATGATATCCAATGGTTCACCAGTGCCATCTGGTAATGGGAATTTCAAAAATTTCATGGTATTTGTTTAGCCATTTTTCAAGGATGAAGTTGAAGGCACTGTGGATTTCAATTCAGGAACCATTAAATGGTGAGGAAGCTAATTTCAATGAAAGCTCTGGAGAATTCTCACAGGCAAGGCTTCCCAAAAAGTGGCCAAAAGGTCACATTAATCCAGGCACAATGATGTGTACTATGTGAGGTCCATGTGTTTTCTGACTCTCAACTATGGCTGCCAAGTCTTTAAAAAAAAACATGTGATATCCTGGCTGAGACTCTCAGTTCTCTATGCAAAGCCACCCTGGACGGAGATCTCAGTTTCCAAGGACGACTCTCATGCATGGCCTCTTAAATCCCAACACAATTCCTGGATATACTTTTCTGAGGTCAGTTCCAGAACTCAGTCTCTAAGGGGAATCATAGCAGAGTTCAAGCCCAGGTGGACCCAGTCACCTCTTCCAACCGCCACACAAATGACCACAATTGAAATCAAAACACTCCCACATGGCCCTCATGTTCTTCTATATTGACACTCATGATAAACTCTGGCTGGAGTTTTCCAAAAGGGAGAATCCCAAGTCAGTGTCCAAAATAAGCTCCCTTGCCACTCATTTGCCTAAAGTCAGGGTGGCCTTGACACCCTTCTTGTGAACCAGGAATGATCAAATAGGCCGGCCGTTAATACTTCTCTGCTTATCCAAATTGAGGTCTTCTGACTGTGGGGTTTAGATTTTTCATGTGAATTAGTGTCATGAGAAATCACTAGCACCTATGGGCTAGCCTCTGCAGCTCTTTGAAGAACTCATTTGATCCAAAGATCCCTCTTCTCACTTGATGGAATTCAGGAACCTTACAGAGGAAGGTGAGAGACTTCATCCACAATGACTGCTCTTTTGACCATTTTGGTATTGGACACATGGGATCTTTCTTTAGATCCATCAGGTGCTGAGAATATAAGCCACAGCCTCACACAGGGTCAAGAGGCTGATTCAGACACATCCATTTCCAAAGCAATTAAGCAAAGAGCCACAGATGATGCCCATTCATTTCCATTTGAAAACTGTTTTCTTCAGGCTTCACAAAGAGGTGGCCTGAGGCAAAAAACTTCCTGACATTCAGAGCAACAGAACAAAGCAGGGTTTTTTCAGTGAGACTTGTCAAAAGCCAGTGGTGAGCCACTACCTGCTTTCTCATAAAAGGCCCCTCTTCAGAGCTTTCCTGGCATATGGCCATCCTCACATCTGTAGGTACCAAGATAGACTGACTCTGTCCTTGGTAATTCAAAACTAGTGACACCACTGGGAGTAGGACTGGGACTAGCTGTGTATGCCTGGCTCCCTGGATGCCAAGTTTCATAACCAAAGAAGTGAGGTTAGGTCACTTTCTTCAGGAACTGAATGAGGTCACAGCCTTGGCAACCACTTTGTTCTAACATTTGCTTCCAAGGGTCCCATGAGATGGAGGCTTCCCCTACTTCCTGTGACACTTTCACAAGTTAAAATGGTATATCAACCATAGGCACCTGGGAACAGCTCTCCACACAGGCCTGATTTGGTCCATCTTCTCTACATTAAGAAGAGAGAGAGGCTGATTAAGACAAAACCCTTCATCCTGACCAGGTTGTTTGCCATGTAAGATGACTTGTGCTCTCTCAGGTCCTTCATAGCTGCCTACATATTCTCCAGGGATCCTTTCAGCATGGACCTTTGAAGTTCTCATCAGGTAGAAGATCCCCTACATTCCAGTATTATAAGACCAAATCTGTCCCTGCTCTTCTGTAAGGTAAGATTGAGGGAACACTGTATGTTTAGGGTTAATAACAGGTTCAGAGAAAGGAGACAACAATTTGTTGAGAGCCACAGCTGAAGGGGCCTCAGCAGACTTCCAGCTCCCAGCAACATCCACCTGCCAGGTGATTATTGGCTCACAGCTACCCCAGCAACATCTAGCTGATTGGCTCCTCTGTGGTGATGCTCATTGGAGATGCTCATTGAGCTTTTTCCCCGCCCTTTCTGACTGCCAGCTGATGATTGGCTCACAGCAGCCCCAGCAACATCTAGCTGATTGGCTCCTCTGCAGTGATGCTCATTGGGCTGTTTCCCTGCCCTTTCAGACCACAGAGCTGCTCATTGTGGGATTTTTGGCTCCACCCACGTGACCCAGCCAAACGGCATCAAGAGCAGGAGGATTGTGGGATGTGGAGAGGCTTGTGGGTGTGACAGAGACTTTACAAGGAAGCCAGTGGTGGCAGTTGGGCTCTGAGGGTTTTTTTTTCCTGAGGAGCTGTTTTGTTTGTCATGTGTGGTTCTAAAAATAAAGTTTGTTTCTTTTGAAAAGTGGCTCTTGAATCATGCCCAGCCAGAGGGCAGCGTTTGGTGGCTCGCACGGGGAGCAACTGAGGGTAAGTGCTAAGGTAAACTGCTCTCCCCTGAGGGCAGGGCGAGAGGATGGGTAGCCATTTTAGGATTCCTCTTTTGTTTTGCTTCACTTTTGTTTTAACTTGCCTGTCCATGGAGATGAGTGAGATGGAAGAAAAACCTCTCACATCTGAGGAAAAATTATTTACGTCTGAGGAACAGATAGCGAGAAAGGACCGATTCACATGTCAGGAGGATAGAAAGGCCATAATGACTTTTTGTTGTTCCCTTTTTATTTCATTCTGTCTCGGTTTTGTTTGGGATCATCTTGTTGGGTTGTATTATAGTAGAAATACGGGATCAGAAATTAGTAAAAAAACAAACTGAAAGACTGTTAAGTAAATTGTTAGAGGAAGGAGGCATCTCATTAAAGTCAAGAACAGTCAGGGCATATGTTGATACAATACAAAAATGTAGCCCATGGCTTTTTAAGGAGGAGTTGTTAAATATACCATAATGGAACAATCATGGTGAAGATTAAAAAGAGGAGAAAAGAACAGCCCAGGGACTCTGCCAGTTGACACATTGCCATTGGGGACGTTCATATCTGGTTTGCTTAGTCCAAAGACTTTAGTTCAGACAAAGATAGAGGAACAAAGCTTAGGACAGAAAATGCCATCAGGGGAAAAGTTACAAAAGGAGACTGCTACTAACAACTTTCTATCACCAGAGGGCATAAGTTTCCAATCAACAGCGCCACCTCTACAGGAGACTGTTACTAACACCTTTCTATCACCAGAGGATGTAAATGTCCAAATAACAAGGCCACCTCCATATGCTGGGAGGCCCCCAAACCCCGTAGTTGATAGTTCGGATCCTGAGAGAGGATCTCAAGTATTAACATGCCCTGTATTTGAGGTAGGAGGGCAGCGAATTCACCATGTTTTAAATTTCAAAATAGTGAAGCACCTACAAGAGGTTGTAACAACCTATGGTCCTCAAGCACCCTTCATTGTAAGCTTGTAGGAATCCATTAGCAACTTGAATATGACGCCAGTAGATTGGGCTAATATGTGTAAAGCTGTGCTAAATGGAGGTCAATACCTGTTATGGAAGGTTGCCAATGAGGAATTTTGCAAGGAGACGGCTAGGCGAAATGCAGAAACTGGTTATCCTCAGAGAAATCTAGATATGTTGTTAGGAAAGGGACCTTATGAGGATCAGCAGCAACAAATTGCATATTATCCTGGTGTATACGCACAAATTGCTGCAGAGGCGGTTAGGGCATGGAAGACTTTACAAGGACATGGAGGTTTACAAGGTCAATTATCAAAGGTAATACAAGGAGCTAATGAATCTTACGCTGAATTTGTAGATAGGCTTATTCAAACCGCTACCAGAGTTTTTTGGGAATACAGAACTAGCAATGCCATTAATAAAACAACTGGCTTATGACCAAGCAAATCGTTGGTGTAGAGATATCATTAGACCATGGAAATATGAAGATTTAAACACATATATTAAATTATGTAGAGACATTAATGAATAAGAGCAAGTCATGGCAGCTGCAGTAAAACAGGCTTTAGATGCCAGAGACATCAATGAACAAGGGCAATTTGTGGCAGTTGCACTAGAACAGGCTTTTGATGCAAGGCCAGGAACATGCTACAATTGTCAACAAACAGGATATTGTAAGAGGAATTGCTCCATAGGAGGAGGGTTTAACAAAACTAGGTACCAAAGGAGCAGAATAATGGGTATTTGCCCACGATGCCATAGAGGGAGATGCTGGGCTATATGAATGCTATTCTCAAACCCCCATAGAGAATACCTCATTATCAAAAAACGAACAAGGACCAGCTGTTTATCCAGGATATCATGGAGAAAGGCATGGGGCTCATTTGCCAAAAAATGGACAGGGGGGCCCAATGCTCTGGGGCCCAAAACCACAAATATACGGAGCACTAGAGGAACACAGCAACCCCATCAGAGTAGTGCCCAGGACACATTGTCCATCAAACACCTCATCAGACAAATCAGAGAGAGCGCAGGGTTGGACATCTGCGCCTCCGCCAGATCAGTACTAACTGCAAAGATGGGGGTTCAAATCATTCACACAGGGGTGAAAGGACCTCTTCCCCAAAAAACAGTAGGCTTATTATTGGGACGCAGCTCTTCTAATCTAAAAGGACTTATGATAAGTCCTTGGGTAATTGATCCCTTCATTATGAAGGTGAAATAAAATTTATAGCCAGTTCTCCAAAGGATATATCAGTAATTGCCCCAGGAGATAGAATAACACAGTTACTAATAATACCCAGTCTGCATGATAAAATTTCCAGTTATGCTGTAGAAAGAGGTTACAAGGGATTAGGCTCCACAGGTGTAGATTGGGCTATGCTTTCTTTAAATTTAGATTCTCGCCCCATGCTAAAACCAAATATTCAAGGACATGAATTTAATGTGCTACTGGATACAGGTGCAGTCCTTAGCATCATCTCTCATCAAGAATGGCCAAAACATGGCCATTACAACAAGCCACTCAAACGCTTTGAGACATAGGAGTGGCGACTAATCCCCATAGAAGTTCAATGGTATTAGATTGAAAAGATTCTGAAGGATGTGAAGGAACTATACAGCCATATGTATTGGATCATCTTCCCGTAAATTGATGGGGACGAGATGTCCTAGATCAATTAGGTTTGACATTAACAAATAACATCAATCAAAATGCACCCACTATCATGGCTAGAGAAGGTTTTAGGAAAGGAAAAAGATTAGAAAAACTAGAACAAGGTATAGCAGCACAAATTCAAATAGACCAAGCAACAGACAGACATGGGTTGGATTTTCAGAAAGGGCCACTGAGACAATAAAAATTACTTAGAAATCAGAAAGACCAGTATGGGTTCTTCAGTGGACCCTGACTAAAGAAAAGATACAATCACCCCAAGACCTGGTCAAACAACAATTAGCGGAAGAACATATACAACCTTCTGTATCTCCCCATTATACTCCCATTTTTGTCATCAAAAAGAAATCTGGTAAATGGAGATTATTGCAAGACTTAAGAGCCATTAATAATGAGATGGTTATTTTTGGACCTGCTCAGTCGGGGATCCCACAATTGTCTGCTTTGCCAAAAACTTGGTATGTTTTAGTTATACATATTAAAGATTTTTTTTTCAATTCCAATTCTTCTTGAGGATAGTCCACGTTTTGCATTTACTATCCCTGCACTGAATCATGAAGGTCCTGATTAGAGGTATGAGTGGAAAGTACTCACTCAAGGGATGGCTAACAGCCCAACTATGTGTCAAATTTATGTTAACAAAGTAATCAAGCCACTTAGAAATCAAAATTCTGAAATACAAATATTTCACTATATGGATGATGTATTATTAGCACACAAAGGTAAAAACGCATTGCTAGAATGTTATGCAACACTTACAAACTTATTAAAAATTATAATCTAGAGATAACAATTGATAAAGTACAATTAAATTTTCCAATTAATTATTTAGGAGTTCTATTATCCTCAACCATGGTCAGTCCACGAAAAAATCAAATAGGGGTAGATCAACTCCAATCAATTAATGACTTTCAAAAGTTATTAGGAGACATAAATTGGATAAGGCCTTATCTAGGTATACAAAGAGGAGAGTTGGGACCTTTATTTGATATCCTAAAAGGTCCATCTGATCCAAATTCACCCAGAGTGTTAACGCCTGAAGCAAGAAAGGCATTAAAAATTATTGAAACATATATGGGAAATATGCATTTGGATAGATTTGATAAAATTTTGCCTTTATTATTTATTGTACTACCAACAAAAAATATTCCTACAGGAGTATGTTGGCAAGAAGCTCCATTATAATGGATTCATTTTTCTTATTCTTCTAACACTATAATTAATAGGTATCCCAAGGCTGAGGGACAATTAATACTCATAGGAATAAAAGCAGCAAAGTGAGTGTTTGGAATTTCTCCCAATAAAAGTATTACTCCATACACTATGAATCAAATTGATTAATTAGCTAATGAGTTAAATACTTGGGCAATAATCATGTGTAAATCTAATGTTTCATTTGATACCCACTTACCATCTAATCTTTTATTGTCTTTTGGTCATCACATCCTGTAATTTTTCCAAAAATGACAAGAAAACACCTATCATGAATGCTCCAAATATATTCATTGATGGGTCAAATAATGGTACAGCAGCAATTGTTACACCTGATCAAACTGTTACATTTTTAATACCCCAACAATCAGCTCAAAAGGTAGAGCTTAATGCAGTATTATAAGATTTTGTGATGTTTAAAGATTCTGTGTTTAATTTATTTTCCAATAGTCAGTATATAGTTAATGCTATACTATCCCTTGAAGATGCTGGTAGGATTTCCCCTTCCTCTACTGTTTTCTCTTTGCTTTCCACTATACAAAGTCTAATCTGGGACAGAAAAGATCCATTCTTAATAGGACATATCAGGGCACATCCAGGATTGCCTGGAGCCCATTGTTTGGGCAATGATTTAGCAGATAAAACTACACATGACATACATACATATTTTCTCTACACTAGAAGAAGCTATAAATTTTCATAAAAAGTTGCATATCAATGCTAATACTTTACAAAAGCATTTTAAAATAACTAAGTAACAAGGTAGACAAATAATAAAACAATTTCAAAATTGTGTGACCATTTTACCACAAGTTAATCTTGGAGTCAATCCTAGAAGATTGATACCTAACCATATTTGGCAGATGGACGTCACACACTTGCCAGAATTTGGAAAAATTAAAATATTTGCATGTTACAGTTGATACTTCTTCTGGATTTTTGATGGGCTCCCTTCATGCTGGAAAAAAAACTAAAGATGTTGTAGCTCATTGCTTACAAAATTTTGCCACTTGGTCATTCCAAAAGAGTTAAAATAGATAATGCCCCTGGTTATATGTCTAACTCCTTTAAACAATTTTGCTCATCCTTTGGCATTACTCATATAACAAGAATCCCATGCAATCCACAGGGACAAGGCAGAATTGAAAGAGCACATCAAACTATTAATATGTACTTATTAAAGTAAGAAGACGGAATTGGGAAGAGATATTAATTCCCCAAAGATGAACTTAAAACAACCCTTTTTAACTCTATACTTTTTAAATTTGGATTTTCAGGACTTAGTGCTGCAGAAAGGCATATGTGTCCAAAAAATGAGTATAAGCCCAAGGTACTTTGGAGGGATATTCTAACAGGACAATGGAAAGGTCCTGACCCATTAATTTTCTGGAATTGGGTGTCTGTTTGTGGGATTCCACAGAAAGAACAGCAGCCAATTTGGATTCCAGAGAGATTAACTAAGGTTCTGACCCAGTGATTGCCTAAAGTCGGGGGTCTGTTTATGTGTTTCCACAGGGAGAACAGCAGCCGACTTGGATTCCAGAGAGATTAACTAAAGCGATTTCTATAGACCAAAATAAGATGATTTGGCTCAAATCCATAACAGCTGATGTGCAAAACTCCAGTTTGGCTATCCTTACATCGGCGACAGAACAGGGATGCTTTTTTCAATATCTATTTTATTATTGCCCTTTACCAAATCATGAAGTTCTCTTTTGTTTTTTTGAGCTCATACAGACCTAGGTTAATGTTTTGCTGATCAGTTCTATTTTTTGTCTATAGAGTTTTTAAACATTGCAATGATGATTTCACCTGTAAAAAGTTATAAGGCCTTTACTATTATATTATGTGTTGTATGTATTTATTATGTGTGCACACTTGTGTTTTGTGTTATATGTTTGAATATGTGTATGTCCATATATCATATATGATGAGTGCTCATGAAAAAATGGAACCATTTTTTTTAATTCACATGAATTAAATGGTTTAATTTAAATGGGGTAAACAACTGTTCAGGATTGTTATAATATGTGAAAAAATAGGAGGTTAACAGACCTGTTTTTTTTACTTTTACCTTTCCTTTTCATTATATTTAATAATTCTCTTCAAGGTAATGTAAATTTTTAAGAAAATTTTTTTCTTTTAGTGCCTTCTGGAATGTTACATAATTTTTTATTTAGCCATTATTGCTAGAATTCCTATCTTTATCCCAGTGCCAGTGAAGACAAAGATAAAACCAATATACAGCTTCTGCAATACCCATCACTGAACTGCTTGCAGAACTTGCTTGGAATATGTATCACTTGTATGCATTGTGAACTCACTTGTATGCATTGTGAACTATCTGCTGGTGCAGCGAATTGTGGTAGTGTTGGGATACTTATGCTGATTCTGTCATCAGTGGTACAATTTTTCCAAAAGGAGCCCTCAATTGGCTTGGTGTATCTTCCCTATTCTCGCTTGATAGAGGTCAGGAAACTTACAGAGGAAGGCGAAAGACTTCATCCACAATGACTGCTCTTTTGGTCATTTTTGTTTTGGATGCACACATGGGATCTTTCTTTAGATCTATCAGGTTCTGAGATTCAAAGCCACAACCTCACACAGGGCCAAGAGTCTGATTCAGACACATCCCTTTCCAAACCAATTAAGCAAAGAGCCACAGGTGATGCCCATTCCTTTCCATTTGAACACTGTTTTCTTCAGGCTTCACAAAGGGGTGGCCTGAGGCAAGACCTTCCTAACATTCAGGGCAAGGGAACCATAGGTAAGCAAATTGCCCAAAGCAGGGTTTCTCCACTGAGACTTTTCTGTTTACAATGATATCTGAGTTTTCTGAAATCTTCCCATTCCCTTCAGCTATCCAGTACATCGCTATGTCACAGAGTTTGGAGGTGGTAAAGATCTTGAACACAAAACAATGAGGCTATTCTGGAGAGAGGCCAGAGTTCAGGAATAAAACAGGAACTTAGGAAGATAGTAGGTGTTGCCTGTCCATAAGACAAGCAACAGTCCATTTATAAAAAGGGGAGAATGAATGCCTGGAAGCTTCCTACTAGACAGGACACCTCCATTGATGCATTCTCTTTTCTAAAGACTACAACAATGGACACAGTGGATATACAGACATAGAAAAACTCGCCTTGTCAAACGACTTACTAGAAACAGTCAACTCCAAACCAAACAAACCACCTTTCCTACCTATTCTCAGAACATGAGACAAAACCACGAACTCACACCCACAACCACAAAGGCACCTCCTTCACACAAGTAGGTCTGTGACTATCTGGAGTGTCCTCTGACTGGTGGACCATACTATGTTCTTCCAAAATGGCCTGTCTTGTATCAGATCAGGTCTTCTTTGCCAACTCTGTTAAGTTGTCAGAAGCCAGCAGCTTTCTCAGGAAAGGCCCCTCTTCAGAGTTCTCCTGGCATTTGGCCATCCTCACATCAGGAGGTAACAAGAAAGACTGACTCTGTCCTTGGTAAATTCAAACAAGTGTGCCCACTGGGACTGGGACTGGGACTGGCTCTGGGTGCCTGGCTTCCTGGATCCCAAGTTCAGAGAGTTCCATCACCAAGGAAGTGGGGTAGGTCACTTCCTTCAGGAATTGAATGAGGTCAATACCTTGGCAACCACTTTGTCCTAACAGTTGTTTACAAGGGTCCCATGAGATGGAGGCTGCCCCTACTTCCTCTGACACATTCATTAGTTAGAATGGTATATCAACAATAGGCACCAGGGAACAGCTCTCCACACAGGCCTGGTTTGGTCCATCTTTTCTAAATTAAGAACAGAGTGGCTGATTCAGACAGAATACTTCATACTGACCAGGTTTTTTTGCCATGGAAGATGATTTTGCTCTTTCAGGTCCTTCAGAGCTGCCTAAGTCTTCTCCAGGGAACATTTCTGCATGAACCTTTGAGGTTCTCAGCAGGTGGAAGATCCCCTACATTTCTGTATTGTAAGACCAACTCTGTCCCTGCTCTATTGTAAAGTTAGATTGAGGGAACAGTGTATGCTTAGGGTTAATAACAGGTTCGATTTGGGTTAGGAATCATTCTGAGGGATGCATAATGGTATTGGGAACCTGCGATATTTACAAGAATATATAGGTGAAATATAAGTATGAAAACAGAAATCTAGATATGATTTGAAGCCCAGAAGTGCATTGGGCCCTTGATTGGGATGCTTAGCTTTGAATTATATTCTGCATAGATGTCTCAGATAATTCGATATACAATAGTAAGTGATAGGATCAGACATTTTCAACAGGCTTGAGGTTGAATATATAATCTTAGGAAGAAACAAATATTTCGTCACCAATAGGATTGACATTTGATAGCAGTAGGCAACCTGGACTTTGATGTTTTTAGTAATCCATACTCACTTTCCATTTAGACTTCGCTACAAACATTAGTGTGACATTTGCAATTTGTGAAAGTAGTTACATGAAAAGACTAGTGAAGAAACCTCGTGGAAAACATTTATTCTGAATTAGGAAGTGATGGAATGTAAAACAAAATGCCTATTAATTTCTTAACTTGTTGATGAAATATATACCCTATCATGTGTATTAACTGAAGAAATAGAAATCTACCAGTATTGAATAAAAATGAATGACAAAATACACATCATGTCCCATAGAAATCTACTTGCATTGATATTAAACTGGGTCAGTTACTGCAGAAATATTAGGATTTGTATGCACCATTTACTGAAGTTAGTTTTCAGTACTAGGAATCAAATATGAAGTTCAGGTGGATGAATGTTTCTCAGAATAATTTTGTGAAAAGTTGATTATTAATCCACATTCATGAAAATGAATGAATTTACGGAGTGTATAGTAAGACACATATATTTCATATTTTGAAAAATCTAGAGTGTGTGTGTGTATATACATAAACACACACACAGAGAGAGACATTAAAAAGTAGCAATATATACCAATTGAAATTCACCATGAAATATATGTCATCCACAGATCCAAATAAATTCGTTTTACTGAACATGGATTTATGTATAATGTTGTACTAGGAAGATCAACAATATTTTCAGTTCCAACAGCATTTAGGAGGAGTGATCTCTTCTCACAATTTGTATCTGCCAAGTCAGCCACCTCACAAGAATGTACATGTGGTACCAGGTAGGATTCTATATGTGCATATTAAAATACATTTACTGAATAGGCTACAGAAAAAGGGAGAGAGGAATTCACATATTCGTTAACTTTAAAAACACATGGAGAACCATTTCAACAAAAAATTGACTAGATTTATAACTCCTACCCTATATAATGCAAAACGCAATTCCAATGATACACCATTCGTCCTCTGAACTGCTTGTATTTCTTTTCTTTTTGGGTTAATTTTCCCCATCATATTAGGATTAGTAGTCAGAGTCTAGTTGGGCATGTGTTAGTGTCAGGGATTCAGTATTTCAAATGGAAATTTGGAAAACGATTCCAATGTTTATGCAAATATGTGCTACAAAAATATCTTCCCACTCTCATCCAGAACAATGCCTTGACTTTACCTTCATTCCAAGTAAAACACAATTAGAGTGGAAGAGTTAGAAAATCTGTAAATACTTATCTGGAATCGAATATGCTCAGGAGTTCACAAACTTGGAGGTGGTAGAGAAGATTCCAAAAGTAAGGGAAAGGGAAAGAACTCCACAAACATGGCGCTCTGCTGGACTAAAAACTTCTTGAGTAACTGCCTCTGAGGTTGGGCACTTGAAATATATGTTGTAGTCAGGAGATTTAGCTTCTTTTGTAGTGAGACCATCAAATCTGGGTATGATTCTATGTGACCTGGAATACATGATTTCTTATTTTCCAAAAAAACATTAGGAAGCAGTCCTTAATTCTCTCTTTGTAGGTAAACTGTGGCCACTGGGGGCTAATTGTCTACCCTTTTGAACTCTTAAGCCATTTGGTCATCCTCCAGTTTTCCTGGTGTTTCTTGCTGCTGCACTGGGAATTTGGTATTTGCTTCAAGAAATACAAGGAATTCAACTGGGACACAGTGCTGGAGGGAGTTCTGTCACGTGTGGTGGGTCAGGGTCTGCAGGAGAATGCACCAACCAGGCTTCTATCCCACATAGCTTGCCTCCTTAACCATAGCAACCTGATTCTAAACATTGGCCTGAAACCTCTCCATATAACAAGATGCCTTTACATAGAAGCGTCTGCTGGCTGCACCATGTCAGTCACAAGCCAATTGGAAGCCAATGACAGATCCACATGGCCCCACCACAGATTTTTTTTTATCACACACCTGCCCATCACTGCACTAGGCCCACTACTCAGCAGGGTCCAACTTTTTGAATCTCTGTTCTACACCATTTTCATGAAACTCAGTCAATCATGTCACTGTCCTGCATATTCAGGATCAGCAACAGGACATCCAAAGTTTCTCCAGTGCCATCTGGTCATGGGAATTTCAAAAATTTCATGGTATTTATGTACCAATTTTTCATGGATGAATTTGGCAGCATGTGGGTTTCAATTTATTCAGGGACCATTAAGTGTTGTGGAAGTTCATTTCAAAGAAAGTTCTGGAAAACTCTCACAGGCAAGGTTTCCCAAAGATTGGCCAAAAGGTCACATAAATCCAGGCCCATTGAGGTCTACAACGTTAGGTCCATGTGTGTTATGACTCTCAACTAAGCCTGCCAAGTCTTTCAGAATAAAATCATGTGATATCCAGCCTGAGATTCCCAGTGATCTCTGGAAAGCCACCCTGGGCCTAGATGTCAGTTTCCAAGGGTGACTCTCATACTTGGCCTCCTAAAATCCCAACACAATTCATGGCAATACTTCTCTAAGTTCTGTTCCTGTACTCAGTCTCTAAGGGGAATCACACCACAGTTTAAACCCAGGTGGACTCAGTCATCCATTTCAACTGCCACAAAAATGACCACAATTAAAACCAAAACACTCCCACATGGCCCTCATCTTCTTCCATATAGACACTCATCATATCCTCTGGCTGGAGATTTACATGAGGAATGCAGCCCAAGACAGTGTCCACAATATGCTCCCTTGCTCCTCATTTACCTAAATTCTGAGTGACCTGGACACCCTTCCTTTGAACCAGGAGTGATCAAATAGGACTGCCATTAATACTGATCCACTTCTCAAATTTGAGACCTACTGACTGTGGGTTTTAGATTCTTTATGTGAATTGGAGTCATGAGAAAACCCAAGCACCTATGTGCTAGCCTCTGCAGGGATTTGAAGAACTCTTTTGACCTAAAGGATCCCTATTCTCACTTGATTGATGTCAGAAACCTTACAGAGGAAGGCGAAAGACTTCATCCACAATGACTGCTCTTTTTGTCATTTTGGTTTTGGATGCACACATGGGATCTTTCTTTAGATCCATCAGTTGCTGAGAATCTAAGCCACAGCCTAACACAGGGCCAAGACGCTGATTCAGACAAATTCCTTTGCAGAGCAATTAAGCAAAGAGCCGCAGGTGATGCCCATTCTTTTTTATTTGAAAAAGGTTTTCTTCAGACTTCACAAAGCGTTGGCCTGAGGCAAAGACCATCCTGACATTTAGGGCAATAGAACAATAGGTAAGAAAAGGCCCAAAGCAGGGTTTCCCCAATGAGACATTACAGGTCAAACTGGTATGTGAGTTTTCTGAGATGCTCGCTATTCACTTCAGCTATTCAGTACATGGCCATGTCACAGAGCTTGGAGGTGGTACATATGTTGGATACAAAACCATGAGCCTATTATGGAGAGTGGCCAGATTTCAGGAAGAAAACAGGAACTTAGGAAGATCGTAGGTGTTGCCCATCAATATGGCAAGCCGCATTTCATTTATAAATTGAGCAGGATGAATGCTGGTAAGCTTTCTAATAGACAGGACACATCAATTGATGCATTCTCTTTTCTACAATCTATAACCACGGACACAGTGGGATACAGAGACACAGAAACACTCGCATTGTCAAACGACTTACTAGAAACAATTCAGTCCAAACCAAACAAACCTCATTTGTACCTATTCTATGAACAAGAGCCAAATCCACAAACCCACACCCACACCCACAAAGGCACCTCTTTCCCCCAAGTAGGTTGTGACTATTTGGAGTGTCCTCTGACTGTGGGACATTCTGGGTCCCCCGAAATGGCCTGTCCTGTCTCTGATCTTGTGTCCTTTTCCAACTCTCTGAAGTTGTCAGGAGCAAGTGGTGAGCCACTACCTGCTTTCTCATAAAATGCCCCTCTTCAGAGATTTCCTGCCATTTGGCCATCCTAACATCAGTAGGTACCAAGAAAGATTGACTCTGTCCTCGGGATATCCAAAAAGTGAAACCACTGGGACTGGGACTAGGACTGGCACTGTTTGACGGGCTTCCTGGATCACAAGTTCAGAGAGTTCCATCACCAAGGAAGTGAGGTGAGGTCACTTCCGTCAGGAACTGAATGAACTCACTGCCTTGTCAACCACTTTGTCCTAAGAGTTGCTTCCAAGCTTCCCATGAGATGGAGGCTGCCCTTGCTTCCTGTGACACTTTCACAAGTTAGAATGGTATATCAACCATAGGCACCCAGTAACTGCTCTCCACACTGGTCTCATTTGGTCCATCTTCTCTACATTAAGAATAGAGAGGCTGATTCAGACACAACCCTTCACCCTGACCAGGTTGTTTTCAATGGAAAATGACTTGTGCTCTCTCAGGTTCTTCAGAGGTGCCTACATCTTCTCCAGGAATTATGTCTGCATGGACCTTTGAGGTTCTCAGCAGGTGGAAGATCCTCTACATTCCTGTATTATAAGACCAACTCTGTCTCTGCTCTTCTGTAAAGTTAGATTAAGGTAAGAGTGTATGTTTAGGGTTAATAACATGTTTGATTTGGGTTAGGAATCATTCTGCTGAATGAATAATGGTATTGGGAACCTGCAATATGTATAAAAATATATAGGTAAAATATATGTATAAAAACAGAAATCTAACTAACATTTGAAGCCCAGAAGGGCACTGGGGCCTTGATTGGGATATTTAGCTTTGAATAAATCGATATACAATGGCATAGGACCTTGAACCTTGGATAATAGAATGTAGAAGAGAACATCCAGTCAAAAAGGATAGTCGGTAGTGAAAGGTTAATAAAATAGGTACTTGTCACTTCCTGTTTTTCCTTATGCTTAACAAAATACTGTTGAAATCTCGAGAACTGTTTGCTTATCTTGTTCCCAGAATGTGCTGTTCCCAACTGCCAAAGTGTAGAATGTACTCCCTCACCCGGTTGCACGCAAACTGACCACTCGCCAAGACCCATCAGTAAACTTCCCTCCCTGCCCTCTCCAAGGAAAGTATATATGTTCTGCTTAAACTGCTCTCAGGGCTCTCTGCTCTATTCAAGTGAGCTCTGAGCCCCAACATGCTGGACCTCCAATAAACCCTTTGCTGTTGAATAAGACAGTCTCTTGGTGGTCTCTTCCTTCGATGCTCGCCCGACCTTTACATATGGAGAATCCACCGAGTTCTGGCAGCGGCAGACAAGAGACCCTAATGGGCTCCTCTTGGGTTAAGTAAGGCACCTCTTTCTGGTTTCAGTGTTAATCTTAGGGCTTGGAAAAAAATGGCTGTCAATGAATAGCATGAGCTCTCTCCGATGGTGGCTGACAGACATGTCATAGAGCCACAGGCCACGTCCCTGGGTGACGCCCCAAAGGACTCGGAAAATCGAGGAACAATAGTCTCCTCGACTCAGTGATATTTTGTATCAGATTCGGTATTGCCAGCCCGTTGGGTTTTGCTGGCTACTCAGTCCTGGTCTCAGTTTTGGATGTCCATTGAATGTCTTTATTATTTTGTTTTGTCTGTGTCGTGTGTCCTTGCATTCACTCTTTGTGTATCTTTCATTATGGGACACAGTACTTCAATACCCATGTCCCTGACCCTTGATCACTGGACCAAATTTCACTTAAGGGCTCAGAATCTTTCTTTTTCAGTAAAACGCTGGACCTGCCAGACTCTCTGTGCCTCAGAATGGCCCACCTTTGGACTCGGATGGCCTCTAGAAGGATCTTTCTGCTTCCCACTAATTTAATAAGCCAGAGATATTGTCTTTCAACTGGGCACACATAGCCATCTGGATGAACAGCCATATATCTTAACTTGTCAGGACCTCTGCAAATCTCCTCCTCCATGGGTGAAGCATTTCCTTGCCCCTGCCCCCACTCCTACTCCTTCCCCCACGATCTCTCAAACCCTCTTCTCCTCCTCCTCCTCCACCCTCTATTCTCCCTGAGTCACAAGATTTGACTCTACTGGACTCTCCTCCCCTCCTTATTCCCTGCCCTCGTCCCCCAACCACCAACACCCTCTAAGTGATTCCCCTGCAGCTGACTCAGCCTCTCCAACGTTGGACGAAGCTAAGCTGGCCCAGCGCCCTCCAGATAACTCCTCCACGGCACACACAGCCCCTCCTCCCCAGGAGGAAGCTGGCCTGGCTAAGGGAACTCGCTGGCGGCGAATGTTTGAAAACCCTGGAACTCCTGTGATGATCCCCCTATGTCCCTACGGGCCAATGATTGACAAAGGCATTGGGGGGAAAATGCAAGACTACCAATATTGGCCTTTCTCCTCTTCAGACCTATATAACTGGAAAAATAACAATCCCCATTTTTCCGAGGATTCTACCCGGCTCACATGTCTGGTTGAGTCATTGATGTTTTCAGAGCCGCCTACTTGGGATGACTTTCAACAACTCCTAGGGACTCTCTTTATGACAGAGGAACAAAAGAAAATCCTCCTGGAAGCTAGAAAAAAATATCCTAAGACCAGATGGGAGACTGACACATCTTCCCAACATAATCAAAGCCGGCTTTCCCTAGAACCAACCAAACTGGTTCCCCAAAACTTTGAAGGTAGAAAGCATCTGTCCACTTATCACCGGGTTCTAATAGTGGGCATCCGAGCGGCCGCTAGGTGACCAACTAATTTGGCCAAGGTAATAGAGATTATTCAAGGGCCTGATAAATCTCCCTCTATGTTTCTAGAGAGAAATATGGAGACATAGGATATATACTCCTTTCAATACTCATGCAGAGGATCAAAAGGCATCTGTCACAATGGCCTTTATTGGGCATGCTGACTGGATATTTAAAGAAACTTACAATGCTTAGATGGATTACAAGATATGACTTTGAGAGATTTAGTCAGAGAAGCCGAGAAAGTATACTATAAGAGAGAAACTGAGGAAGAGAAGGGAGCAAAAGGAGGATAAAAGAAACAAAAGACAGACTACTGAGTTGACTAAGGTCCCGGTCACAACAACCAAAGGGCCAGAAAATAAAAAACGGGGAGACAGGAAGGGATACCTGGTCCCACGCCAGAGGCCACCCCTGACCTCAGATCAAGGTGCCTACTGTAAAGAAAGAGGACACTGGATTCAAGAGTGCCCTAGAAAGAGACAGCCACTGCAGGCAGCCATTCTGACTCTTGAGGATGACTACGAAAGTTGGGGCTCAGAACCCCTCCCCAAAACTCAGCGTAACTTTTGAAGTGGAGGGGACCCCAGTAAACTTTGAAGTGGATACAGGGGCAATAAACTCAGCCCTTAAAGCCCCATTGGGCCCTCTATCAAATAAAAGGTCTCTAGGTCAAGGGGCTAATGGCTGTAAATGTCGGGCTTGGACAACTAAGAGGACCATGGACCTGGGGAAAGGAAAAATCCATCACTCCTTTTTAGAAATCCCTGAATGCCTGGCCCCATTGATGGGCAGAGATCTGCTCACCAAGCTCCGGACCAAAATAAGTTTTATCCCTGAAGGCCCCCAAGTGGAATTTCTAAATCCTCCAGTAAAAACTCCTATAGTCATGGCTCTAACTATGTCAGTAAAAAATGCACATCAACTCACTCACCTTGGTTCAAAGAAACTGCAGGTATTTCTGAAGTATCAAGAACAGAGTTTTCCACTAACAGACTCACAGCAAAAGGAAATAACTGAATGGGTGTAAAAACCCTGTTGCATCCATCAATTGGTTAATGCTTACCCTTTCAAGCTTCCTGCAGGAAAGCACCTACGAGGAACCAGACCAGGACAATTCTGGGAAGTGGACTTTAATGAAATTAAGCCAGCAAGGTATGGACAAAAATATCTCCTAGTCTTTGTAGATACATTTTCAGGATGGATTGAAGCCCTCCCCACAAAAATAAAAAAGAAAAAAAGAAACAGTGCAAATGATGCTCAAGAAGATAGTGGAAGATATTTTTCCAAGATACGTCCTGCCTAAGGTAACAGAGTCTGATAATGCACAGGGGTTCATGGCCCAGGTAAGTCAGGGGTGAGCCAGGAACCTGGGGGTTAATTGGAAGTTATATTGTGCTTATAGACCCCAGAGTTCAAGACAGGGTGAAAGAATGAATAGAACCATTAAAGAGACCTTAACGAAATTCAGCTTAGCGACCAGCATAAAAGATTGGACTATGCTCCTGCCTTATGCAATGTTTCATGCAAGAAATACTCCCTCTGTTTCTTGAGTAACCTCACCCCCTGTGAAATTCTCTATGGGGCCCCTCCACCAGTAAGGGACCTAACCCCAACTCTAAGACCTAACGATCCCTTCCACACCCCCTTTCTTGACAGTCTTAAAGCTCTTGAAAAAACTCAGCGACACCTGTAAAAACATCTGGCCACTGCCTAACAAACTGGGGACCAAGGGACTCCACATCGATATCAATTAAGAGACTTCATCTATGTAAGACACCATCAAGTGTCATCCCTGGAACCCTGCTGGAAAAGACCATACCAGGTGCTACTTATAACACCTACAGTGGTAAAGGTAGATGGAATCACTTCCTGAATCCATGCCTCTCATCTCAACCCTGCGCCCTGTCCAGACTCTTTCTGCAAACTGTAAAAGACTAGTAACACTTTCAAATTGCGTATTCGCCACGTGGATAAGGCTATAGACTGGCCCCTTGGCCACAAATAGTCCTAACCCTCATCAGCCCATTCAGCAGCAATGGCGGATCACAAATCCTACTGGAAAAAAAAGTATAATCTATCTTGCATACAGCCACCTTAGGGACCTGGTGGCCATCTCTCCACCCAGACATTTGTCAGCTGGCTATAGGTCTTTCCTATTGGGATATCCCTGATGAAGAGGATCCCACTAAAATACCATTAAATCCCCTCCGTACCATTGGTAATGGAAACAAACATTATGGATGTAGGGACACGCGAGCCAGATGCAGGTTGGCTAGCCTAGATTACTATGTTTGCCTGGCAGACTATCAAAGCCACAAACAGTCACGGCTGTGTGGGGGAAAAGCCGAGTTTTTCTGTAAGTCATGGGGATGTGAGCATACAGGGGCTGCCTGATGGAACCCAAACTCCTCATCTAATTCAGTACAAAGCATTGGCCATACTACCAATTAGATAACCAAAACTGATGGCCCCCAGAGGAGTCTCTAGATCCTCAAATTCTGTGTGACCTTATTTTTTTTTAAAGAGAGAGTGAGAGAGAGAGACAGAGAGAATTTTTAATCTTTATTTTTTTAGTTTTTGGCGGAAACGACATCTTTGTATGTGATTCTAAAGATCGAACCCGGGCCACACGCATGCCAGGCGAGCGTGCTACAGGTTGAGCCACATCCCCAGACCCGCGTGACCTTTTTAATTTCTGCAAGTGCTCAAAAGAGTGAAAGGAGGTTTCCCTATAGGCAGGACTTTTCAATCCTTCGCTCACAACATGAATTATGCTTATCCAATAGATCCTCACCTTCAGCCTTCTGCTCCAGAGTCTCTGCTGTCACTCCCACCTCAGCAACCAGATTTCTCCCCTCCAATTATTAGATCAAAAACCCAAACCTCCGCTGGTTTTCAGATTATTGCCCCCTTGTTGAGGTAGCAGGTACTGAGGTACCCCTCCACCCACTCACTCCTCTCTTCTCTTGTCAGTGCCCACACCAGGTCCCACCAGGTCCTCTTACCAGCTAACCCAAAGCTCAAACCACCTGAGGAGAGCCCTCAGACCCCTATCCAAGATGTAATAAAAATGGCCTTTAATGTTGCTTTGTCATCACTGAAAAGGGTTTACTAAGAATTTAAAGTCCCTCACATGCGTTTTGGGATACTCACTCTTGTCTTCCCCTCTGCTCTACCTGTCCTACTGCTCAAGTTTTTGTTGCTAGGAAAATCCCAAACCCCATTCCCATTATTCTTTTACATCTCTCCTTCCTCATTCTCAGATCCTCGGAGCTGCTGTCAGCCCCACCTTTCCTGTCTTCCCCTTCTGTACCAGGCCAACAGAAAAGTCTTAACTAACTTTCTACAGAAGTCTTCACCATGGCTGACTTTAGGACTTTCAGCAAAAGAGTCCCTATAAAAGAGTTCAATGTAGATAAACTTCCTCTTTTATTGTTGCCTTGTTCTACTTGGCCACTGGCTAAAAAAATCAGCACTCCTATGCTAGACACCCCCTTACTTGTTTTCCACAAAATATGTGAACAAGACCTATGCCCGTGAGCTGCGGCTTTACTGAGATGGCTACATTTCTAAGATAAAGAAGTTACCAACTGGGCTCCGTGGTAACACCTGGCAGGGGGGAAAAATAAGAAAGGTAAGAAAAAGCTCTCCCCCTTCCACGTGTCCTTGAAAAGTTAACTTGCCCAGAACAGAGGAAAAACCAGAAACAAAAACTGTTTTTTTGAACATCTGCAGACTGTGAACTTCTGAGCCCCTTCCCTTACATGTTGGTTACAAAATTCTGAAACTACCTAAACTTGAGTTTCAGGGGATTAATTGATTACAACAGAAGCAATGCCCTCTAAATCTGGTTGCAACCAAATAGGACGGTTTCCCTGTCTTCGGTGCTATCTTAGGAGCCTTGCCTACAACAGCCTAATTCTATATAATTAAACATTGTTTATGTTTTAAAGAAATGGACAACAGATGTGATTAATTGTGTAATGGTGCAGGTGTTTCCCAGAATGCTCTAACATGATGCAGATTCATTTGAAGATCAAATAGGGGGGGCATACAACCCGTTTACACTGGGAACATATATCCCTAACTTTAGCCATCCTATTAGGAATAGGAGTTGCTGCAGGGGTGGGCACAGGAACCACTGCACTGGTCCATGGGACACAACAAATGACCCAATTTGAAGCAGCAATAGACCAAAACAAAGATATTAGATACCTCCATCAGAGCTTTGCATGAATCTTTAACCTCTCTCTCTGAAGTTGTTTTACAGAACAGGCGAGTGACACAAAACACACACACAGAGAAAAAAAATAGCAATATATATGTCAATCAAAATTCATCATAAAATATATATCATCCACAGATCTAAAAATATTCATTTTACTGAACATGGATTTATGTATAATGTTGTTCAACTAGGAAGCTCACCCATAGGTTGAATATTCAGTTCCAACACGGTTTAGTAGGAGTGATCTCTTCTCACAATTTGTACCTGCCAAGTCATCCACCTCACAAGAATGTATTTGTGGTACCAGGTAGGATTCTTTTTATGCATATAAAAATACATGTGCTGAATAGGCTACAGAGAAAGGGAGACAGGAATTCACATATTTGTTAACTTTAAAAACACATGGAGAACTATTTCAACAAAAAATTGACTAGATTTAACTCCTACTCTGTATCATGCATAGGCAAGTCCAAATATACACCATGCCTCCTCTGAACTGCTTGTATTTCTATTCTGTTTGGGTTATATTTCTCCATCCCATTAGGATTAGTAGTCAGAGTCTGGTCGGGTATGTATCAGTGTCAGGGATTCAGTATTTCGAATGGAAAATAGGAAGTCTAATCCAATGTGTATGCAAATATATGCTACACAAAAATCTTCACACTCTCATCCAGAACAATGCTTTAATATTACCCTCGCCTCAAGAGAGACACAATTAGAGGAGAAGAGTTAGAAAATCTGTGAATACCTATCTGGAATGGAAAATGCTCCAGATTTCTCATCTTTGATGGAGGTAGAGGAGTTTCTAAAAGTAAGGCACAGCGTAAACACTCCACAAACATGGAGCTCTGCTGGCCTAAAGACTTTTTGAGAATCTGCCTCTGAGGTTGGGCACTTGAAATATAGGTTGTTGTCAGGAGCTTTAGCTTCTTTTGTAGTGAGACCATCAAAGCTGGGTCTCCATCTCTTTGACCTGAAGGACATGGTTTCTTATTTTCCAATGAACATGAGGCAACAGGCCTGAATCATCTCTTTGTAGGTAAACTGTGACCACTGGTGACTTAGTGTCTGTCTGAGTGAACTGTGAAGCCATTTGGTCCTCCTCCACTTTTTGTCGTGTTGTTCCTGCTGCACTGGGAGTTTGGTATTCGCTTCATGAAATACAAAGAGTCCAACTGGGACACAGTGCTGAAGGGAGTTCTGTCACGTGTGGTGGGTCAGGGTCTGCAGGATAATGCACCAACCAGGCTTCTATCCCTCATAGCTTGCCCCATTGCCCCCTTGTCCATATCAACCTGATTCTGAACATTGCCCTGAAACCTCTCCATATAACAAGATGACATTACATATAAGGATCTGCTGGCTGCACCATGTCAGTCACAAGCCATTTGGAATCCAATGGTAGATCCTCATGGCGCTACCACTGATGTTTTAACACACACCTGCCCACTACTGTTCTAGGCCCACTACTCAGCAGACTCCAACGTACTGGCATCTCTGTTCTACACCATTTTCATGAAACTCAGTCAATCAGGCACTGTCTTGTATACTCATGATCGCAAACAGGACATTCGAAGGTTCTCCAGTGCCACCTGGTCATGGGAATTTTAATAATTTCATTATTGAAATTATTAATCCAGGTTCTTCTAGTCATTTTTTAAGGATGAAGTTGGAGGCACTGTGGGTTTCACTTCATTCAAGAACCATTAAATGTTGAGGAAGCTCATTTCAATGAAAGTTCTGGAGAACTCTCACAGGCAAGGCTTACCAAAGAGAGGCCAAAAGGTCACATGAAGCCAGGCCAATTGAGGTCTACAATGTTAGGTCTATGTGTGTTTTGACTCTCAACTATGGCTGCCAAGTCTTTCACAATAAAATCACATGATATCTTGGCTGAGATTCCCAGTGCTCTGTGGAAAGCCACCCTGGGCCTAGGTCTCAGTTTCCAAGGGCGACTCTCATGCGTGGCCTCCTGAAGTCCCAACACAATTCATGGAAATACTTCTCTGAGGTCAGTTCCACAACACAGTCACTAAGGGGAATCAAACCAGAGTTCAAGCCCAGGTGGACCCAGATCTTTCTTCCAACCGCCACACAAATGTCCACAATTAAAACCAAAACACTCCCACATGGCCGTTATCTTCTTCCATATAGTCACTCTGGTAACCTCTGGCTGGAGGATTCCATGAGGTCTCAGCCAAAGACAGTGTCCAAAATAGGCTCCCTTGCCCCTATTTTGCCTAAAGTCAGGGTGGCCTGGACACCCTTTCCATGAACCAGAATTGATCAATTAAGCCTCCCATTAATACTGCTCTGTTTCTCCAATTTGAGGCCTACTGACTTTGAGGTATAGATTCTTTATGTGATTTGAAGTCATGCGAAAACCCAAGCACCTCTGCAGGGCTTTGAAGAACTCATTTGACCAAAAGAATACCTATTCTCACTTGATGGAGGTCAGGAACCTAACAGAGGAAGGCGGAAGACTTCATCCACAATGACTGAACTTTTGGCAATTATGGTTTTGGATGCAGACATGGGATCATCACATACAAGGCCAAGAGGCTAATTCAGACACATCCCTTTCCAAAGCAATTAAGCAAAGAGCCACAGGTGATGCGTATTCATTTCCATTTGAAAACTGTATTCTTCAGGCTTCACAAAGGGGTGGCCTGAGTCAAAGTCCTTCCTGACATTCTGGGCAACAGAACAAAAGGTAAGCAAAAGGCCCAAAGCAGGGTATATCCACTGAGACTTTCCTGGTCACACTGATATCTGAGTTTTCTGAGATGCTGGCCATTCCCTTCAGCTATCCTGTACATGGCCATGTCAAAGACCTTGGAGGTGGTACATATCTTGGACACAAAAACATGAGCCAATTCTGGAGAGTGACCAGAATTCAGGAAGAAAACAGGGACTTAGGAAGTTAGTAGGGATTGCCCATTCATAAGGCAAGCCGCACTCCATTCATAAATTGGGCAGGATGAATACTGGGAAGCTTTCTACTAGACAGGACACATCCATTATTGCATTCTCTTTTCTCATGTCTACAACCACGGACACAGTGGGATACACAGACATAGAAACACTCATCTTGTCAAACGACTTACTACAAACAGTTCACTTCAAACCAAACAAACCACCTTTCCTACCTATTATCAGAACATGAGACAAAACCACAAACCCACACTCACAGAGGCACCTCCTTCCCTCAAGTATGTGTGTGACTCTCCGGAGTTTACTCTGAGTGGTGGGCCATTCTATGTTCCCCCAAAATGGCCTGTCCTCTCTCAGATCTGGTTTCCTTGGCCAACTCTGTGAAGTTGTCAGGAAAAAGTGATGAGCCACTACCTACTTTCTCAGGAAAAGTCCCTCTTCAGAGCTCTCCTGGCATTTGCCCATACTCAACTCAGTAGGTACTGAGAAAGACTGACTCTGTCCTTGGAAAATCCAAACAAGTGAGCCCACTGTGACTGGGACTGGGATTGCCTCTCGGTGTCTGGCTTCTTGGATAGCATGTTCAGAGAGTTCCATCACCAAGTAAATGAGGTATGTCACTTTGTTTGGAACTGAATGAGGCCACTGCCTTGGCAACCCTTTTGTCCTAACAGTTGCTTCCAAGGGTCCCATGAGATGGAGGCTGCCCCTACTTCCTGTGACACTTTCACAAGTTAGAATGGTATATCATCCATAGGCACCCGGGAACAGTTCTCCACACAGGCTTGGTTTGGTCCATCTTCTCTACAATTAGGAGAGAGAGGCTGATTCAGACACATCCCTTCATCCTGACCAGGTTGTTTGCCATGGAAGATGACTTTTGCTCTCTCAGGTCCTTCATATCTCCCTACAACTTCTCCAGGTATCATTTCTGCATGGACCTTTGAGGTTTTCAGTAGGTGGAAGGTCCCCTACTTTCCTGTATTTTAAGAACAACTCTGTCCCTGCTCTTCTGTAAAGTGAGATCGAGGGAACAGTGTATGTTTAGGATTAAAAACAGGTTCGATTTGGGTTGGGAATCATTCTGTGTGATGAATAATGGTACTGGGAACCTGCGATATTTACAAGAACATAGAGGTGAAAATCAAATAGGGGGGGCATACAACCCGTTTCCACTGGGAACATATATCCCTAACTTTAGCCATCCTATTAGGAATAGGAGTTGCTGCAGGGGTGGGCACAGGAACCACTGCACTGGTCCATGAGACACAACAAATGACCAAATTTGAAGCAGCAATAGACCAAAACAAAGATGTATTCTGGCCATCTAGGTATGATTTTAAGCCCAGAATGGCAATGAGCCCTTGATTGGGATACTTAGCTTTGAATTATGTTCTGTAACCATGTCTCAGATAATTCGATATACAATGTCACAGGACCTTGTACCTGGGTAGATTTAATGTAGAAGAGAACATCTAGTCAAAAAGGGATAGTAGGTAGGATTAGGAAGATAATCGGTATGTTTAGGAAGAAGAGTGAGTATAGGATTTGGACCAAAAGTTCTTTAGCAATAGGGTTTCAGTAAGAGAGTGAATAAAAATGTCAGCATATGTGAAGAGTCAGTCACAATGATGAACTGGGGAAAATATGTAGGAAATGAGGCATCAATAGAGACATTATGAAATCAGGCAAAGTATAAAGTGAGTGATAGGATTAGACATTTTCAAGAGGGTTGAGTTTGAATATATAATCATTGGAAGAAACAAATATGATGTCACCAATAGGATTGACATTTGAGAGCATTAGGCAACCTGGACATGGATTTTTTTAGTTATCCATGTTCACTTTTCTTTTAGGCTTTGGTACAATCATAAGTGTGACCTTTACATTTTTTGTTCAGAATTTTACTGTGATAAAATGTATATGTGGATCAGGTGACATGAGTATTTCTTCCACCATTTTTGGGAGCAATATTTTGAAGACATATACAGTAGTGTTAGTGGTACAAAGAGGTGTAGCAGATTATGCTAAGTGAAACTAACCAATCCCTAAAAAACAAATGCCAAATGTCTTCTTTGATATAAGGAGAGTAACTAAGAACAGAGAAGGGATGAAGAGGATGAGAAGACGATTAACATTAAAACAAGAATGAGAGGTGGGAAGGAAAGGGAGAGAGAAGGGAAATTGCATGGAAATGGAAGGAGACCCTCAGGGTTATACAAAATTACATACAAGAGGAAGTGAGAAGAAAGGGAAAAATAATACAAGGGAGAGAAATTTATTACAGTAGAGAGGGTAGAGGGGAGGAGAGGGGAGGGGAGGGGGATAGTAGAGGATAGGAAAGGCAGCAGAATACAACAGACACTAGTATGGCAATATGTGAATCAATGGATGTGTAAGTGATGTGATTCTGCAATCTGTATACGGGGTAAAAATGGGAGTTCATAACGCACTTGAATCAAAGTGAGAAATATGATATATCAAGAACTATGTAATGTTTTGAAAAAGCATAAATAAAAATTTTTAAAAAAGGAAACTAACTTCGGTGAATGATGCACGCGAATCCTAATATTTCTACAGTAACTGACCCAGTTTAATATCAATGCAAGTAGATTCCTATGGTACATGATGTGTATTTTGACGTTTATTTTTATTCAACACTGGTACATTACAATTTCATCAGTTTATGCACATTATAGGATATATATTTCATCCACAATTTAGCAAATTTATAGGCATTTGTTTCATTTTCAATCACTTCCTGCTTCAGAACACATGTCTTCCTCCATATTTCTTGACTGGTAATTTTATGAGACTTCTTTCCAAACACATTATTTTCAATTTCCATAATCACTTTTGAAGCAAAACTCACACACACTTCATGATAAACAATAACCCTAAGATGACAATTAGATATATAACTGGTTGGAATGAATGATTGTATGTCAATATATGATGTCTTATATATATTCAGATATCAATTCAATCCATTATTTAAAGTGGAACCAGTTATATTATTTATTCACAGTATGTTCTATTCATGCATTATCTCTATATTCATAGACACAGGGTACACCACTTTGTACCCCCAATACTAATTTATATGTCTTCAAATATTGCTCACAGAAATTGTGAAAGAAATTCTCATGTTACATGATCTACATATATATTTTATCACAATAATTTTCTGGGCACAAAATGCAAAGGTCACACTTATGATTGTACCAAATCCTAAATGAAAATTGAACATGGATTACTAAAAACATCCATGTCCAGGTAGCCTAATGCTTTCAAATGTCATTTCTATTGGTGACTACATATTTGTTTCTTCCTAAGATTATGTATTCAATCGCAATCCTGTTGAAAATGTCTAAACCTATCACTCACTTTATAATTGCCTGATTTTGTAATTTCTCTATTGATATCTTCTTTTCTATATTTTCCCCAGTTCATCATTGTGACTGACTCTTCGCATATGCTGACATTTACATTCACTCTATAAATGAAACCCTATTGCTAAAGAACATTTGATCCAAATTTTATACTCACTCTTTTTCCTAAACCTACGACTGTCTTCCTAATCCTACCGAGTATCTCAATTTGAGTGGATGTTCTCTTCTACAATCAATCATCCAAGGTACAAGGTCCTATGCCTTTGATTATCAATCTATCTGAGACAAACGTGCAGAACACAATTAAAAGCTAAGAATCCCAATCAAGGGCCTAATGCCCTTCTGGGCTACAAATCTTACCTAGATTTCTGTTTTCATACTTACATTTCACCTCTAAAGTCTTATAAATATCGCAGGTTCCAAATACCATTATTCATCAAGCAGAATGATTCCTAACCCAAATCGAACATGTTATTAACCCTAACCATACACTGTTCCCTCAATCTAACTTTACAGAAGCGCATGGACAGAGTTCGTCTTGCAATTCAGCAATGTAGGGGATCTTCCACCTTCTGAGAACCTCAAAGGTCCTTGCAGACTTGATCCTTGGAAAACATGTAGGCAGCTATGAAGGACCTGAGAGACCAAAAGTCATCTTCTATTGCAAACAACCTGGTCAGGATGAAGGGGTGTGTCTGAGTAAGCCTCTCTCTTCTTAATGTCGAGAAGATGGACCAAACCAGGCCTATGTGGAGAGCTGTTCCCGCAAACTGGTGCAGCCAATTTGGAAAGCAGTATGGAGATTCTTGGGAAAGCTGGGAATGGAACCATAATTTGACCCAGCTATTGCCCTTTTCAGACTATTCCCTGAAGACCTTAAAAGAGTGAACCTCAGGGATACTGCCACATCGATGTTCATAGCAGTACAATTCACAGTTGCTACACTGTGGACCCAATCCCGATGCCCTCTAATAGATGAATGGATAACAAAAATGTGGCATTTATACACCATGGAGTATTATGCAGCACTAAAATATGACAAAATCATGGAATTTTCAGGGAAATGGATGGTACTAGAGCAGATAATGCTTAGTGAAGCTAGCCAATCCCTAAAAAACAAATACCAAATGTCTTCTTGGATATAATGAGAGCAACTAAGAACAGAACAGGGAGGAAGAGCAGGAAGAAAAGATTAACGTTAAACAGAGACATGAGGTGGGAGGGAAACGAAGAGAAAAGGGAAATTGCATGGTAATGGAGGGAGACCCTCATTGTTACACAAAATTACATATAAGAGGTTTTGAGGGGAATGGGAAAATAAACAAGGAGAGAAAAGAATTACAGTATATGGGGTAGAGAGAGAAGATGGGAGGGGAAGGGAGGGGGGATAGTAGAGTATAGGAAAGGTAGCAGAATTCAACAGTAACTAATAGGGCATTATGTAAAAATGTGAATGTTTAACCAATGTGATTCTGTAATCTATAATTGGGGTAAAAATGGGAGTTCATGACCCACTTGAATCCAATGTATGAAATATGATATGTCAAGAGCTTTGTAATGTTTTGAGCAACCAAAAAAAGAAGAAAAAAGTAGCAATATATATTCCAATCGAAATTCATCATGAAATATATAAAATCCACAGATGCAAAAATATTCATTTTACTGAACATGGATTCATGTATAATGTTATTCAACTAGGAAGCTCACCCATAGGTTGAATTTTCAGTTCCAACAGCGTTTAGGAGGAGTGATCTCTTCTCACAATTTTTATCTGCCAATTCAGCTACCTCACAAGTAAGTACGTGTGATACCTGGTAGGAATCTCTATGTGCATATAAAAATACATGTGCTGAATAGGCTACAGAGAAAGGGAGACAGGATTCCCATATTTGTTAACTTTAAAAACACATGTTTAATTATTTCAACAAAAAATTGACTAGATTTATAACTCCTATACTATATAATGCAAAAGGCAATTCCAATTACACACCATGCCTCCTATGAACGGCTTGTATTTCTACTCTGTTTGTGTTATTTTTTACCATCATATTAGGATTATTAGTCAGAGTCTAGTAGGGTATGGATTAGTGTCAGGAATTCAGTATTTCAAATGGAAAATTGGAAAATGAATTCAATGTGTATGTAAATATGTGCTACACAAAAATCTTCCCACTCACATCCAGAACAATGCCTTGACATTACCTTCGCCCCAAGTAAGACACAATTAGAGTAGAAATGTGTGAAAATCTGTGAATACATATCTGGAATGAAAAATGCTCGGGAGTTCACATACTTGGAGGTGGTAGAGGAGTTTCCAAAAGTAAGGGACAGTGTAAACACTCCACAAACATGGAGCTCTGAGAGCCTAAAAACTATTTGAAAAACTGCCTCTGAGTTTGGGCACTTGAAATATATGTTGTTGTCTGGAGATTTGGCTTCCTTTGTAGTGAGACCATCAAAGCTGGGTCTGCATCTATGTGACCTGAAGACATGGTTTCTTATTTTCCAATGAACATGAAGCAACAGTGCTGAATCCTCTCTTTGTAGTTAAACTGTGGTCACTGTGGGCTAAGTGTCTCCCCGTGTGGACTGTTAAGCCATTTGGTCATCCTCCACTTTTTGTGGTATTTTTGCTGCTGCACTGGAAGTTTGGTATTTGCTTCACAAAATGCAAGGAGCTAACTGGGACACAGTGCTGGAGGGAGTTCTGTCACGTGTGGTGGGTGAGGGTCTGCAGGAGAATACACCAACCAGGCTTCTATCCCACATAAATTGCAGCAATAACCATAGCAACCTGATTCTGAACATTGCCCAGAAAGCTTTCCATATAACAAGATGCCTTTACATATAAGGGTCTGCGGGCTGCACCATGTCAGTCACAAGCCATTTGGAAGCCAATGGCAGATCCACATGGCCCCACCATGATGTTTTATCACACACCTGCCCACCCCTGCTCTAGGCCCACTACTCGGCATGCCCCAAATTACTGGCATCTTTGTTCTACACCATTTTCATGAAACCCAGTCAAACAAGGCACTGTCAGGTATACTCATGATCAGCAACAGGACATCCAAAGTTTCTCCAGTGCCACCTGGTCATGGGAATTTCCAAAATTTCATGGTATTTATCTAGCTATTTTTCAAGGATGAAGTTGGAGGCACTGTGGGTTTCAATTCATTCAAGAACCTTTAAGTTTTGAGAAAGCTCGTTTCAATGAAAGCTCTGGAGAACTCCCACAGGCAAGGCTTCCCAAAGAGTGACCAAAATGCCACATGAAGCCAGGCCAATTGAGATCTACAATGTGAGGTCCTTATGTGTTTTAACTCTCAATTATGGCTGCCAAGTCTTTCAAAATAAAATCATGTGATATGCTGGCTGAGATTCCCAGTGGCCTGTGGAAAGCCACCCTGGGACTAGATCTCAGTTTCCAAGGGCGACTCTCATGAATGACCTTTTAAAATCGCAACACATTTCATGGAAATACTTCTCTGAGTTCAGTTCCAGAACTCAGTCTCTAAGGAGAATCACACCAGAGTTTGTTCCCAGGTGAACCCAGTCATCCATTCCAACCGGCACAAAAATAACCACAATTAAATCCAAAACACTCCCACATGGCCCTCATCTTCTTCCATATAGACACTCATCATTATGTCTGGCTGAAGGTTACTATGAGTGTCACAGCCCAAAAAAGTGTCCAAAATAAGCTCAATTGCCCCTCATTTGCTTAAAATCAGGGTGGCCTGGGCACTTTTTCTGTGAATCAGGAGTGATGAAATATTCCTGCTGTTAAAGTGTTCCGCTTCTCCAATTTGAGTCTACTGGCTGTCAGGTATATATTATTTTTTCTGATTTGTAGTCATGAGAAAACCGAAGCACCTATGGGCTAGCCTCTTCAGGGATTTGAAGAACTCATTTGACCCAAATGATTCCTATCCTCACTTAATGAAGGTCAGGAACCTAACACAAGAAGGCAAAAAATTTCATCCACAATGATTGCTCTTTTGGCCATTTTGGTTTTGGAAAAACATGGGATCTTTCTTTAGATCCATCAGGTGCTGAGAATCTAAGCCACAACCTCACACAAGGACAAGAGGCTGATTCAGACACATCCTATTCCAAAGCAATTAAGCAAAGAGCCACAGGTGATGCTCATTCTTTTCCATATGAAAACAGTTTTCATCAGGCTTCACAAATGTGTGGCCTGAGGCAAAGATCTTCCTGAAATTTAGGTTAATAGAAGTATAAGTAAGCAAATGGCCCTAAGCAGGGTTTCTCCACTGAGAATTTACTGGTCACACTGATATCTGAGTCTTCTGAGATGCTCCCATTCCTTCAGCTACCCAGTACATGGCCATGTCACAGAGCCTTCTGGTGATACATGAGCCTATTCTGGAGAGTGGCCAGAATTCATGAAGAAAACAGGAACTTAGGGAGATAGTAGGTTTTGCCCATCCATAAGGCAAGCTGCAGTCCATTCATCAAATGGGCAAGATGAATGCTGGGAAGCTTTCTACTAGAGACAACACATCCATTGATGCATTCTCTTTTCTAATGTCTGCAACCACGGATATAGTGGGATACACAGATATAGAAACACTCACCATGTCAAAAGACTTTCTAGAAACAGTCCACTCCAAACCAAACAAACCGCCTTTCCTACCTGTTCTCAGAACATGAGAAAACACCACAAACTCACACCCACAACAGCAAAGGCACCTCCTTCCCCCAAGTAGGTCTGTGATGATCCAGAGTGTCTTCTGACTGGTGGACCATATAATGTTCCCCCGAAATGGCCTGTCCTGTCTAAGATTTGGTCTCCTTGGCCAACTCTGTGAAGTTGTCAGGTGGCAGCGGTGAGCCATACCTGCTTTCTCAGGATAGGCCTCTCTTCAGAGCTCTGCTGGCATTTGTCCATCCTCACATCAGTAGGTACCAAGAAAGACTGACTCTGTCCTTGGGAAAAGCAAACAAGTTAGCCCACTGGCACTTGGACTGGGACTGGCTCTGGGTGCTTGGCTTCCTAGATCCCAAGTTCAGAGAATTCTATCACCAAGGAAGTTAGGTAAGGTCACTTCCTTCAGGAACTGAATGAGGTCACTGCTTTGGTAACCACTTTGTCCTAACAGTTGCATCCAAGGTTCCCATGAGATGGCGGCTGCCCCTACATACTGTAACATATTCAGAAGTTAGAATTCTATATCAACCATAGGAACTCGGGAACTGCTATGCACACAGGCCTGGTTTGGTCTATCTTCTCTACAATAAGAAGAGAGAGGCTGATTCAGACACATCAATTCATCCTGACCAGGTTGTTTGCCATGGAAGATGACTATTGCTCCCTCAGGTCCTACATAGATGCCTACATCTTCTCCAAGGATCATTTTTCCATGGACCTTTGAGGTTCTCATCAGGTGGAAGGTCACCTATATTCCTATATTGTAAGACCAACTCTCTCCCAGCTCTTTGGTATGTTATATTAAGGGAAGAGTTTATGGTTATGTGTAATAACAGCTTTGATTTGGGTTAGGAATCATTCTGCGGGATGAATAATGTTATTGGCAACCTGCGATATTTACAAGAGTATATAGGTGACATCTAAGTATGAAATCAAAAATTTAGGTAAGATTTGAAACCCAGAAAGGCATTGGGCCCTTTAGTGGGATACTTAGCTTTGAATTATGTGCTGCACATTTGTCTCAGATAACTCAATATACAATGGCATAGGACCTTGTACCTTGGATGATTGAATGTTGAAGAGAACATCCAGTCAAAAAGAGACAGTCGGTAGGATGAGGAACGTAGTCGGTAGGCTTAGAAAGAAGAGTGAGTATAGGATTTGGAACAAAAGTTCTTTAGCAATAGGGTTTTGGGTAAAGAGTGAATGTAAATGTGAGCACATGTGAAGAGTCAGTCAAAATGACGAACTGGGAATAACATGTAGGAAAGCAGATATCAATAGAGACATTAGGAAATCAAGGAAACTATAAAGAGAGTGATAGGATTAGACATTTTCAACAGGCTTGAGGTTGAATATATAATCTTAAGAAGAAACAAATATGTAGTCATCAATTGGATTGACATTTGAGAGCATTAGGCAACCTGGACATGGATGTATTTAGTAATCCATGTTCACTTTCCATTTAGGCTTTGGTACAATCATAAGTGTGACCTTTGCTTTTTGTGTCGAGAATATTCTGTGATATAATGTATATGTGGATCAGGTGTCATGAGTATTTCTTCCACCATTTCTAGGAGCAATATTTTGAAGACGTATAAATTAGTATGGGGGTACAAATAGGTGTACCTGTATTTATGAATATAGAGTTAATGCATGAATAGACCATACTGTGAATAAATAGTATAACTGTATCCACTTTATATAATTGATTGAATTGATATCTGAAAATACATAAGAAATGTTATATTGATATACTATCATTCATTCCAACCAGTTATATATCTAATGGTCATCTTAGGGTTATGGTTTATCATGAAGGGTGTTTGAGTTTTGTTTCAAAAGTGATTATGGAAATCAAAAGTAATGTGTTTGGAAAGAAGTCTCATGAAAAGATCAGTCAAGAAACATAGAGAAATACATGAGTTCTGGAGAAGGAAGTGATTGAAAGTGAAACAAAGGCCTATAAATTTGCTAAATAGTGGATGAAATATATATCCTATGATGTGCATAAACTGAAGAAATAGTAATGTACCAGTGTTGAATAAAAATGAACGTCAAAATACACATCATGTCCCATAGGAATCTATTTGCATTGATGTTAAACTAGGTCAGTTACTCTAGAAATATTAGAATTTGTATACACCTTTCACTGAAGTTAGTTTTCAGTACTAGGAAACAAATGTGTATTTCAGGTTGATGAATATTTCTGAGAATAATCTTGTGAAAAGTTGTTTAATAATCAACATACATGAACATGAATGAATTTTGGGAGTGTATATAAGACTCATAAATTTCATATTTTGAAAAATCTGGACAGTGTATATATATATATATATATATATATATATATATATATATATATATATATATACAAACAAAGACAGACATTAAAAAGTAGCAATATATATGTCAATCGAAATTCACCATGAAATTTATATCATTCACAGATCCAAAAACATTCATTTTACTGAACATGGATTTATGTATAATGTTGTTCAACTAGGAAGCTCACCCATAGCTTGAATTTTCAGTTCCAAAAGCGTTTAGGAGGAGTGATCTCTTCTCACCATTTGTATCTGCCAAGTCAGGCACCTCACAAAAATATACGCGTGTTATCAGGTAGGATTCTATATGTGCATATAAAAATATATGTGCTGAATTGGCTACAGAGAAATCGAGACAGGAATTCACATATTTATTAACTTTAAAAACACATAAAGAACTATTTCAATTAAATGTTGACTAGATTTATAACACCTACCCATTATCTTGCAAAAGGCAAGTCCAATATACACCATGCCACCTCTGAACTGCTTGTATTTCAATTCTGTTTGGGTTATTTTTCTCCATCATATTATTATTAGTAGTTAGAGTCTAGTAGGGTATGGGTGATTGTCAGGGATAAAGTATTTTGAATGGAAAATTCGAAAATGAATCCAATGTGTATGCAAATATGGGGTATTCAATAATCTTCCCACTCTCATCCAGAACAATGCCTTGACATTACCTTTGCCCCAAGGAAGACACATTTAGAGGACAAGAGTTAGAAATTCTGTGAATACATATCTGGAATGGAAAATGCTCAGGAGTTCACAACCTTGGAGGTGGTAGAGGAGTTTCCAAAAGTAAGGAACAGGGGTGATCACCCAACCTGATCTTTCATTAATATTGGGAGCCATCTTGCCACAAAGCCATGGAAAGATAATTTTTGCTTTACTATAAATTACTGCAAATTCTGAACCTGCTTGGAATGCCTGCCCATTCCTTGAACTCACCCATTCCTGGAGTTCTGACCATATCGCAGCCCTCTCTGAAACTTTAGTGACACCTCATAAATATTGGCCTTCCCTGGCCAGACAACGACCCTCTCTGAGGCTCTAATGGTCTTCATAATTTCTGATGCTGGGGCAGCAAAAAAAAAATGTAAACTACAATTAGTGTGATGCTTGTCAAAGTTCTGTTTTCTGAAACTTCCTTTTTGTGTAACTTTTTGGGCTATAAAGCTGGGGTGTAGGAAAGGTGGGGATGCTGTCTTTTTTCCACCGTTTTGAGAAGGAGAGTCAGCCCAGCTGATTGAACTAATAAGCTTGCCTTAATTTGATTTTAATTGGGGTCAGTGGTTTTTTCTTCCGTCCTGGTCTAACATTTTGGAGTTCCCCAGCGAGATAACCCAACCAGATCACAAGACCAGACTGCTGGAAATTCTGAAGCTGGCCTTTCCTCCAGGGCTCAGATCTGGAGAGCCAAGTTCCAAGGCCTTGGAGTGAGCCTTTGGTCCGGGGAGCACTGCACTGAACCATCACACTAAAACTATTAGCAAGCACCTGGTGGAGGAAGCCTCCATAGGTAAGTGGTGCCATTATAACATCTGATATCCGGTTAAGTGAGATGTCTTCTGATGACAGAGAGGTGGCCTGGGGAGGCTCACATATACTCCTTTCCTGGACAGTAACAAGAATTGTCCTGTCCTCTGTTCTGTTCTGTAGGGAATTTCTCTGAAAGAGTAGAAAGGTGCAGCCGGGCACGCAGGAGCTCCTACCCCGAAGCTTCAGCAAGACGTTGCATTGCTCCTCTGTTTTTCTGTATCTTCGCCAGGTTTGTGTTTCTTTGTGTTTTGTTCTGTGTTTTATATGTTTTTGTGCATCTTGTTGTGTGATTTCTGTGGTTAAAAACTTAAGGATATTGGATGTAAAAATGGATAATAAAACAAGTAAGCCTGACACCCCTTTGGACAGTGTTCTAAGGTACTGTGATGAAGTTTACACCCCTTTGTTAAGCAGGATAAGAGAAGCCCCTAGCTGGCTGCCTGGAGCACACCCACTGCACAGGGCATTGCCTGCTGGTGACCTAAAAACAGAGTATCTCCCAGGTTAACAATGGAAACTCCTTTAAAACCCCTTGTCGCTCCAGATCAAGAGAGTCACAACCTTTGGGCAGAGTTCTCTGTGTTTCTGCTTTGTTAGCAAAGCAGTAAACCTCCCTTTTTATTTCTCTCAAACCCTGTCCTCATTATTAAATAGGTATTAATTCGCTTCAAGGTCAGGAACCGAACTTTAAGTTACAAATTTTGATAACCCCCCCCCCAGGCCCAGGAACTTTTTGAAAGCTGACTACTGAAATGTTAGGAGATGGAGCGTGCTTGGGGTGGAACCAAACCAGAGGAGCTAATCCTGTAGTAAAAGGAGGGACTGAGGGACTCCCAGCAGATGCCAAAGCCCTGTTGCTTCAGGGAATTCCCTCTTTACTTTTCTGCACTGTAAGGATTATGCCACGCCTGTCTTCTTAAAAAACAGAAAAAGAAAAAGGGACACTAAATGCAGTAAAGTCACCATGGAGACCCTTGATATTACATTTCATGTTGCCACTCTGTGAAAACATCTGATCCTCTTGGGGGGACATCTATCGTGCCACTGGTGTAGGAGATTTTTTTCTTATCTGCTCTGTTTTTAAGGCTTCTGTCTGTCAGCCATAGTCTGGAGCTCCTTTCTGTCTGTCTTGTGTCTTTGTTTCTGGCCCTCTAAGACATGTGGAATAATGTGCTGATATTATAAATTGTTTCTTGGGAATGATCTTAGCTCAATGTGTGTTTAAATGATGATGTTTTATTGTAACAATCTGGTATCTGAATGGGATTTTGAAGCATTGCTCAATCTTGCAGTTAAAATACGGGTTTAGGTAATTGTTTAGTTTATGATTTCAGATAATTCATGCCAGATAACTTAAATTCTTAGGATGGAAAACTAAAGAACTCTACTTCCAAGTTGGAAAGTAACTTCTCAAATATTCAGTTTTGTTTTTCACTAATTTTGAATTGGGTAGACTGGGAAAATGTCACAGTGTGTACCAGTGCATTCATTTGGACAAGGATAGTAAATCATAGTAAGGTATCTGTTGACAAAACAAGATGTAAAGATATAAAATTTTGTGAATTTTATCTTAAAATTGTATCAAATTTTCAACATCTGAATCTGAAAATTATGGTTAAAATGCCTTAGGCCTGAGGTGTCTGCTCAGAATTGCAGTTTTTTCCTGCTCCTTCCAGACCTCAGCCAGGACTTATGTTGAAATGCAAATGAAAGAAGCCTGCAAGATCAGTAGGAGACTGATCTGAGGCCTAAGGGGCAAAAAAAAAGTTGAATTGTATGGTATTTACTAATTACTGGCCAGTCATTTTTTCCAGGACTCTAATTTTTTTCCTTAGATTCTGTATTTTTTTTGAGCTCATGATTTTGATCATACAGACCTAGGTTAATGTTTTTGTGATCATTTCTATCTTTGACCAACAGTGGAGTTTTTGAAACATTTCAATGGAGATTTCACCTGCAAAAAGCTACAAGGCCTTTACTATTATTATGTGTGTACACATTTGTTATGTGTTGTATGTCTATATATATACATATATCCGTATATCATATTGATGATATACAAATTAAAATATATAAGGAACACTCATAAAAAAAAAGCACTCATAAAAACAAATTTTAAAAAGTGGATTCAAAGATCTTTAATTCACCTGATTTAATTGGTTCAATTTAAATTGGATAAACAGATAAAAGTAAATGTCTTTAAATTTAAGCTTACAAGTTTTTCTAGGTGTTCAAAAATCTAATAAAATATTAATGCCGACAAAAGGTCTAATATGCCTTGGTTCTAGGACTTTTCCTTCAACAAAAAAATGGCTTACACTGTTCAATACATTTGTCTAATATTTTGAAAAATAAGTAATGTAAATTTGATATGGGATTACTCATTAATGAGTACTTTTGTTAGATATCTGGTTGATTTACTAAGGCCTGTATAAGTTTGTCCTAAAGTCTGTATAAGATTGTAAAAATCAGTCATGTGTTAAAGAGACAAAAATTTCTTAAACATAAGTTTACCCATAACATTGTGTTTATTAAGTTTTATTTTTTCTAGAGCTAGCAACCATAAAAATTAAACAACTGATTAAATAAGAACTGTTATTTTAAAGCACTGTACTGCCATTTCTTTAAAAGCTAAACTTGTTAATGTAGAAACATCAATGCAATTGTGATGCTATTAATGTGCTTATATCTTCCAGGTATACAAGTCTGTAAGGTAGAAACTTTAAAAGAGCATTACATCAAGCTGGTGTTCTGAAGTTGTATGGTAAAAAAATATATTGGGGATTTATTTACCTGTTATCAATAAGATATGTAAACTTTTATGTTACTTTTTACATTGGGGAACAATTTATATGTATTTTTAAGTTAATGAGAGCCAAATGTATGTAAAGGTTAAAAAGTTTCAGCCTTTCTTTAATTAATGTTTTAAATGTTATATCATATGGTGTTAACTAATGTTCATGTGACCTCAATAAATTTATGTAAACTTTGTAAAATGATATTTTAAAAACAAAGATTAGCTTTAGAACTAAAACACTTATGATTTATAAAGAGCACTGCCTTACCTGAGATAAGGCTCTGTGTCCCATCTTACTATATGTGAGAATGACTACGAAAGCAGTAGGTCAGATGTTATTTCATTTAAAGTTATGTTCAAAAGTTTTTTTTTTCAGTCAAGATTACTAGAATCTCAAACAGGGGATGTAATGTATAACTCAGCCAAAATATTCAGGGTAGCTATTACAAGAACTGAGTATGTTTACTCTTGTTAATTTTATTTTGTAATTTCCTTATAGGTGACATAAAGATTCCCTGTTAGTGTTTTCCAGAAGTGTTGCTTTAAGACCACAGGATGGGTTAATTTAAGATAATAAGCCATCACCTACAAGACAGACAGAATAATACAGATCCCAATTAATAAAAAGATAAATAATTTTAAATTATAGACATTAAAGCCCAGAACTCTTACTATAAGGCTGTTAAAATTTATATGATGGATGTTTAAGATTAGGTTTTAAAATTAAAGTTAAATGAATAGGGACAAGAAAACCAATATTTGGCTCTTGCCCTCTGAGTCATTCTGTATCCAGAGAACAGCGGACTTCTCTAAAGAGCTTTGCAACTCTGAACCACATAACCTCCTGATCAGGGAGATTAATAAGACCACTGGAGAACAGAAAGCCAATAAGTGCATTGATACAAAGAGGAGAGTCATCAGAGAAGGGAGACATCCCTGATGCTTCCAAGGGAAGCCACATGGCCAAGGAAGACCTGGACCCACCTAGTGCAAATGGCACTAGCAAAACTGAGAAGCTGCTCTCATGTTCCCCCAGGAATGACTCCCATAAAAGCTCAGCTGACTGTTCACAATATATAGAAACAAAAGTCAGTTTGACTACTTCATCTTAAACACTTAGAAAAGACAGTTAAAAACAAAATACAGCCATTCCTGGGCATTTTATATAATAATAGTAATAATAATATATTAAGGTATTCACTTCATGTTAGCCTCCCAAAATAAGTAAGACTGGAGGCTACAAAGAAGGATTCTCAGACAGGAATGCCTGATAACTATAAAACGAGACTACCAAAAAGATTTGCCAGAGGCAGAAGTTTTTAGTTTAAGGCCTACAGATATTCTTAACCTAAACACATAGGCTTGGTATTTGTTAGTATGATTATCCAGCCCTCAGTAAGAGAATTAAAGGTTTCTCTATTAGACACAGAGGTCATACTAAAAAAATTTTGCAAGATCAGATGACATTAAATTATTAAACTGTATCTTATGGGGAGGGACAACTGTAACACTAAAAGTTTAATATTAAGTTGACAGTCCTGATAACTGGGGATATTAAAGACTTGTGAGGGAACTTCTATACAGTGACATGTTCCAGCTTCTGCAACATTTATTCAGTACTCATGTTTTTTGTTTCTCTCATAGAAGAACCCATCCCCATATGACTTTACAACCTGTTCTTCCACAACCAGACTTCAAACCGAGCTGACTTCTAAAAGGCGACTCATGTCCCTCAGGCCGTGCCCCCTCACGTCACCCTCTCTCAGCTAAGAAGAAGCCAACAATGGAGACAAAAATAAATAGAATATCAATATAAGTAATTAATTGAGTCAGGTAAAATGAGGGATACCTGTTTTTGGTTGAGTTCAAAAAATAGGGAGACTGTTACCTGAGTGATTAAAATTCCCACAGTGCTCTTCCCTTACCCTATCAAAAATTTGAAAGGCACACATTAGAAAAGGCGGGAATCATAGACCCAACCTGATCTTTTATTAAAATTGGAGCCATCTTGCCACAAAGCCATGAAAAGATAATTTTGACTTAACTATAAATTACAGCAAATTCTGAACCTGCTTGGAATGCCTGCCCGTGCCTTGAACTCACCCATGCCTGGCTCTGTGACCAGATAGCAGCCCTCTCTGAAACTTTATTGACACCTCATAAATATTGGCCTTTCTTGGCCAGACAACACTCTCTGAGGCTCTAATGGTTCTCATAAATTCTGATGTTGGGGCCAGCAAAAAAAAAAATGTAAACTACCATTAGTGTGATGCTTGTCAGAGTTCTGTTATCTGTAACTCCCCTTTTGTGTAACTTTCTGGGCTATAAAGCTGGGCTGCAGGAAAGTTGGTGTTGCTCTCTTGTTCCCGCCGTTTTTGGAGGGAGAGGCAGCTGGGGTGGTGGAAATAATAAGCTTGCTTTAATCTGATTTTAATTGAAGTCAGTGGTCTTTTCTGGCGACCTGGTCTAAAAGGTAAACACTCCACAAACATGGAGCTCTGCTGGACTAAAGACTTCTTGAGAAACTGCCTCTGAGGATGGGCACTTGACATATATGTTGTTGTCAGGAGCTTTAGCTTTCATTCTAATGAGACCATCAAAGCTGGGTCTGCATCTATGTGTCCTGGAGGACATTGTTTCTATTTTTCCAAAGAACATGAGACAGCAGTGCTGACATCTCTCTGTAGGTAAACTGTGGCCACTGAAAGCTAAGTGTCTCCGCATGTGGACTGTGAAGCCATTTGGTCATCCTCCACTTTTCATGGTGTTTCTTTCTACTGCAATGGGAGTTTGGTATTTACTTCATGAAATACCAGGAGTTCAACTGGGACACAGTGCTGGAGGGAGTCCTGTCACTTGTGGTGGGTCAGGGTCTGCAGGATAATGCACCAACCAGGCTTCTATCCCACATAGCTACCCCTTGACCATAGCAACTGGATTCTGAACATTGCCCTGAAACATCTCCGTATAACAAGATGCCTTTAATGGAGCGGTTTCAGACATATTAGTGATTTCCGTCTGCACCATGTCAGTCACAAGTCATTTGGAAGTCAATGGCAGATACACATGGCCCGACCACAGATGTTTTATCACAAACCTGCACACAACAGCTCTGGACCCACTTACTCAGCAGGCCCCAACATACTGGCATCTCTGTTCTACACCATTTTCATGAAACCCAGTCAATCAAGGCACTCTCTGGTATACTCATGATCAGCAACAGGACATCCAATTATTCTCCAGTTGCAGGTGGTCATGGAAATTTCAAAAATTTCAGAGTATTTATCTAGCCATTTCCTAAAATGAAGTTGGAGGAACTGTGTGTTTCAATTCATTAAGGAACCATTAAATTTTGAGGAAGCACATTTCAAGGAATATTCTGGAGAACTCTCACAGGCAAGGCTTCCCAAAGAGTGGCCAAAAGGTCACATGAAGCCAGGCCCATTGAAGGCTACAATGTGAGGTCCATGTGTGTTTTGACTTGCAACTATGGCTGCCAAGGTTTTCAGAATAAAATCATGTGATATCCTGCTGAGATTTCCAGTGCTCTGTGGAAAGCCACTCTGGGCTTAGATCTCAGTTTCCAAGGGCGACTCTCATGCGTGGCCTCCTTAAATCCCAACACAATTCATGGCAATACTTCTCTGACGTCAGTTCCATAATGCAGTCTCTAAGAGGAATCATACCAGAGTTCAAGCCCAGGTGGATCCAGGCATCTCTTACAACCACCACACAAATGACCAAAATTAAAACTAAATCACTCCCACATGGCCCTCATCTTCTTCCACATAGACACTCATCATGAACTCTGGCTGGAGGTTTCCATGAAGGGCACAGCCAAATACACTGTTCAAAATAAGCAGCCTTGCCCCTAATTTGCCTAAAGTCAGGGTGGCCTGGACACCCTTCCTGTGAACCAAGAGTGATCAAATAGGCCTGCTCTATAACTGCTCCGCTTCTCCAATTTGAGGCCTAATGACTGTCTGGTATAGATTCTTTATGTGAATTGGTTTCATGAGAAAACCCAAGCACCTATCGGCTAGCCTCTGCAGGGCTTTGAAGAACTGACTTGACCCAACGATCCCTATTCTCACTTGATTTAGCTCAGGAAGCTTACAGAGGAAAGCGAGAGACTTCATCCACAATGACTGCTCTTTTGGCCATTTTGGTTTTGGATGCACACTTGGAAACTTTCTTTAGATCCATCAGATGCTGAGAATCTAAGCCACTGCTGTCACACCGGGCCAAGTGGCTGATTCAGACACATCCCTTTCCAAACCAATTAAGCAAAGAGCCACAGGTGATGCCTATTCATTTCCATTTGAAACCTGTTTTCTTCAGGCTTCACAAAGGTGTGGCCTGAGGGAAAGACCTTCCTGACATTCAGGGTAATAGAAACATAAGTAAGCAAATGGCCCAAAGCAGGGTTTCTCCACTGAGACTTTACTGGTCACACTGATATCTGAGTTTTCTGAGATGCTCCCATTGCCTTCAGCTATCCAGTACATGGCCATGTCACAGAGCTTGGAGGTGGTACATATCTTGGACACCAAACCATAAGGCTATTCTGGAGAATGGCCAGTAATCAGTAGGAAAAGAGGAACTTAGAAAGATAGTAGGTGTTCCCCATCCATAGGGCAAGCCGCTGTACATTCTTAAATTGGGCAGGATGAATGCTGGGAAGCTTTCTACTAGACAGGACAAAACCATTGATGCATTTACTTTTCAAATGTCTACAACACGGATACAGTGGGATACACAGACATAGAAACACTCGTGTTGTCAAACGACTTTCTAGAAACTTTCCAGTCCAAACCTACAAACTGCCTTTCCTAACTATTCTCAGAACATGAGATAAAACCACAAACTCACACTGACACCCACAACAGCACCTCCTTCCCCCAAGTATGTCTGTGACTATCCTGAGTGTCCTCTGACTGGTGGGCCATACTATGTTCCCCTGAAATGGCCTGCCTTGTCTCAGATCTGGTCTTCTTTGCCAACTCTTTGAAGTTGTCAGGAGCCATGGTTGAGCCACTACCTGCTTTCTCAGAAAAGTCCCTCTTCAGAGCTCTCCTGGAATTTGGCCATCATCACATAAGTAGGTACCAAGAAAGACTGACTCTGTCCTTGGTAAATCCAAACAATTGAGACCACTGGGACTAGGACTGGGACTTGCTCTTGGTGGCTGGCTTCCTGGTCCCAAGTTCAGAGAGTTCCATCACCAAGGAAGTGTGGTAGGTCACTTCCTTCAGCAACTGAATGAGGTCACTGCCTTGGAAAACCACTTTGTCCTAACGTTTGCTTCCAATGGTCCCATGAGATGGAGGCTGCCCCTACTTCCTGTGACACTTTCACAAATTAGAATGGTATATCAACCATTGGCACCCGGGAAAAGCTCTGTACACAGGCCTGGTTTGGTCCATTTCATCTACATTAAGAAGAGAGAGGCTGATTCAGACACATTCCTTCATTCTGACCAGGTTGTTTGACATGGAAGTTGACATGGAGTTGACTTTTGCTCTCTCAGGTCCTTCATAGGTGAAAAGGTCGGTCAAAAGTCGGAGGAAAAGACCATCAAGAGACTGTCTCATGTCACAACAAAGAGTTTATTGGGAGTCCAGCATGCTAGGGCTCAAAGCTAACTTCAGAGGAGCAAAGAACAAAGAGCCCCAAGAACAACTTGAGCAGAGTTTATATACATTCTTTAGAGAGGGAAGGGACTTTACATACATCATAGCCTCCTTTAGGAAATCAACATATACCACGGGAAAATCAAATAACAACTCTAAAACATGATTAGCACATTCATTGGCGGGAAGAGGTCGGGTAGGAGGTGATTGGTTAGCCCTGAGAAGGGGTATACGTTTAAACTGATTGGTTGAAGCCCTGAGATGTATACGTGGTGAGCTGCACGGTTTCTGGGAAGGGGTTTTTAAGTAACTAGGTGGTCAGGGAAGATTTCAACACACATCTAATTGGCAGTTCCGGGAATTGTCTTAACTGCCACAGGAATTTCAGGTTCTGAGTGCAGCTTGGAAACTTTACAAAACCTGGTTCTATATGTTTCAATTTCAATTTCTTTTATTCTTTCATTTCCCACTCCTTTTTCTTACTACTTTTAATCTTAAAAGTAATAAATCATAATTATTGCGGGGTCTCACATTCTATTTCTGCCAGTGGAGCATATTTCTGTCTGATTACAATGAATTTTTCCTGCCCAATTTGAGCCTGGAGAAAAGAAACTATGCGGTTAAGCAAACAAGGTCCTACAGTTAGCAACACCATAAGGATGATCAGGGGTCCAGCTAAGTCTGATAGGAGTGTAGTTAACCAGGGGGACTGGGTAAACCATAACTCAAACCACCCTAGTTGAATCTCCCTATCTCTCTGGTGTTCTTCAAGGCATTTTCTCAATTTACTCATGGATTCTTTTACAACTCCAGTATGGTCAGCATAAAAACAACATTTTTCTTTCAGTGCAGCACAGAGGCCCCCCTCACTCATGAAAAGGAGGTCTAATCCTCGCCTGTTCTTTAAAACAACTTCAGAGAGAGAAGTTAAGGATTCCTGCAGCGCTGTGATGGCGGTCTCTAAAGTCTTCAAGTCTTTATCTATTGCTGTTTCTAATTGGGCCATTTGTTGTGACCCACGTATCATAGCAGCTGGTCCCGTACCCACTCCTGCAGCAGCTCCTATCCCCAATAGGATGGCAGGAGTAAGGGACACTGGCTCCCCGCAATATCGGGTTGTTTCTCCCCCTAGTAGACCTTCAAATGATTCTACATCATAATAGAGCACACTGGGGAGTATCTGCACCATTACACAATAATTTGCAGAGCTGTCAAATACCTGGGCTGAAATGCAAGGAGTTCTGACTGTGTGGAGTTCAGTACAATAAAGGTTCCTTTAATTAGTTCCCAGGGGGAGGAGTCAGCTCTACTCTGGACTGGGGAAGTAGGCAAAGACGGAAATCGGGAAGTATGAGATGGTAGAGGGGTTCTGGTTGATCTAGGCATGGGAGGTTTAGGAGGCTTAATTCCTGGGTTGAGGGGATTGGGCTCTATTGCTGTGATATTTTCTTCCTTTTTAAGCCGGATGATGAACCAGTGACCAAAGTCATAACGAGGGCCATAAATATAGAATCGCATTCCCCACGTATTTCCCATAGGCCATGTTGTTCCGAGGTAGCCCCTTCCTTTGGAATTGAAAGTTAAAATGAGGGGGTAACATAGACTATTCTTTCCACAGTGAGTTTTTCACACCACTTGGCTAGCAGCACATTTCTTGGGATCAATCAAGGTGTCATTTCTTCCTTCCTGAATCGTACTGTAGGGGAGTTTGGGTTCCACCATGCAGCTCCCGTTTGTTCACAACCCCAAGATCTACAATAAAAGTCACTGGGTCCTCTACAGGTTTGGGCCTGTTTGCGACTTTGGAAATCATCTGGGCAAACATAAAAATCAAGATTGGCTAGTTTACACCTGATCTGGGGGAGATGATATCCATAATTCATGGGGTAAGGTGGTCTATGTTGCCCTGGTTTGGGGTTGAGTGGGATCTCTGTGGGGGTCCTCTATGTCAGGGAGATCCCAGTCAGAGAGGCCTATGGCAAGCTGACAAATGTCCGGGTGGAGAGATGGAAACCAAGTCCATATGGTGGCTGTATGTGAAATAGACCACACTACTTGCCCAGTAGGATTTATAACTTGCCATTGTTGCTGAACAGGCTGATGGGGATTAGGACTGCTGGTGGTCAGGGGAAGAATCCATAGCCCTACCCATATGACAGACACACAACTTGAGACGGTTACCAGTCTGTTCCAGTTTCCAGCCGAAGTCTGGACAGGGCGCAGGCTTGAGATGGGAGGCATGGATCCAGGAAGTAATCCCATCCACTTTCACCACTGTGGGTGTTATAAGCAGCACCTGGTATGGTCCTTTCCAGCGGGGTTCCAGGGATGACACCTAATGCCATCTCATGTAGACGAAGTCTCCCACTTGATATCAATGTGGGGTTCCCTCATCTCCAGGCTGATAAGCAGTGGCCAACTGTTTCCACAGGTATCGCTGGGTGCTGGGTTTGTTCAAGGGCTTTAAGTCTGTCAAGAAAGAGTGTGTGAAAGGGATCATTAAGTCTCAGAGTTGGGGTTAGGTCCCTTACTGGAGGAGGGGCACCATAGAGAATTTCATAAGGGGTGAATTTACACAAAGAGGCAGAGGGCGTTTTTCTTGTACTAAACAGTGCTTAAGGTAGGAGCATAGTTCAATTTTTTATGCCGGTCTCCAAGCTTTATTTCATTAAGGTCTCTTTGATGGTTCTATTCATCCTTTCTACCTGTCCTGAGCTCTGGGGTCTATAAGCACAATGTAACTTAAAATTAATCCCCAGGGTCCTGACGAATCCCTGACTTACCTGGACCACGAATGCCAGTCCATTATCAGACCCTATTACCTTAGGCAGGCTAAACCTTGGAAAAATGTCTTATAGAATCTTTTTGACCACCCTCTGAGCCTTTTCTTTCTTCATGGGGAAGGCTTCAACCCATATTGAAAAAATATCTACAAAGACTAGGAGATATTTAAGTCCATACCTTGCTGGCTTAATTTCAGTAAAGTCCACTTCCCAGAATTGTCCTGTTCTGGTTCTTCGTAAGCGCTTCCCTGCAGGAAGCTTGGATGGGTAAGCATTAACTAATTGGCAGACTTGACAAGCTCTAGTCACCTGCTCAGCTATTTCTTTCCTCTGTGAGTCAGTCAATAATAAGTCCTTTCTCCAGTCCTTTAGGAGTGCCTATAACTTTTTTGAGCCTAAGTGGGTGAGTTGGTGTACGTCTTTGACATAAAGGTGAGCTTTTTGAAATCATAAACTTGACTCTGTAGGGTCCCAGAGTCCTGTATCTGTCTCCTCAGATGATAAGTTGCCTGAATGTTCCAGTGCGGCCAAATCTCCTGATTGTTGTTCCCCCCGGTGTGGAAAAAGTTAACAGAGTCACTCCGTTTAGGGCTGCCAATTAAGCTTCCTCATCTGCCCTTCTGTTTCCAACCGCCACGGGGTCGTTTCCCTTCTGGTGCCCTGGACAGTGCACTATACCTAGTTCCTTAGTGCCCTGCACTGCTGAGAGAAGGTGGAGGGTCTCATCTTTGTTCTTTATTTCTTTCCCAGCATAGGTTAATAGCCCCCTTTGCTGGTAAATAGCCCGGTGCACATTAGCATTGGCAAATGGATAGCAGCTATCATTGTATATGGTGGCCCTTTTGCCTGTTGCTAGTTCCAATGCTTTCGGAAGGGCAATAAGTTCTTCCTTTTGGATTGATATCTCTTCTGGGAGACCAGAGGACAAGATGACATTAGTTTTGCTAACTACTGCTGCTCCAGCCCGCCGCTTACCATCTTGGAGGAAGCTGCTCTCGTCTGTAAACCATACGACTTCTGGGTGAGGCAGTGGCTGGATCTTTCAAGTCTCATCCTATACTGGTTTCCTCTGCCAGTATGTGTTGACACTCATGAGTGATGGGTCCTGATGATTCTTCTGGCAGCAGTGTAGCCAGGTTGAGTGGAGCAGGGGGTAACAGAGTTATTCTGTCTTTGTAATCCAGAGTCTCTGGTAGTGGTTTATTCTGGAGTTTGATAGCCCCCCCTCTCTGGAGGCTGACAGATGATGCTCTCCAGGGCATGGGGGGCTATAATGGTTAGCTTCTGTCCCAACGTTCATTTATGAACATCTTTTTTTAGAAGGGCTGCCGCTGCTATAGCTCTTAAGCAATGGGGCCACCCGCTAGCCACTGGGTCCAATTTTTTTGATAAGAATGCTACCGGCCTTTTCCAAGGTCCCAAAGTCTGAGTGAACACTCCCAGTGCTATTCCTTTCTTTTGCCCGATGTAGAGAGTGAAGGGTTTTTCTACATCTGGAGGTGCTAAAGCCGGAGCAGATAGCAGCGCCTTTTTTTGACATTATCAAAAGCTTGTTGGTGCTCAGGAGTCCATTTGAAATGGGCATCCCCATTTATAAGCGGGTATAAAGGGACAGCCAGAGATGCGAACCCAGGAATTTATAACCTGCAAAAGCCTGCAGTCCCAAGAAACTCTCTGAATTGTCTCTTATTAGATGTGGTCGGTATCTGCACAACGGTTTGTTTTCTGGGCTCACTGAGCCATCATTTGCCACCCCTAAGAGAATAACCCAGGAAGATTACTTCTTGCTGACAAATTTGGTCCTTTTTGCAGAAGCCCTATATCCAAGCCGAAAAAGCTCGGATAATAGTGCTTGGGTCCCAGACTCATAGTTCTTCTTGGTGTTGGCTGCCAGTAGCAGATCATCCACATATTGGAGTAGGGTGACTTCGGGGTGTGCAGTTCTGAAGCCCTGTGGAGGGCTTCATCAAAGATAGTGGGGTAGTTTTTGAACCCCTGTGAGAGTCTAGTACAGGTTAGTTGGCCATATGTTAAAGTTTCTGGGTCTATCCACTCGAAAGCAAACAGAAAATGATTGTCCTTATGTAGGGGCAAGTAGAAGTAAGCATCTTTTAAGTCCAGCACAGTGTACCATTCACGCTCCAGGTTCAGAGTGCTAAGCAAATTATATGGATTGGGTATTGTTGGGTGAATGTTCTGCACTCTGTTGTTTATCTCTATTAGGTCTTGAACAAGACGGTAGTCCCTAGTTCCTGGCTTTCTTACTGGTAGCAGGGGAGTATTCCAGGCTGATTGACAGGGCCTTAGGACCCCAAGGGCCAATTATTTCTGGATATGGGGACTTATCCCATCTTTAGCTTCTTTGTTTAGAGGATATTGTTTAACATTGATTGGAGAGGCAGAGGCTTTTAATTCTAGTTCTATTGGAGGTCGTTTTATTGCTAGACCTAACCCAGCAGTTTCTGCCCAGGCATTAGGATAATCTTTTATCCATTTCTGTGGTAGTTTGCCTCTTTGATCAGTCCTAGGGGGCGCGAAGAGTTGATGTTCATCTTCAATGGACATAGTCAATGCTGTGACTATGGGAGTTTTCACTGAAGGCTTTAGAACATCCACTTGGGGAACATCAGGGTTAAAGGTTATTCTAGCCCTGAGTTTGGTAAGCAGATCCCTGTGCATCAATGGGGCTGGGCACTCTGGGATTACTAAGAAAGAGTGGTGGACTTTTCCTTTTCCTACATCCATAATCCTCTTAGTTGTCCAAGCCCGATATGTACTGCCATTATCCCCTTGAACTAGGGACCATTTATTTGATAGGAGCCCAGTGGGGTCTTAAGGGCTGAGAATACTGCTCCTGTATCCTCTCCAAAGTTCACTGGAGTCCCCTCCACTTCAAATGTTTCCCTGAGCTCGGGGAGGAGATCCGAGCCCCAACATTCCTAGTCCTCTTCTAGAGTCAGCATGGCGGGCTGGCGTGGTTGCTTCTTTTGGGTGCACACTTTGGCTCAGTGTCCTTTTTCTTTACAGTAGGCACATTGATCTGAGGCCAGGGGCAGCCTTTGGCGTGGGCCCAAGTATCCCTTCCTGACTCCAAGCTTTTTAACTTCTGGCATATTTGCTGCTGTGAACAAAACCTTAGCCAATGTTTTAGTCTGCCTTTTGCTCCTTTCATCCTCCTTTTGTTCCCTTTCCTTCTCTCTCCTCTGTTCCCTCTCCTCCTCAGTTTCTCTCTTATAATATACTTTCTCAGCTTCTCTGACTAAATCTCTTAAGGTCGTATCTTGTAATCCATCTAGACATTGTAATTTTCTCTTAATATCTTGGGCAGCCTGCTCAATACAGGCCATTGTAACAGATACATTTTGGTCCTCTGCCTGAGGATCAAAAGGAGTATATTTCCTATATTCTTCCATAATTCTCTCCAGAAACATAGAGGGAGACTCATTAGGCCCTTGGATAATCTCTCTTACCTTGGCCAAATTGGTCGGCCCTCTGGCGGCCACTCGGAGACCTGCTATTAGAGCCCGGCGATAAGTGGACAGATGCTTCATACCTTCAAAGGTCTTGGGGTCCCAGTTGGGTCGGTTCATGGGCCCATAGGGATGGAGAGAGAGTATCACAGGGGCTTCTGAGTTTTCTTTATCCGTCGCCGGTGAGTTCCTTTAGGTTGCCCAGCTTCCTCCAGGGGAGGAGGGGCTGCTGCTGCTGCAGAGAAGTCCCCTGGAGAGCTTGCGTCTGGCCCAATTGCCTCTAGCAGTGGAGAGGCTGAGTCAGCGGTGGGAGGATCATCAGGAACTGTGTTGGGGCTTGGGGAGGGAGAGTAGAGGATAAGGAGGGGGAGGAGTGTCCAGTCTTGTGACTCAGGGAGAATGGAAGGAAGAGGGGGAGGAGCGGATGGTTTGAATGATAGGATTGTGGGGGAAGGGGTATATGGCTCTTTATCTGGGTGGCCACGTGGCCAAAGCTGAAAGACAATATCTCTGACTTTTCGGATTAGAGGAAAGTGGAAGGATCCTTCTGGGGGCCATCCGACTTCGAGGATATGCCATTCTGAAGCACAGAGAGTCTGCCAGGTACAGCGTTTTACTGGAAAAGAAAGATTCTGGGCCCTTGAGCGGACATCAGTCCAATGATCAAGGGTCAGAGTCAGAGAAGAGGATGTGCTTTGTCCCATAATGGGAGTTACTCAAACAGGGACAGTGAAGACACAAACACAACACAAAAAAAGACAAACAGTAAACGTTTAACATGACTCCAAGACAAAGATTAGAACTGAGTAACTGGTAAATCTTGATGGGTTAGGCAATAAAGACAGACAGTAAACTCAACATGAGTTCGGGACAATGAACAAAACTGAGTAGCCGGCAAAACCTTATGGGCTGGCAAACCGAATCCTGAAGCAAAATGTAACTGAGATGAGGAAACTACTATTCTTTGATTTCCCTAGTCTTCCGGAGTGTCACCCAGAAACGTGACCTTGGACTCTGACAGGTCTGTCACACCATAGGAGAGAGCTAATGCTCTTCACCAACAGGCACTTTGCCATGCCCTGACTTGAAATCCGAAACCAGAAAGAGGCTCCTTACTAACCCCGAGAGGAGTCCCTTGAGGTCTTTCGTCCACCGCTGCCTGATATCTCACCTGGGGCCTCCAGATAAATAGGTGCGGCGAACGTCAGAGGAAAAGACAACAAAGAGGCTTCTCATGCATCAGCAAAGGGTTTATTGGGGGTCCAGCATGCATGGGCTCAGAGCTCACTTCAGAGGACCAAAGATCAAAGAGCCCCGAGAACAACTTGAGCAGAGTTTATATACATTCCTTAGAGAGAGCAGGGATTTTACATACATCATTGCCTCCTTTAGGAAATCATCATGTACCACGGGAAAATCAAATAACAACTCTTAAACATGATTAGAACATATATTGGCGGGAAAAGGTCAGGCAGGGAGTGATTGGTCAGCCCTGAGAAGGGGTATACGTTTAAATTTATTGGTTGAAGCCCTGAGATGTATACGTGGTGAGCTGCACGGTTTCTGGGAAGGGGTTGTTAAGTAACTAGGTGGTCAGGGAAGATTTCAACACACATCTAATGGGCCGTTTCAGGAATTGTCTTAACTGCCACAGGAATTTTAGGTTCTGAGTGCAGCTTGGAAACTTTACAAAACCTGGTTGTTTACGTTTCAATTTCAACTTGTTTTATTCTTTCAGAACCTTACAGTGAAAGGCGAGAGACTTCATCCACAATGATTGCTCTTTTGGCCATTTTGGTTTTGGATGCACACATGGGATCTTTTCTTAGATCCATCTGTTGCTAATAATCTAAGCCACAGCCTCAAACAGGGCCAAGAGCCTGATTAAGACACATCCCTTTCCAAAGCAATTACATCTCTGAGGTCAGTTACAGAACTCAGTCTCTGAGAGAAATCACACCAGTGTTCAAGCCCAGGTGGACCCAGTCATCTCTTCCAACCACCACCAAAATGACCACAATTAAAACCAAAACACTCCCACATGACACTCATCTTCTTACATACATACACTCATGATAACCTTTGGCTAGAGGCTTCCATGAATGGCGCAGCCCAAGAGAGTGTCCAAAATGAGCTCCCTTGCCACTCATTTGCCTAACCTCAGGGTGGCCTGAACACCCTTCCTGTGAACCAGGATTAATCATATAGTTCTTCCTGTAATACTGCTCTGCTTCTCCAATTTGAGGCCTACTGACTGTCAGGTATAGATTCCTTATGTGATTTTGAGTCATTAGGAAACCAAAGTAAATTTGCAAGACTTGGAAAAACTCATTTGACCGAAAGGATCCCTATTCTCACTTAGTGGAGGTCAGGAACCTTACAGAGGAAGGCGAGAGACTTTATCCACTATGACTGATCTTTTTGCCATTTTGGTTTTGGATGCACACATTGGATCTTTCTTTATATCCATCAGGCGCTGCTAATCTAAGCCACAGCCACACTCAGGGCCACGAGGCTGATTCAGAACATCCTTTTCCAAAGCAATTAAGTAAAGAGCCACAGGTGATGCCCATTCATTTTCATTTGAAAACTGTTTTCTTCACGATTCACAAAGGGGTGGCCTGAGGCAGAGACCTTCCTGACTTCAGAGCAACAGAACAATAAGTAAGCAAATCCCAATGCAGGGTTTCTCCACTGAGACTATACTAGTCACAATGATATCTGAGTTTTCTGAGATGCTTGTCATTCCCTTCAAGAATCCAGTACATGGCCATGTCACAGAGCTTGGAGGTGGTATATATATCTTGGACAAAAAACCATGAGCCTATTCTGGAGAGTGGCCAGAATTCAGGAAGAAAACAGGAACTTAGAAAGTTAGTAGGTGTTGCCCATTGAAAAGGCAACAAGCAGTCCTTTTTTAAAATGGGCAGGATGAATGCTGGAAAGCTTTCTACTAGACAGGATACATCCATTGATGCATTCTTTTTTCTAATGTGTACAACCAAGAACACAGTGGGATACACAGACACAGAAACACTCGCCTTGTCAAAGGACTTTCTAGAAACAGTCCACTCTAAACCAAACAAACCGCCTTTCCTACCTATTCTCAGAACATGAGACAAAACCACAAACTCACACCCACACTCAAAAAGGCACCTCTTTCCCCAAGTAAGTCTGTGAGTATCCAGAGTGTCCTCTGACTTGTGGGCCATAGTATGTTCCCCTGAAATGGCCTGTTCTGTCTCAGATCTGGTCTCTTTGTCCATCTCTGTGAAGTTGTATGGAGCCTGTGCTGACCACTTTCTGCTTTCTCAGGAAAGGCCCGTCTTCAGAGATCTACTTGCATTTGGTCATCCTCAAACCATTAGGTACCAAGAGAGACAGACTCTCTCCTTGGTAAATCCAAACAAGTGAGCCCACTGGGAATGGGACTGGGCCTGGCTCTGGATGCCTGGCTTCCTGGATCTCAAGTTTAGAGAGTTCCATCACCAAAGAAGTGAGGTAGGTCAATTCCTACAGGAAGGTAATGAGGTCACTGCCTTGGCAACCACTTTGTCCTTACAGTTGCTTCCAAGGGTCCGTTGAGATGGAGGCTGCCCCTACTTCCTGTGAAACTTTCAGAAGTTAGAATGGTATATCAACCATTGACACCCAGGAGAAGCTCTCCACACAGGGTTGGTTTGGTCCATCTTTTTATATCAATAGGAGAGAGGCTGATTCAGACACATACCTTCATCCTGACCAGGTTGTTTGCCATGGAAGATGACTTTTGCTCTCTCAGGTCCTTCATAGCTGCCTACATCTTCTCCAGGGATCATTTCTGCATCAACCTTTGAGGTTCTCAGCAGGTGGAAGATTCCCTACATTCCTGTATTGTAAGACCAACTCTGTCCCTGCTCTTTTGTAAAGTTAGATTGAGGGAACAGTGTATGGTTAGGGTTAATAATATATTCTATTTGGGTTAGGAAACATTCTGTGGGATAAATAATGGTATTAGGAACCTGCGATATTCACAAGAATATATAGATGAAATATAAGTATAAAACCTGAAATCTAGGTACGATTTGAAGCCCAGAAGGGAATTGGGCCCTTTAGTGCGATACTTAGCTTTGAATTATGTTCTACACAGATGTCTCAGTTAAATCGATATGCAATGGCAGAGGACCTTGTACCTTGGATGAATAAATGTCCTAGAGAACATTCAGTCAAAAAGGAATAGTTGGCAGGATTAGGAAGGTAGTCAGTAGGTTTTGAAAAAAGAGTGAGTATAGGATTTGGACAAAACGTTCATTAGCAATAGGGTTTCGGGTAGAGAGTGAACGTAAATATGAGCACATATGAAGAGTCAGTCACAATGATGAACTGGGAAAAATATGTAGGAAAGCAGATATCAATAGAGACATTAGGAAATCAGGCAAAGTATAATGTGAGGGATAGGGTTAGACATTTTCAACATGGTTGAGGTTGAATATATAATCTTAGGAAGAAAGACATATGTAGTCATCAATAGGATTGATATTTTAGAGCATTAGGCAACCTGGGCATGGTTATTTTTAATAATCCATGTTCACTTTCCATTTTGCTTTTGTGAAAGGTTAATAAAATAGTCACTTGTCACTTCCTGTTTTTCTGTATGCTTAACAAAACACTGTTGAAATCTTGAGAACTGTTTGCTATTTTTGTTCCCAGAATGTGCTATCCCCAACTGCCAAACTGGAGAATGTACTCCCTCACCCAGTTGCACGCAAACTGCACACTCGCCCTGACCCATCAATAAATTTCCCACCCTGCCCTGTCCAAGGAAAGTATATAAGCTCTTTTAAAGCTGTTCTCAGGGCTCCTTGCTCTATTCAAGTGAGCTCTGAGCCTCAGCATGCTGGACCCCCAATAAACTCTTTGCTGTGGCTGAGTGAAAATGGTATACTGTTCTGTACTTAAAAGATGCTTTCTTTTGCTTGCCTCTGCATAAAGAGAGTAAGTTGCTGTTTGCTTTCGAGTGGGGTAGACCCAGAAACCAGAAGATCTTGTCAACTAACTTGGACTAGACTCCCACAGGGGTTCAAAATATCCCCCACTCTCTTTGATGAAGCCCTTCACAGAGATCTCAACAACTTCAGAACTACACACCCCGAAGTCACCCTGATTCAATATGTGGATGTCCTTCTCCTGGCAGCCAACACCAAGGAAAACTTTGAGTCTGTGACACAAGAACTATTATCTGAGCTTGCTCAACTTGGGTATAGAGCTTTGGCCAAAAAGGCCCAAATTTGCCAGCAAGAAGTAAACTTCCTGGGGTATTTCTTTAGGCACTGTAAATGATGGCTCACTGACCCCAGGATACAAAACGTTGTGCAGATACCACCCCCATTTAACAGGAGACAACATAGAGAGTTTCTTGGAACTGCTGGCTTTTGCAGGTTATGGACCTGGGTTTGTGTTCTTAGCTGCTCCTTTATACCCGCTGTTAAATGAGAATGCCCAATTCCAATGGACCCTTTGAGCACCAGCAAGCTTTTGATAATATCTAAGAACACTGACACTGAACACCTCAACTTTACTTAGCCCAGCCTGCAATTTCAGAAAGCCCTACACTATGTTAAAAATGTACACCAACTCAATCAACTTGGTTCAAAGAAACTGCAGCCATTCCTTTAGGATCAAGAACAGAGTTTTAGACTAACTCACTCACAGTGAATGGAAATAACTGAATGGGTAACAAAAGATTGTCGGTTCTGTTAATTGGTTAATGCTTACCATTCCAAGCTTCCTGCAGGAAAGCACGTACCAGGAACCAGACCAGGACAATTCTGGGAAGTGGACTTTACTGAAATTAAGCCAGCGAGATATGGACTTAAATATCTCCTAGTCTTTGTAGATACATTTTCAGGATGGATTGAAGCCTTTCCCACACACAAAAAAAAAAAAAAAAAAAAAAAAAAAAAAAAAAAAACGGCACAAATGGTGGCCAAGAAGATCCTGAAAGATATTTTTCAAAGACACGGCCTGCCTAATGTAATATGGTCTGATAATTGAACGGCGTTCATGGGCCAGGTAAATCAGGGGTTAGCCAGGACCCTGGGGATTAATTGGAAGTTACATTGTGCTTATAGACCCCAGAGCTCAAGACACATGAAAAAATAAATAGAAGCATTAAAGAAACCTTAAAGAAATTAAGCTTAGAGACCGTCATAAAAGAGTAGACTATGCTCCTGCCTTATGCACTGTTTCATGAAAGAAATACTTCCTTTGTTTCTTTGTGTAACATCACCCCCTATGAAATTCTCTATGGGGCCCCTCCTCTACTAAGAGACCTAACCCCAACTCTAAGACCTAAGGATCCCTTCCACACACCCTTGCTTGACAGACTTAAATCTATTGAAAGAACTCAGCTATTCCTGAAGGAACACCTGGCCACTGCCTTCCAACCTGGGGACGAGGGGACTCCACATTGATATCAAGTAAGAGACTTCCTCTACATAAGAGGACATCAGGTGTCATCCCTGGAACCCCGCTGGAAAGAACCATACCAGGTGCTACTTATAACACCTACAGTGGTAAAAGTAGACGGAATCACTTCCTGGATCCATGCCTCTCATCTCAAGCCTGCAACCTGTCCAGACTCTGGCTGGAAACTGGAAAAGACTGGTAACCCGTTCAAATTGTGTATTCGCCACGTAGATAAGGCTATAGACTCTCCCCTTGGCCACCAGTAGACCTAACACTCCTTAGCCCGTTCAGCAGCAATGGCTGATCACAAATCCTACTAGACAAGAAGTATGGTCTATCTTGCATACAGCCCCCTTAGGGACCTGGTGGCCATCTCTCCACCCAGACATTTGTCAGCTGGATATAGGTCTTTCCTATTAGGATATCCTTGATGAAGAGGATCCCACTAAAATTCCATTAAATCATTTCTGTACCATAGATAATGGAAACAAACATTATGGTTGTATAGACAGGAAGCCAGATGCAGGTTGGCTAGCCTATATTAGTATGTTTGCCCCACAGACTAACAAAGCCACAAACCGCCACGGCTGAGTGTGGGAAAAGACGACTTCTACTGTAAGTCATGGGGATTTGAGCATATAGGGGCTGCCTGGTGGAATGTAAAATCCTCAACAAATTCAGTACACAGCAATGGCCATATTAGCACTTAGACATCTAAAACCGATGGCCCCAAAAAGGAGTCTCTAGATCCTCAAATTCTGTGTGACCTTTTTAACTTCTGCAAGTGCTCAAAAGGGTGAAAGGAAATTCCCCTATGTGGAGGCCTTTTCCCTCTTTCGCTCACATCCTGAACTATGCTTCTCCAATAGTTCCTCACCCTCAGCCTTCTGCTCCAGACTCTCTGCTGTCAGTCCTACCTCAGCAACCTGATTTCTCTTCTCCAATTACTAGATCAAAAACCCAAACCTCCGCCGGTTCTCAGAGCATTGCCCACTTGCTGAGTTTGCAGGTACTGAGGTACCGATCCAACCACTCACTCCTCTCTTCCTCTGTCAGTGCCCGCACCGGGTCCCACCAGGTCCTCTTACCAGCTAACCTAAAGCTCAAACCAGCTTAGGAGAGCCCTCAGACCCTATCAAAGATGTAATGAAAATGAAAATGACCTTAAAAGTTGCTTTGTCATCACTGAAAACAGGTTACTAAGAATTTAAAGTGCCTCACATGCTTTTCGGGATACTCACTCCCCTCTTCCCCTCTGCTCTACCGGTTATACTGCTCAAGTTTTTGTTGCTAGGAAAATCCCAAACCCCTTTCGCATTATTCTTTTATATCTCTCCTTGCTCATTCTCAGATCCACAGAGCTGCTCTCACCCTCCGCCTTCCCCGTCTTCCCCCTCTGTACCAGGCCCACAGAAAAATCTTAACTGAACTTCTCCAGAAGTCTTCACCATGGTTGACTTTAGGACTTTCAGCAAAAGGGTCCCTATAAAAGAGTTAAGTGTAGATAAACTTCTTCTTTTTCTGTTGCCCTGCTCTACTTGGCTACTGGCTGCAAAACTCAGCACTCCTAAGCTTGACACCCCTTTAATAGTTTTTCACACAATATGTGAACAAGGCCACTGGCCTTGAGCTGGGGCTTCATAGAGATGGCTATATTTCTAAGATATAAAATTACCAACTGGGCTCCATGGTAACAGCTGCAGGGGGATAAAAGAAAAGGAAGAAAAAGCTCTCCCCCTCCCAGGTGTCCTTGAAAATTTAACTCGCCCACCATAGAGGAAAAAACAGAAAAAAACTTGTTTTTGTGAAGTTCTGCTGACTGTGAACTTCTTAGTCCCTTCCCTTTCATGTTGGGTACAAAATTCTGAAACTACCTAAACTTGGGGTTCAGGGAGTTAATTGGTTACAACAGAAGCAATGCCCACTGAATCCGGTTGCAACCAAATGGGACTGTTTCCCTGTCTTCTGCGCTATCTTAGGTGCCTTGCCTTGACTGTCCCTACAACAGTATAATTCTATATACTTAAACATTGTTTATGTTTTAATGAAATGGTCAACAGATGTGATTAATTGTGTAATGGTGAAGATGTTTCCCAGATTGCTCTATAATGACCCAGGTTCATTTGAAGTTCAAACAGGGGGGCATACAACCCAGTTCCACTGGGAACATATGTCTCTTACTTTACCCATCATATTAGGAAGTGGAGTTGCTGCAGGGGTAGTCACAGGAACCACTGCCCTGGTCCATGGTACACAACAAATGACCCAAATAGAAGCAGCAAAGGACCAAAACTTAAAGATATTTGAAACCTCCATCACAGTTTGCAGGAATCTTTAACCTCTCTCTCTGAAGTTGTTTTACACAACAGTCGAGGGTTTGACCTCCTCTTCATGAGAGAAGGGGGCCTTTGTGCTGCATTGATGTAAGAATGCTGTTTTTATGCCGACCATACTGGAGTTGTAAAAAAACCTATGAGTAAAATAAAAGGATTCCTTGAAGAGTGTCAACGAGAGAGAGAGACCCCAAAAGGGTGGTTTGAGTCTTGGTTCACACAGTCCCCCTGTTTATCTACGCTTTTATCAACCCTGGCCTGTCCAATAATAATCTCCATATTATAGCTAACTATAAAACCCTGTTTGCTCAACCGTGTAATTTCTTTTCTCGAAGCTCAAATTGGACAAGTTAAAATTTTGGTAATACCCCACTAGCAGACATAGAATGTGACACCCCCCAATGATCACTTTTATGATTAAAATTAGCCAGAAGAAGAAGTGGGGCATGAAAGGTTAATAAAAAATGTACTTGGAACTTCCTGTTTTTCTGTATGCTTAACAAAACACTGTTGAAATATTGAGAACTGTTTGATAACCTTGTTCCCAGATTGTGCTGTCCCCAACTTCCAAATTGCAGAATGTATTCCCTCATCCGGTTACACGCAAACCGCCCACTCGCTCTGACCCATCAATAAATTTCCGTCCCTACCCTTTCCAAGGAAAGTATATAAGCTCTGCTTAAGCTGTTCTCAGGGCTCTCTGCTCTATTCTTGTGAGCTCTGAGCCCCAGCATGCTGGACCCCCAAAAAACCCCTTGCTGTGGCATGAGACACTCTCCTGGTGGTCTCTTCCTCCGATGCTTGCATGAACATTACTTGGATGATTGAATGTAGAAGAGAAAATCCAGTCAAAAAGGGATAGTCGGTAGGATTAAGAAGATAGTCAGTAGGTTTAGGAAGAAGAGTGAGTATAGGATTTGGAACAAAATCTCTTTAGCAATAGGGGTTCGGTTAGAGAGTGAATGTAAATGTCAGCACATGTGAACAGTCACAATAATGAAATGAGAAAAGAACGTAGGAAAGCAGATATCAATAAAGACATTACAAAATCAGGCAAAGTATAAAGTGCTTGATACGATTAGACATTTTCAACAGGGTTGAGTTAGAATATATAATCTTAGGAAGAAACAAATATGTAGTCACCAATAGGATTGACATTTGAGAGCATTAGGCAACCTTGACATGGATGTTTTTTGTAATCCATCCTGACTTTCCATTTAGGTTTTGGTACAATCATAAGTGTGACGTTTGCATTTGTGTCCAGAATATTACTGTGATAAAATGTATATGTAGATCTGGTGACATGAGTGTTTTTTCCACCATTTCTGGGAGCAATTTTTTGAAGACATATAAATGGGTATTGGGGGTACAAAGAGGTATACACTGTGTCAATGAATATAGAGATAATGCATGAATAGACCATAAGTGAATAAATAATATAACTGGTTCCACATTAAATAACGGATTGAATTGATATCTGAAAATATATAAGAAATCTTATATTGATATACAATCATTCATTTCAACCATTTATACATCTAATATTAATATTAGGGTTATGGTTTATCATGAAGATATGTTAGTTTTGCTACAAAAGTGATTATGGAAATCGAAAATAATGTGTTTGGAAAGAGTCAGTCACAATGCTGGCAATATGTGAACAAGGCCTCTGGCCTTGAGCTGGGGCTTGACAGAGATGGCTACATTTCTAAGATAAGCAAGTTACCAACTGGGCTCCATGGTAAAAGCTGGCAGGGAGAAAAAAAAAACAGAAGAAAAAAGCTCTGCCCCTCCCAGGTGTCCTTAAAATGTTAACTTGCACAGAACAGAGAAAAAAAACAGAAAAAAACTGCTTTTAATGAACTTCTGCAGACTGTGAACTTCTGAGTCCCTCCCTTAAATGTTGGGTAAAAAATTCTGAAACAATCTAAACTTGGAGTTCAGGGGATTAAATGATTACAATAGAAGCAATGCCCTCTAAATCCGGTTGCAACCAAATAGGACTGTTTCGCTGTGTTCGGTGCTATGTTAGTTGCCTTACCTTGCCTTGTCCATCCCTTTTCTCATGAAAAGACCAGTCAAGAAACATGGAGGAATGCATGTGCTCTGAATCAGGAAGTGATTGATAGTGAATCAAATGCCTATAAATTTCCTAACTTGTGGATGAAATACATATCCTATGATGTGCATAAATTAAAGAAATAGCAATCTACCAGTGTTGAATAAAAATGAACGTCAAAATACACATCATGTCTAATTGGAATCTACTTGCCTTGATGTTAAACTGGGTCAAGTACTGTAGAAATATTAGGATTTGTGTGCACCATTCACTGAAGTTACTTTTCGGTACTAGCAAAGAAATATGTTTTTCAGGTGAATGAATATTTCTAAGAATAATCTTGTGAAAAGTTGATTATAAATTCACATATATGAATATGAATGAATTTGGTGAGTGTAAAATAAAACACATATTTCATATTTTGAAAAATCTGGAGAGTGTATATATCTATATCTATATCTATATCTATATCTATATATCTATATATCTATATATCTATATATATATATATGTGTGTGTGTGTGTGTACACACACACACACACACACACACAGACATTAAAAATAGCAATATATATGCCAATCAAAATTCATAATGAAATATATATCATCGACAGATCCAAAAATATTTATTTTACTGAACATGGATTTATGAATAATATTGTTCAAGTAGGAAGCTCACCCATAATTTGAATTTTTAGTTCCAACATCATTTAGGAGGAGTGATCCCTTACAATTTGTATCTGACAAGTCAGCCACCTCACATGAATGGACGTGTGGTCCCAGGTAGGATTCTATGTTTGCATATAAAAATACAGGAGGTGAATAGGCTACAGAGAAAGGGAGACAGGAATTCACATATTGGTTAACTTTAAAAAAACATGGAGAACGACTTCAACAAAAAGTTGAGTAGATTTATAACTCCTACACCATATAATGCAAAAGGCAAGTCCGACTATACACCATGTCTCCTCTGATATGCTTTTATTTTTATTCTGTTTGAGTTATTTTTCTCCATCTTATTAGTATTAGTAGTCAGAGTGTAGTAGGGTAGGGGTTAGTGTCAGGGATTCAGTATTTCAAAAGGAAAATTGGAAAATGAATCCAATGTGTATGTAAATTTGTGCTGCACAAATACCCTCCCACTCTCATACAGAAAAATGCCTTGACAGTACCTTCGCCTCAACTAAAACACCATTAGAGGAGAAGAGTTAGAAAATCAGTGAATACATATCTGGAATGGAATACGCTCACGGTTTTGAAAACTTGGAGGTGGTAGATGATTTTCGAAAAGAAAGGGACAGGCTAAACACTCCCCAAACATAGAGTTCTGGTGGCCTAAAAACTTCTTGAGAAACTGCCTCTGAGGTTGGGCCCTTGAACTATATGTGGTTGTCCGGATCTTTAGCTTCCTTTGTACTGAGACCATCAAAGCTGGGTCTGCATCTATGTGACATGAAGGAAATTGTTTCTTATTTTCCAATGAAAATGAGGCAGCAGTGCTGAATTCTCTCTTTGTAGGTAACCTGTGGCCACTGGGGGCTAAGTGTCTCCCCGTGTGGACTGTGAAGCCATTTGGACATCCTCCAATTTCCGTGGTGTTTCTCGCTGCTGCACTGGGAGTTTGGTATTTGCTTCACAAAATACATGGAGTTCAACTGGTACACAGTGCTGGAGGGATTTCTGTCAGGAGTGGTGGGTCAGGGTCTGCAGGATAATGCAACAACCAGGCTTCTATCCCACATAGCTTGCCCCCTTGACCATAGCAACCTGATTCTGAACATTGCCCTGAAACCTCTCAATATAACAAGATGCCTTTACAAAGAAGGGTCTGCTGGCTGCACCATGTCAGTAACAACCATTTGGAAGCCAAGGGCAGATCCACATTGCCCCACCACATGTTCTATCACACACCTTCCCACCACTGTTCTAGGCCCACTAATCAGCAGGCTCCAAATTACTGGAATCTCTGTTCTACACCACTTTCATGAAACCCAGTCAATCGAGGCACTGTCTGGCATACTCAAGATCAGCAACAGCACATCCAAAGGTTCTCCAGTGCCACCAGGTCATGGGAATTTCAAAAATTTCATGGTATTTTTCTAGCCATTTTTCTAGGATGATGTTGCAAGCACTGTGGGTTTCAATATATTCAGGAACCATTAAATGGTGAAGAAGCACATTTCAATGAAAGCTCTGGAGAACTCTCACAGGCAAGGCTTCCAAAATAGTGGCCAAAAGGTCACTTGAAGCCAGTCCTATTGAGGTCTACAATATGAGGTCCATGTGTTTTTTGACTCTGAACTATGGCTGCCATATCTTTCAGAATACAATCAAGTGATATCCTGGCTGAGATTCCCAGTGCTCTGTGGAAAGCCACCCTGGGCCTAGATCTCAGTTTCCAAGGGCGACGTTCATTGCGTGGCTTCCTAAAATCCCAAAACAATTCATGGCAATACTTCTCTGAGGTCAGTTCTAGAACTCAGTCTCTAAGGGGAATCACACCAGAGTTCAAGCCCAGGTGGACCCAGTCATTTCTTCCAACCACCACACAAATGACCACAATTAAAACCAAAACACTCCACACGGCCCTAATCTTCTTCCATATACACACTCATCATATGCTTTGGCTGGAGTTTTCCATTAGGGGCACAGCCCAAGACAGTGTCCAAAATAAGCTCCCTTAACCCTCATTTGCCTAAAGTCAGGGTGGTCTGGAAACCCTTACTGTAAACCAGGAGTGATCAAATATTTCTACCATTAATACTTTTCCACATCTTCAATTTTAGGCCTTTTAACTGTGCCATTTAGATTCTTTATATGAACTGTAGTCAAGAGAAAACCCAAGAACCTATGGGCTAGCCTCTGCATGGCTTTGAAGAATTCATTTGACCCAAAGGATCCCTATTCTCACTTGATGGAGGTCAGAAACCTTACAGAGAAAGGCGAGAGACTTCATCTACAATGACTGTAATTTTTGCGATTTTGATTTTGTATGCACACATGGGATTTTTCTTTACATCCATCAGGTGTTGGGAATCTAAGCCACAGCCTCGCACAGGGCCAAGAGACTGATTCAGACACATCCCTTTCCAAAGCAGTTAAGTAAAGAGCCACAGGTAATGCCAATTTATTTCCATTTGAAAACTGGTTACTTCAGGCTTCAAAAAGGGGTGGCCTGAGGCAAAGTCCTTCCTGACATTCAGGGCAAAAGAACAATAGGCAAGCAAAAGCCCCAAAGCAGAGTTTCTCCACTGAGACTTTACTGTTCACACTGATATCTGAGTTTTCTGAGATGCTCTCCATTCCCTTCAGCTATCCAGTACATGGCCATATCACAGAGCTTGGAGCTGGTAAATATATTGCACAGAAAACAATAGCCTATTCTGGAGTGTAGCCAGAATTCAGGAAGGAAACAAGAACTTAGGAAGTTTGAAGGTGTTGCCCTTCGATAAGGCAAGCCACAGTCCATTTATATATTGGGCAGGATTGATGCTGGGAAGCTTTCTACTAGATAGGACACATCCATTGATGCATTCTTTTTGTAATGTCTACAACCACAGACACACTGGGAAACACAGACATAGAAACACTTGCCTTGTCAAACGACTTACTAGAAACAGTTCACTCCAAACCAAAGAAACCGCCTTTCCTACCTTTTCTCAGAACATGAGAAAAAACCACAAACACACAACTAAAACCACAAATGCATCTCCTTTCCCCAAGTAGGCCTGTGACTATTCGGAGTGTACTCTCACTGGTGAGCCTTACTATGTTCCTCTGAAATGGCCTGTCATGTCTCAGATATGGTCTCCTTGGCCAACTCTGAAAATGTCAGGAACCCGCGGTGAGCCACTACTTGCTTTCTCTGGAAAGGCCAGTCTTCAAAGCTTTCCTGGCATTTGGCCATCCTCACATCAGTATATACCAAAAAAGACTGTCTCTGTCCTTGGAATATCCAAACAAGTTAGCCCACTGGGACTGGGACTGGGACTGGCTCTGGGTGCCTGGCTTCCTATATCGCAAGTTCAGAGAGTTCCATCACCAAGAAATAGAGATGAGGTCACTTCCTTCAGGAACTGAATGAGGTCACTGCCTTTGCAACCACTTTGTCCTAACAGTTGCTTCCAAGGGTCCCATGAGATTGATGCTGCCCCTATTTCCCGTGACACTTTCACAAGTTAGAGTGGTATATCACCCATAGGCACCCGTGAACAGCTCTTCACACAGGCCTGGATTCGTCCATCTTCTGTACATTAGGAACAGAGAGGCTGATTCAGACACAACCCCTCATCCAGACAAGGCTATTTTCCATGGAAGAAGACTTTTGCACTCTCTGGTCCTTCATAGCTGCCTACATCTTCTCCAGGGATTATTTCTGCATGGAACTTTGAGGTTTTCAGCAGGTGCTATATCCCCTACATTCCTTATTGTAAGACCAACACTGTCCCTGCTCTTCTATAAAGTTAGAAAGTGGGAACAGTATATGGTTTGGGTTAATAACATGTTCGATTTGGGTTAGGAATCATTTTGCTAGATGAATAATGGTATTGAAAACCTGCGATATTTATAAGAATATAGAGGTCAAATATATGTATGAAAACAGAAATCTAAGTAAGATTTGAAGCCCAGAAAGGGATTGGGCCCTTGATTGGGAGACTTAGCTTTGAATTATGTCCTGCACAGATGTCTCAGATGAATCAATACACAATGGCATCGGACCTTGTACCTTGGATGATTGAATGTTGAAGAGAACATCCATTCTAAAAAGGATAGTCAGTAGGATTTGGGAGATAGTCAGTAGATTCAGAAAGAAGAGAGAGTATAGTATTTGGACCAAAAGTTGTTTAGCAATTGGGTTTCAGGTAGAGAGTGAATGTAAATGTCAGCACAAATGAACAGTCAAAATGATGAACTCGGAAATTATGAAGGAAAGCCTATATCAATAGAGACATTAGGATATCAGGCAAAGGATAAAGTGAGTGATAGGATTAGACATTTTCAACAGGGTTGAGTTTGAATATATAATCTTAGAAAGAAACAAATATGTAGTCAACAATTGGATTGACATTTGAGAGAATTAGGCAACCTGGACATGTCCTCCAGGTCACATAGATGCAGACCCAGCTTTGATGGGCTCACTAGAAAGAAAGCAAAAGCTCCTTACAAAAACATATATTTCAAGTGCCCAACCTCATAGGCAGTTTCTCAAGAAGTCTTTAGGGCCCCAGAGCTCCATGTTTTTGGAAAGTTTACCCTGTTCCTTACTTTGGGTAACTCCTCTAACACCTCCAAGGTTGTGAACTCCTGAGCATATTCCATTCCAGATATGTATTCACAGATTTTCTAACTCTTCTCATTATGTATTACTTGGGGTGGAGGTAATGACAATGCATTGTTCTGGATGAGAGTAAAAAGATTTTTGTGTACCACATATTTGCATACACTTTGGATTAATTTTCCAATTTTCCATTCGAAATACTGAATTCCTGACACTAACCCATACCCTACTAGACTCTGCTTATCCTAATATGATTGAGAAAAATAACTCAAACAGAATAGAAATAAAAGCAGTTCAGAGGAGGGGTGGTGTATAGTTGGGCTTGCCTTTTGCAATATATAGGGTAGGAGTTATAAATCTAGTCAATTTTTAATTGAAGTAGTTCTCAGTGTGTTTTTAAAGTTAACAAATAGGTGAATCCCTGTCTCCGTTTATCTGTAGCCTATTCAGCACATGCATTTGTATATGCACATATAGAACCCTAGCTGGTATCACACGTATACACTTGTGAGGTGGCCAGCTTGGCAGATACAAATTGTGAGAAAAGATCACTCCTCCTAATCACTGTTGGAACTGAAAATTCAACCTATGGGGGAGCTTCCTATTTGAACAGCATTATACATAAATCCATGTTCTTTGGACGATATATATATCACGATGAATTTTGATTGTCATATATATTGCTACTTTTTAATGTCTCTGTGTGGGTTTTGTGTGTGTGTGTGCAATATATGCGTCTTATTATACACTCCCTAAATTCATTAATGTTCATATATTTGGATTTCTAATCAACTTTTCACAAGAAAATATTCATCCACCTGAAGTACATATTTGTTTCCTGGTACTGAAAACTAAATTCAGTGAATGGTGCATACAAATACTAATATTTCTACAGTAAATTACGCAGTTTAACATCAATGCAAGTAGTTTCCTATGTTCCATGATGTCTATTTTGACGTTCATTTTTATTCAACAATGGTACATTACTTTTTCTTCATTTTATGCACATCATAGGATATATATTTCTTCCACAAGTTATCAAATTTATAGGCATTTGTTTCTCTTTCAATCACTTCCTGCTTCAGAACACATTTATTCCCCCAGGTTTCTTGACATTTTTTTTCATGAGACATCTTTCCAAACACATTATTTTCGATTTCCATAATCACTTTTGAAGCAAACTCACACACCCATCATGATACACCATAACCCTATTATTACCATTTGATGTATAACTTGTTGGAATGAATGATTGTATATGAACATAAAATTTCTTATATATTTTCAGATATCAATTCAATCTATTATTAAAAGTGGAACCAGTTATATTATTTATTCACAGTATGGTCTATTAAGGCATCATCTCTATATTCATATGCACAGGGTACACCTAAATGTATCCCCAATACTAATTTATAAGTCTTTAAAATATTGCTTTCAGAAATGGTGGAAGAAATAATATAGTCACCTGATATACATATACATTTCATCACAGTAATATTCCTGACACAAAATGCAAGGGTGTCACTTATGATTGTACCAAAGCCTAAATTGAATTTGAGCATGTATTACTAACAACATCCATGTCCTGGTTCCCTAATGCTCTCAAATATCATTCCTATTGGTGACTACATATCTGTTTCTTCCTAAGATTATATATTGAACCATAACTCTGTTAAAAATGTCTTATCATACCACTCACTTTGTACTTTGCCTGATATTCTAATGTCTCCATTGATATCTGCTTTCAAACACCTTTTCTCCAGTTCATCATTGGGAATGTCCCTTCAAATGTGCTGACATTTACATTCACTCTCTCACCAAAACCGTATTGCTAAAGAACATTTGGTCCAACTCCTAGACTCACTCAAATGTGTTCTTCAAAGCCCTGAAGAGGGCAGCCCAGAGGTGCTTGGGTTGTCTCATGACTCGAATTCGCATAAAGAATCTAAACCCTACAGTCAGTAGGCGTCAAATTGGAGAAGCAGAGCAGTATTAATTGAATGCCTATTTGATCACTCCTGGTTCACAGGAATGGTGTCCAGGCCACCCTGACTTTAGGCAAATGAGGGGCAAGGGAGCTTATTGTGGAAACTGTCTTGCGCTGCACCCCTCATGGAAACCTCCAGCCAGAGGTTATGATGAGTGTCTATATGGAAGAAGATGAGGGCCATGTGGGAGTGTTTTGGTTTTAAATGTGGTCATTTGTGCGGTGGTTGAAAGAGATGACTGGGTCCACCTGGGCTTGAACTCTGGTGTGATTCCCCTTAGAAACAGAGTTTTGGAAATGATCTTAGAGATGTATTGCCATGAATTGTGTTGGGATTTTAGGAGAAGCATGAGATTTGACCACACATGACAGTAGGCCTCAAATTGGAAACGCAGAACTTTTTGTCCAAATCCTTTACTCACTCTTCTTTTTAATCCTACCGTCTAACTTCCTAATTCTAGATAAATACCATTATATATTTGAAATTTCAAAGACCAGATGGCACTGGAGAATCTTTGGATGTCCTGTTGCTGATCATGAGTGTACCAGACAGTGCCTTGATTGACTGGGTTTCATGAAAATGGTGTAGAACAGAGATGCCAGTAAGTTGGAGTCTGCTGAGTAGTTGGCCTAGAGCAGTGGTGTGCAGGTGTGTGATAAAACATCTGTGATGGGGTCATGTGGATCTTCCATTGACTTCCAAATGGCTTGTGGCTGACATAGTGTAGCCAACAGACCCTTATATGTAAAGGCATCTTGTTATATGGAGAGGTTTAAGGGAAATTTTAAGAATAAGGTTGGTATGGTCAAGGGCACAAGCTACGTGAAATAGAAGAGTTGTTGGTGCATTTTCTGCAGACCCTGACCCACCACACCTGACAGAACTCCCTCTAGCACTTTGTCCCAGTTGAACTCATTGTATTTTGTGAAGTAAATACCATACTCCCAGTGAAGCAGCAAGAAACACCACAGAAAGTGGAGGGTGACCAAATGGCTTCACAGACACTTAGCCCCCAGTGGTCACAGTTTACCTACAAAGAGAGAATTCAGCAACTGCTCCCTCATGTTCATTATAAAATAAGAAACCATGTCCTCCAGGTCACATAGATGCAGACCCAGCTTTGATGGTCTCACTACAAATGAAAATAAAGCTCCTGAGAAGAACATATATTTCAAGGGCCAAATCTCAGAGGCAGTCTCTCAAGAAGTCTTTAGGCAAGAAGAGCTCCATGTTTGTGGAGTGTTTACCCTGATCCTTACTTTGGAAACTCCTCTACCAACTCCAAGGTTGTGAACTCCTGAGCATCTTCCATTCCAGATATGTATTCACAGATTTTCTAACTCTTCTCCTTTAACTGTGTCTTATTGGGGCAAAGGTAATGTCAAGGCATTGTTCTGGATGAGAGTGGGAATATTATTCTGTGGCACATATTTGCATACACATTGGATTCATTTTCCTATTTTCCAATCAAAATACTGAAACCATGACACTAACTGTACCCTACTAGACTCTCACTACTAATCCTAATATGATGGAGAAAATAAACCCAAACAGAATAGAAATACAAGCATTTCAGTGTACGCATGGTATATATTTGGACTTGCCTTTTGCATGATAAAGGGTAGGTGTTATAAATCTAGTAAATTTTTGTTTAAAATAATTTTCCATGTGTTTTTAAATTAACAAATTTTTGAATTTCTGTCTCCCTTTCTGTATAGACTATTTAGCACATGTATTTTTTCATGCACATATAGAATCCTACCTGGTATCACAGGTTAATTTTTGTGTGTTGTCTGACTTGGCAGATTCAAATTGTGAGAAGAGATCACTCCTCCTACCCTACTAGACTCTGACTACTAATCCTAATATGATGGAGAAAAATAACCGAAACAGAATAGAAATACAAGCAGTTCAGTGGAGGCATGGTGTATATTTGGACTTGCCTTTTGCATGATAAAGTGTTGGTGTTATAAATCTAGTCAATTTTTGCTTAAAATAGTTCTCCATGTGTTTTTAAAATTATCAAATATGTGAATTACTGTCTCCCTTTCTCTATAGACTACTCAGCACATGTGTATTTATATGCACATATAGAATCCTACCTTGTATCACAGGTTAATTTTTGTGTGTTGTCTGACTTGGCAGATACAACTAGTGAGAAGGGATCACTCCTCCTAACCGCTGTTGAAACTGAAAATTCAACTTATGGGTGAGCTTAATAGTTGAAAACATTATACATAAATCCATGTTCAGTAAAATAAATATTTTTGCATATGTGAATGATATATATTTCATGATGAATATCGATTTGCATATGTATTGCTACTTTTTAATGTCTGTGTGTGTGTTTTGTATATATATATATATATATATATATATATATATATATATATATACTCTCCAGATTTTTCAAAATATGAAATACATATGTCTTATATACACTCCGTAAATTCATCCATGTTTATGTATTTAGATTTATAATCAATTTTTCACAAGATTATTCTCAGAAATATTCATACACCTGAAATATATATTTGTTTCCAAGTACTGAAAACTAACTTCAGTGAAAGGTACATACGAATCCTAATATTTCTAGAGTAACTGACCCAGTTTAACATCAATGCAAGTAGACTCCTATGGGACATGATGTGTATTTTGACGTTCATTTTTTTCAACACTGGTACATTACTATTTCTTCAGTTTATGCACATCATAGAATATATATATATATATATCATCCACAAGTTCACAAATTTGTAGGCATTTGTTTCACTGTCAATCACTTCCTGCTTCAGAACACATGTATTCTTCCATGTTCCTTGACTCGTCTTTTCATGAGACTTCTTTCCAAAAATAATATTTTTTAGTTCCATTATAAGATTAAAGCAAAACTCACACACCCTTCAGGATAAACCATAACCCTAGTATTACCATTAGATGTATGACTGGTTAGAATGAATGTATGTATATCAATATAAGATTTCCTGAATATTTTCAGATATCAACTCAATACATTACTTAAATTTGGAAGAAGTTGCATTATTTATTCACAGTATGTCCTTTTCATGCATTATCTCTATATTTATAGACACAGGGTACATCTATTTTTGCCCACAATACTAATTTATACATCTTCAAAATATTGCTTCAAGAAATGGTGGAAGAAATACTCATGTAACCTGATCTACATATACATTTTTTCACAGTAATATTCTGGTCAGAAAATGCAAATATCATACTTATGATTGTACCACAGCCTAAATGGAAAATGAACATGGCTTACTAAAAACATCCATGTGCAGGTTGCCTAATGCTCCCACTTGTCAATCTTGTTGGGGACTACATATTTGTTTCTTTCTAAGATTATATATTCAAACTCAATCCTATTGAAAATGTCTTATCCTATCTCCCACTTTACACTTTGCCTGATTTCCTAATGTCTCTATTGATATTAGCTTTCTAACATATTTTCCCCTGTTCATAATTGTGACTGACTCTTCACACGTGCTGACATTTACATTCACTGTCTACCCGAAACCCTATTGCTAAAGAAATTTTGGTCCAAATCCTATACTCACTCTTCTTTCTAAACTTACCAACTGTCTTCCTAATACTACCGACTATCCCTTTTTGCCTGGATGTTCTCGTCGACATTCAATCATCCAAGGTACAAGGTCCTATAACATTGTATATCGATTAATCTGAGACATCTGTGCAGAACATAATTCAAAGCCAAGTATCCCAAATGAAGGGCGTAATGCCCTTCTGGGCTTCAAATCTAACTAGATTTCTGTTTTCATACTTATATTTTACCTATATATTTTTGTAAATATTGTAGGTTCCCAATGCCATTATTAATGCAGCAGAATGACTCCTCACCCAAATTGAACCTGTTATTAACCCTAACCATACACTGTTCCCTCAATCTACGTTTACAGAAGACCAGGGACAGAGTTGGTCTCACAATACAAGAATGTAGAGGATCTTTCACATGCTGAGAACCTCAATGGTCCAAGCAGAAATGATCCCTGGAGAAGTTGTAGGCAGCTTTGTAGGACCTGAGAGAGCAAAAGTCATCTTCCATGGCACACAACCTGGTCAGGATGAAGGAATGTGTCTGAATAAGCCTCTCTCTTTTTAATGTAGAGAATATGGACCAAACCTGAACTCTGTGGAGAGCTGTTCCTGGTTTCCTATGGTTGATATTCCATTCTAACTTGCGAAAGTGTCACAGAAAGTAGGGGCATCCTCTATGCAACTGTTAGGACAAAGTGGTTGCCAAGGTAGTGACTTAATTCAATTCTTGAAGGAAGTGACCTACCTCACTTCCTTGGTGTTGGAACTCTCTGAATTTGGGATCCGGGAAGCCAGGCACACAGAACCAGTCTCAGTCTCAGTCCCAGTGGGCTCACATGTTTGGATTTACCAATGACAGAGTCAGTCTCTCTTGGTACCTACTGATGTGAGGATGGCCAAATGCCAGGAGAGCTCTGAAGAGGGAACGTTCCTTAGAAACCAGGTAGTGACTCACCGTTGGCTCCTGAAAACTTCACAGATTTGAACAAAGAGACCAGATCTGAGACAGGACAGGCCATTTCGTGGGTACATAGAATGGCCAACAAGTCAGAGGACACTCCGGATTGTCACAGACCTACTTGGGGGAAGGATGTGCCTTTGTGGATGTGGGTGAAAGTTTGTGGTTTTGTCTCATGTTCTGAGAATAGGTAGGGAAGGCAGTTTGTTTGGTATTCAGTGGAGAGTTTCTAGTAAGTCGTTTGACATGGCGAGTGTTTCTATGTCTGTGTATACCACTGTGTCCGTGGTTGTAGACATTAGGAAAGAGAATGCATCAATGGATGTGTCCTGTCTAGTGGAAAGCTACTCAGGATTAATCTTTTCCAATTTATGAATGGACTGCGGCTTGACTTGTGGATGGGCAACACCTACAATCTCCCTAAGTTCCCGATTTCTTCCTGAATTCTGGCCACTCTCCAGAATAGGCTCATGGTTTTGTATGCAAGATATGTACCACCTCCAAGCTCTGTGACATGTCCATGTACTGGTGAGCTGAAGAGAATGGGGAGCATCTCAGAAAACTCAGATATCAGTGTGACCAGGAAAGTCTCAGTGGAGAAACCCTGCTTTGGGCCTTTCGCTTCCCTATTGTTCTGTAGCACTGAATGTCAGAAAGGTCTTTGCCTCAGGCCACCCCTTTGTGAATCCTGAAGAAAACAGTTTTCAAATGGACATTAATGTGCATCACCTGTGGCTCTTTGCTTAATGCTTTGGAAAGGGGTATGTCTGAATTAGCCTCTTGGCCTTGTGTGTGGCTTTGACTTAGATTCTCAGCGCCTGATGGATCTAAAGAAAAATCCCATGTGTGCATCCAAAACCAAAATGGCAAAAAAGATCAGTCATTGTGGATAAAGACTCTTTCCTTCCTCTGTTAGGTTCCTGACCTCTTTCAAGTGAGAATAGGGATTCTTAAGGGTCAAATGAGTTCTTCAAAGCCCTGCAGATGTGCTTGGGTTTTCTCATGAATCCAAATCACATAAAAAATCTATACCTGACAGTCAGTAGTCCTCAAATTGGAGAATCAGAGCAGTATAAAAAGCAGGCTCATTTAATAACTCCTGGTTCACAGGAAGGGTGTTTAGACCACCCTGATTTTAGGCAAATGAGGGGCCTAGGAGCTTATTGTGGATACTTTTTTTGGCTGCGTCCCTTATGGAAACATCCAGCCAGAGGTTTTGATAAGTGTCTATATGGAAGAAGATGAGGGCCATGTGGGAGTGTTTTGGTTTTAATTGTAGTCATTTGTGTGGTGGTTGGCAGAGATGACTGGGTCCACCTGGGCTTGAACTCTGGTGTGATTCCCCTTAGACAGTGAGTTCTGGAACTGACCTCAGAGTAGTTTTGCCATGAATTGTGTTGGGATTTTAGGAGGCCACACATGAGTGTCACCTTTGGATACTGAGATATAGGCCCAGGGTGGCTATCCACAGAGCACTGGGAAAATCAGCCAGGATATCACAAGATATTATTCTGAAAGACTTGGCAGCCATAGTTGAGATCAAAACACTCATGGACCTCAATTGTAGACCTCAATGTGCTGGGTTTCATTTGACATTTTGGACACTCTTTGGGGTGCCTTGCCTATGAAAGTTCTGCAGAGTTTTCATTGAAATGAGCTTCCTCACCAATTAGTGGTTCCTGAATGAATAGAAACCCACAGTGCATCCAACTTTATTATTGAAAAATCGCTAGAAAATACTATTAAATTTTTGAAATTCACATGACCAGGTGACTTGCAGATCCTTTGGATGTCCTATTGTTAATTATGAGTGTACCAGACAGTGTCTTGATTCATTGGGTTTCATGAAAATGGTGCAGAACAGGGATGCCAGTAAGATGGAGCCCGCTGAGTAGCGGGCCTAGAGCAGTGGTGGGCAGGTGTGTGATAAAACATCTGTGGTGAGGCCATGTGGATCTGCCATTGGATTCCAAATGTCTTGAGATGGACATAGTGCAGGCAGGAGAGCATTATAAGTAAAGGCATCTTGTTATATGGAGAGGTTTCATGGTAATATACAGAATCAGGTTGCTATGGTCAAGGGGGCAAGCTATGCGGTATATAGGCCAGTTTGGTGCATGCTCATGCATACAATGACACACCATAAGTGACAGAACTCCCTCCAGCACTGTGTCCCAGTTTAACTCGTTGTATTTTGTGAAGCAAATATCAAACTCTCAGTGCAGGAGCAAGGAACACCAGGAAAAGTGGAGGATGACCAAATGGTTTCACAGTCTACACAGGGAGACACTAGGCCCCCAGTGGCCACAGTTTAAAATACTGAATCCCTGACACTAAAACCTACCCTATTAGACTCTGACTACTAATCCTAATGAGATGGAGAAAAATTACCCAAACAGTATAGAAATACTAGCAGTTCAGAGGAGGCATGTTGTATAGTTGGACGGGCCTTTTGCATTATATAGGGTAGGAGTTATAAATCAAGTCAATTTTTTGTTGAAATAGTTCTCCATGTGAATTTAAAGTTAATAAATATGTGAATTCCTGTCTCCCTTTCTATGTAGCCTATTCAGCACATGTATTTTTATATGCACATATAGAATCCTACCTGGTCCCACACGTACATTCTTGGGAGGTGGCTGAATTTTCAGACACAAATTGTGAGAAGAGATCACTCCTCCTAAATGCTGTTGGAAATGAAAATTCAACATATGTGTGAGCTTCCTGTTTAAACAAAATTATGTATAACTTGTTGTAATGAATGTATGAATGTATATATCAATATTAGATATCCTATATTTTTTCAGATATCAATTCAATCCACTATTTAAAGTTGGAACTAGTTATATTATTTATTCATTGAATGGTCTATTCATACAATATCTCTATATTCATAGACACAGGGTACACCTATTTGTACCCCCAATACTAATTTATATATCTTCAAAATATTGCTCCCAGAAATGGTGGAAGAAATACTCATGTCACATGATATACATATACATTTTATCACAGTAATATTCTGGACACAAAAAGCAAATGTCACACTTATGATTGTACCAATGTAAAGGTCATTTGAGCGTTGGAGGAAGGGACCACCAAGAGCTTGTCTCATGCAACAGCAAAGGGTTTATTAGGGGTCCAGCATGCTGGGGCTCAGAGCTCAGTTGTATAGAGAAGAGAGCCCTGAGAACAGCTTAAGCAGATCTTATTTACTTTCCTTGGAGAGGTCAGGGAGGGAAGTTTATTGATGGGTCAGGGAGAGTGGCCGGTTTGCGTGCAACCGGGTGAGGGAGTACAATCTGCAGTTTAGCAGTTGGGGACTGCACATTCTGGGAATAAGTTTAGCAAACATTTCTCAAGATTTCAACAGTGTTTTGTTAAGCATACAGAAAAACAGGAAGTGACAAATACCTTTTTTATTAACGTTTCATTCCCCACTTCTTCTGGTTACTTTTAATCATAAAAGTAATCATTGGACGGTGTCATATTTTATGTCTGCTAGTGGGGTATATTTTTTTCTGATTACCAAAAGTTTAACTTGTCCAATTTGAGCTTGGAGAAATGAAACTACATGGTGGAGCAAGCAAGTTCCTACAGTTAGCAATTAATGAGGATTATTAATGGACCAGCCAGGGCTGATAAAAGCGTAGTTAACCCGGGGGACTGTGTTAATGAAGACTCAAACCACCCTTTTTGGGCCTCTCTCTTTCGTTGACGCTCTTCAAGGCGTCTTCTTAATTTACTCATAGATTCTTTTACAACCAGTATGGTCAGCATAAAAACAACATTGTTCCCTCAATGTAGCATAAATGCCCCCTTTTCTCATGAAAAGGAGTTCCAACCCTTGCCTGTTCTGTTAAACAACTTTAGAGAGAGAGGTTCAAGATTCCTGTAAAGCTGTGATGGAGGTTTTTACTATCTTTAAGATTTTGTATACTGCTGCTTCTAATTGGGTCATTTGTTGTGTCCCATGAACTAGGGCAGTGGTTCCTGTGCCCACCCCTGCAGCAATTCCTATTCCCAAAAGGATGGCTAAAGTGAGGAAAACAGGTTCCCGGCAGAACCGGGTTGTATGCCCCACTATTTGAACTTTAAATGATACTGTGTCATGATAGAGCACTCTGGGAAACATCTGCATCATTACATTATTAATCATATCTGTTGACCATTTTATGAAAACATAAACAATGTTTAAGTATATAGAATTATACTGTTTTAGGTATGGAAAAGGCAAGGTACCTAAGATAGAATGGAAGACAGGGAAACAGTTATATTTAGTTGCAACCTGATTTAGAAGGCATTGCTTCTGTTGTAATCAATGAATCCCCTGAACCTCAAGTTTAGTTAGTTTCATAATTTTGTACCCAACATGTAAGGGAAGGGGCTCAGAAGTTCACAGTCTGCAGAATTTCACAAAAAGAAGTTTTGTTTCTGTTTTTTTTTTTTTTTTTTCCCTCGGTTCTGGGCAAGTAACATTTTTAAGGACACCTAAGCTTTTTTCTTCTCTTTTTTATTTCTGCCTGCCAGCTGTTACCATGGAGCCCAGATGGTAACTTCTTTATCTTAGAAATGTAGCCATCTCTTTGAAGCCCCAGCTCAAGGACAGGGGCCTTGTTGACATATTTTGTGAAAAACTAGTATGGGGGTGTCTAGCTTAGGAGTGTTGATTTTTCAAGCCAGTGCCCAAGTAGAACAGGCAACACAAAAACAGGAAGTTTATCTACATTGAACTCTTTAATAGGGTCTCTTTTGCTGAAAGTCCTAAAGTTAGCCATGGTGAAGACTTCTGGAGAAGTCATTTCAGACTTTTCTGTGGGCCTGGTACAGAGGGGGAAGACAGGAAAGGCGGCGGGTAAGACCCAGTTGGTGGATCTGAGTATGAGGAAGAAGAGATATAAAAGAATAATAGGAAAGGGGTTTGTGATTTTCCTAGCAACAAAAACTTGAGCAGTAGAACAGATTGTGCCGAGGGGAAGACCGAAGTGAGTATCCCAAAAAGCCCGTGAGGGCTTTTAAATTCTTAGTAAACTGTTTTCAGTGATGACAAAGCAACTTTAAAGGCCATTTTCATTACATCTTGGATAGGGGTCTGAGGGTTCTCCTCAGCTGGTTTGAGCTTTGATTTAGCTGGTAAGAGGACCTGGTGGGACCCGGTGCAGGCACTGACAGGAGAAGAGAGGAGGGAGTGGGTGGAGGGGTGCCTCAGTGCCTGCTACCTCAGCAAGGGGGCAATGGTCTGAGAACCGGCGGAGGTTTGGGTTTTGGATCTAGTAATTGGAGGGGAGAAATCAGGTTGCTGAGGTGGGAGTGACAGCAGAAAGTCTGTAGCAGAAGGCTGAGGGTAAGGATCTTTTGGAGAAGCATAGTTCAGGATGTGAGCAAAGGAGGGAAAAGGCTTCCACATAGGGAAATCTCCTTTCACTCTTTTGAGCACTTGCAGAAGTTAAAAATGTCACACAGAATTTGAGGATCTAGAGACCCCTCTGTGGGCCATCAGTTTTCTTTCTCTAATTGGTAATATGGTCAATGCTGTGTACTTAATTTGATGAGCAGTTGTTTTCCACCAGGCACCCACTGTATGCACATATCCCGATGACTTACAGGAGAAGTCAGCTTTTCCCCCACACAGCCATGGCTGTTTGTGGATTTGATACTCTGCCTGGCAAACATAGTAATCAAGGCTAGCCAACCTGCATCTGGCTAGCATGTCCCTATATCCATAATATTTGTTTCCATTATCTATGGTACAGAAGGTATTTAATGAAATTTTAGTGGGATTCTCTTCATCAGGAATATCTCAATAGGAAAGACCTATAGCCAGCTGACAAATGTCTGGATGGAGAGAAGGCCACCAGGTCCCTAAGTGGGCTGTATGCAAGATAGACCATACTTTTTGTCTAGTAGAATTTGTGATCAGCAATCGCTGCTGAACAGGCTGATGAGGGTTAGGACTACTGGTGGCCAATGGGGAGAGTCTATAGCCAATTTGAAAGGGTTACCAGTCTTTTCCAGTTTCCAGCCAGAGTCTGGACATGGAAAAGGCTTGAGACTTGAGGCATGGATCCAGGAAGTGATTCCGTCTACTTTTACTGCTGTAGCACCTGGTATGGTTCTTTCCAGCGGGGTTCCACGGATGACACCTGATGTCATCTTATGTAGATGAAGTCTCTTACTTGATATTGATTTGGAATCCCCTCGTCCCCAGGTTGGTAGGCAGTGGCCAGGTGTTTCAACAGGTATCGCTGAGTTATTTCGAGAGCTTTTAGTCTGTCAAGCAAGGGGGTGTGGAAGGGATCGTTTGGTCTTAGAGTTGGGGTTAGGTCACTTACTGGAGGAGGGACACCATTGAGAATTTCATAGGGGGTGAGGTTACACAAAGAAACAGAGGCAGAATTTCTTGCATGAAACAGTGCATAAGGCAGGAGCATAGTCCAATCTTTTATGCTGGTCTCTAAGCTTAATTTCTTTAAGGTCTCTATAATGGTTCTATTTATTTTTTACCTGTCCTTCGCACTGGGGTCTACAAGCACAATGTAACTTCCAATTAATTTCTAGGGTCCTGGCTAACCCCTGACTTACCTGGGCCATGAACGCCGGTCCTTTATCAGAACCTATTACCTTAGGCAGGCCGTATCTTGGAAAATATCTTTCAGGATATTCTTGACCATCATTTGCGCCATTGATTTTTATTTTGTGGGAAAGGCTTCAATCCATCCTGAAAATGTATCTACAAAGACTAGGAGATATTTAAGTCCATACCTTGCTGGCTTAATTTCAGTAAAGTCCACTTCTCAGAATAGTCCTGGTCTGGTCCTCATAGGTGCTTTTCTGCAGGAAGCTTGGAATGGTAAGCATTAACCAATTGACAGATCCGACAGGCTTTTGTTAACCGTTCAGATATTTCCTTTCGCTGTGAGTCGGTTAATCAAAAACTCTGTTCTTGATCCTTTAGGAATGCCTGCAGTTTCTTTGAACCAAGGTGAGTGAGTTGATGTACATTTTTAAAGTAGTGTAGGGCTTACTGTAATTGAAGGCTGGGCTCAGTGAAGTTGAGGAATTCAGTGTCAGTGTCCTCAGATGTTATCAAAAGCTTGCTGGTGCTCAAAGGGTCCATTGGAATTGGGCATCCTCATTTAACAGCGGGTATAAAGGAGAAGATAAGAGCACAAACCCAGGTATCCATACCTGCAAAAGCCAGCAGTCCCAAGAAACTCTCTTGAGTTGTCTCTTGTTAGATGGGGGTGGTATCTGCACAATGGCTTTTTTTTTCTTGGCTCAGTGAGCCATCATTTACCGCCCCTAAGGGAATACACCGAAAGATTACTTCTTGCTGGCAAATTTGGGCTTTTTTGCCAGAAGCTCTACCCCGAGTTGAGCAAGCTCGGATAACAGTGCTTGGGTTGCAACTCACAGTTTTCGTTGGTGTTGGCTGCCAGTTGCAGGACATCCACATATTGAAGCAGGGTGACTTAGGAGTGTGTAGTTCTGAAGTTGTTGAGATCTCTGTGGAGGGCTTCATCAAAGACAGTGGGGGAGTTTTTGAACCCCTGTGGGAGTCTACTCCAAGTTAGTTGAACAGACGTTCCGGTTTCTGGGTCTACCCACTCAAAAGCAAACAGCAACTGACTATCTTTATGTAGAGGCAAGCAAAACAAAGCATGTTTTATGTCCAGAACAGTATACCATTTTCACTCAGCAACAACAAAGGGTTTATTGGGGGTCCAGCATGCTGGGGCTCAGAGCTCACTTGAATTGAGCAGAGAGCCCTGAGAACAGCTTAATCAGACCTTATATACTTTTCTTGGAGTGGGCAGGGAAGGAAACTTATTGATGGGTCAGAGCGAGTGGGTGGTTTGGTACAAGCGGGTGAGGGAGTACAATCCTCAGTTTGGCAGTTGGGGACAGCACATTCTGGGAACAAAATTAGCAAACAGTTCTCCAGATTTCAACAGTGTTTTGTTAAGCATACAGAAAAACAGGAAGTGACAAGTGCCTATTTTATTAACCTTTCACCAAAGCGAAATGAAACGTGAGCATGGATTACAAAAACAACCATGTCCAGGTTGCCTAATGCTCTCAAATGTCAATCCTATTGGTGACTACATATTTGCTTCCTCCAAAGATTATATATTCAACCTCAACCATGTTGAAAATGTCCAATCCTATCACTCACTTTATACTTTGCCTGATTTCATGTCTCTATTGATATCTGCATTCTTGCATGTTTCCCCCCGTTCATCATTGTGACTGACTCTTTACATGTGCTGATATTTTGTTCACTCTCTACCCAAACTTAATTGCTAAAGAACTTTTGGTCTAAATCTTATACTCACTCTTTTTCTTAAACCTACCAACTATCTTCCTAATCCTACCGACTATCCCTTTTAGACAGGAAGTTCTCTTCTACCTTCAATCATCCAAGGTACAAGGTTCTATGCCATTGTATATTGATTTATCTCGGACATCTGTGCAGAACCTAATTCAATGCTAAGTATCCCAATCAAGGGCCCTTCTGGACTTCAAATCTTACCTTGATTTCTGTTTTCATAATTATATTGAAAATTTAATGAAATAGTGTTTGCCAAGGAACTGACTTCATTCAGTTCCTGAAGGAATTGACCTACCTCACTTCTTTGGTGATGGAACTCTCTGAACTTGGGTTCCAGGAAGACAGGAACACACAGCCTGTCGCAGTCCCAGTACCAGTGGGCTAACTTGTTTGGATTTACCAAGGACAGAGTCTGTCTTTTTTGGTACCTACTGATGTGAGGATGGCCAGATTCGAGGATAGCCTTCCCTGAGAAAGCATGTAGTGGTCAGCACAGGCTCCTGACAACTTCACAGAGTTGGACAAGAAGACCAGATCTGAGACAGGACAGGCCACCTTGGGGGAACATAGTATAGCCCACCAGTCAGAGGACACTCTGGATAGTCACAGACTTACTCGGGGGAAGGAGGTGCCTTTTTGAGTGTGGGTGTGAGTTTGCGGTTAGGTCTCATATTTTGAGAATAGGTAGAAAAGGCGGTTTGCTTGGTTTGGAGTGGAGTGTTTCTAGAAAGTCCTTTGACAAGGCGAGTGTTTCTGTGTCTGTGTATCCCACTGTGTCCGTGGTTGTAGACATTAGAAAAGAGAATGCATCAATGGATGTGTCCTGTCTAGTAGAAAGCTTCCCAGCATTCATCCTACCCATTTTAGGAATGGACTGCCCTTTGTCTTATCGATGGGCAACACCTACTATCTTACTACGTTCCTCTTTTCTTCCTGAATTCTGGCCACTCGCCAGAATAGGCTCATGGTTTTGTTTCCAAAATATGTACCACTTCTAGATTCTGTGACATGGTCATGTAATAGATAGCTGAAGGGAATGGCAAGCATCTCAGAAAACTCAAATATCAGTGTGACCAGGAAAGTCTCAGTGGAGAAACCCTGCTTTGGGCCTTTTGCTTACGTATTGTTCTGTTGCCCTGAATGTCAGGAAGGTATTTGCCTCAGGCCACCCCTATGTGAAGCCTGAAGAAAACAGTTTTCAAATGGAAATGAATGGGCCTCACCAGTGGCTCTTTGCTTAATTGCTTTGGAAAGAGATGTGTCTGAATCAGTCTCTTGGCCCTGTGTGAGGCAGTGGCTTAGATTCTCAGCACCTGATAAATCTAAAGAAAGATCCAATGTGTGCATCCAAAACCAAAATGACAAAAAGATTAGTCATTGTGGATTAAGTCTCTTGCCTTCCTCTGTTAGGTTCCTGACCTCCATCAAGGGAGTATAGGGATTTTTTGGGTCAAATGAGTTCTTCCAATCCCTGCAGAGGTGCTTGGGTTTAATCATGACTCCAAATCACATAAGGAATCTATACCTGACAGTCAGTAGGCCTCAAATTGTAGAAGAAGAGCAGTATTAATGGCAGAACTATGTGATCAATCCTGGTTCACTTGAAGGGTGTCCAGGCCACCCTGAGTTTAGGCAAATGAAGGGCAAGGGAGCTTATTTTGGACACTCTCTTGGGCTGTGCCATTTAAGGAAACCTCCAGCCAGAGGTTATGATGAGTGACTATTTGGAAGAAGATGAGGACCATGTGGGATTGTTTGGTTTTAATTGTGGTCACTTGTGTGGCTGTTGGAAGAGATGACTGGGTTCACCTGCGCTAGAACACTGGTTTGATTCTCCTCAGAGACTGAGCTCTGTAACTGACCTCAGAGTAGTAATTGCTTTGGAAATGAATATGACTTAATCAGCCTCTTGGCCCTGTTTGAGGCTGTGGCTTAGATTGTCAGCACCAGATAGATCTAAAGAAAGATCCCATGTGTGCATCCAAAACCAAAATGGCCAAAAGAGCAGTCATTGTGGATGAAGTCTCTCGCCTTCCTCTGTAAGGTTCTGAAAGAATAAAAGAAATTGAAATTGAAATGTAAAGAACCAGGTTTCGTAAAGTTTCCAAGCTGCACTCAGCACCTGAAATTCCGGTGGCAGTTAAGACAATTCCCAGATCTGCACATTAGGTGTGTGTTGAAATCTTCCCTGACCACCTAGGTACTTAACAACCCCTTCCCAGAAACCGTGCAGCTCACCACGTATACATCTCAGGGCTTCAACCAATCAGTTTAAATGTATACCCCTTCTTAGGGCTGACCAATCACCCCCTGCCCGACCTGTTCCCACCAATGAATGTGCTAATCATGTTTTAGAGTTGTTATTTGATTTTTCCCTTGGTATATGATGATTTGCTAAAGGAGGCTATGATGTATGTAAAGTCCCTGCCCTCTCTAAAGAATGTATATCAACTCTGCTCAAGTTGTTCTCGGGGCTCTTTGTTCTTTGCTCCTCTGAAGTGAGTCCTGAGCTCCAGCATGCTGGACCCCCAATAAACCCTTTAGAGTTGCATAAGAAAGCCTGTTGATGGTCTTTTCCTCCGATGTTCACCCCACCTTTTCATCTGGCGGCCCCAGGTGAGATATTCGGCGCGGCGGACAAAAGACCCCAAGGGACTTCTCTCAGGGTAAGTAAGGCGCCTCTTTCTGGTTTAGGGTTTCAGGTTAGGGCTTGGCAAAGTGGCTGTCAGTGAAGAGCATTAGCTCTCTCTGATGGTGGCTGACAGACGTGTCACAGAGCTGCAGGCCACGTCCCTGTGGGACACTCCAGGGGACGAGGGAAATCAAGGAATAGTAGTTTCCTCAACTCGGTTATATTTTGCTTCAGGATTCGTTTTGCCAGCCCATCAGGTTTTGCCGGCTACTCAATTTTGTTCATTGTCCTGAACTCATGTTGAGTTTATTGTCTGTCTTTATTGTGTAACACATCAGGTTTTGCCAGTTACTCAGTTCTAATCTTTGTCTTGGACACATGTTAAACGTTTACTGTTTGTCTTTGTCTGTGTTGCGTTTGTGTCTTCACTGTCTCTCTTTGAGTAACTCCCATTATATGACAAATCACTTCCACGCTTCTGTCCCTGACCCTTGATCATTGGACTGATGTCCGCTCAAGGGCCCAGAATCTTTATTTTTCAGTAAAATGCCGGAACTGGCAGATGCTCTGTGCTTCAGAATGGCCCATTCTCAAAGTCGGGTGGCCCCCAGAAGGATCCTTCCACTTCTCTCTAATCCGAAAATCAGAGATATTGTCTTTTAGCCGGGACCACGTGGCCACGCAGATCAATAGCCATATACCCCTTCCCCAGGATCCTATCATTCAAACCTTCCGCTCCTCCCCTTCCCTCCATTCTCCCTGAGTCACAAGACTGGACACTCCTCCCGCTCCTTATCTTCTACCCTCGCTCCCCAACCCTGAACACCTTCCAGATGATCCTCACGCCGCTGACACAGCCTCTCCACCACTAGAGGCAATTGGGCCAGACCCAAGCCCTCCAGGGGACTTCTCCGCAGCAGCAGCAGCCCCTCCTCCTCTGGTGGAAGCTGGGCCATCTAAAGGAACCCGCCAGCGACAGATAATAAAAAAACTCAGAAGCCCCTGTGATGCTCCCTCTCCATCCCTATGGGCCCATGAACCGACCAAACTGGGACCCCAACACCATTGAAGTTAGGTAGCATCTGTCCATTTATCACCGGGCTCTAATAGCGGGTCTCTGAGTGGCCGCCAGAAGGCCGACTAATTTGGCCATGGTAAGAGAGATTATCCAAAGGCCTAATGAGTCTCCCTCTATGATTCTGGAGAGAATTATGGAAGCATTTAGGAAATATACTCCTTTGGATTCTCAGGCAGAGGACGAAAAGACATCTGTTGCAATGGCCTTTATCCAGCAGGCTGCCCTAGATATTAAGAGAAAGTTGCAGCGTCTAGATTGATTACAAGATATGACCTTAAGAGATTTAGTCAGAGAAGCTGAGAAAATATATTATAAGAAAGAAACTGAGGAGGAATGGGAGCACAGGAGACAGAAGGAAAGGGAATAAAAGGAGGATGAAAGGAGCAAAAGGCAGACTAAAGCACTGGCTAAGGTTCTGGTCAGAGCAGTAAATAGGCCAGAAGTTAAAAAGCACGGAGATAGGAAGGGATACATGGGCCCATGCCAAAGGCTGTCCCTGGCCTCAGATCAATGTGCCTACTGTAAAGAAAAAGGACACTGGGCCAAAGAGTGCCCCAAAAAGAAGCAGAGATGCAAGACCGCCGTGCTGACTCTAGAACAGGACTAGGAAAGTCAGGACTCGGATCTCCTCCCCAAGCTCAGGGTAACATTTGAAGTGGAGGAAACCCCAGTGAACTTTGAAGTGAAAACAGGAGCAGTATACTCAACCTTTAAGACCCCACTGGGCCCCCTATCAAATAAATGGTCGCTTGTTCAAGGGGCTAATGGCAGTAGATAATGAGCTTGGACAACTAAGAGGACAATGGACCTAGGAAATGGAAAAGTCCACCACTCTTTCCTAGTAATCCCAGAATGCCAGGCCCCATTGATGGGCAGGAATCTGCTTACAAAACTCGGGGCTAGAATAACCTTTAATCCTGATGGTCCCCAAGTGGTGTTTCTAAACGCTTCAGTAAAAACTCCCATAGTCACGGCTTTGACTATGTCCGTAAAAGATGAACATCAACTCTTCACGAGCCCTAGAACTGATCAAACAGGCAAATTATCCCAGAAATTGATAAAAGATTATCCTAATGCCTGGGCAGAAACTGCTGGGTTAGGTCTAGCCATAAAAAACCCTCCAATAGTAGTAGAATTAAAAGCCTCTACCTCTCCAATCAGTGTTAAACAATATCCTCTAATCAAAGAAGCTAAGGATGGGATAAGGCCCAATATTCAGAAATACCTGACTCTTGGGGTCCTAAGGCCCTGTCAATCGGCCTAGAATACCCCCCTGCTACCAGTAAGAAAGCCAGGAACTGGGGACTACCGTCCTGTTCAAGACCTAAGAGAGATCAACCACAGACTACAGGACATTCACCCGACGCTACCCAATCCACATAATTTGCTTAGCACTCTGAATCCGGAGTGGGAATGGTACACTATGCTGGACTTACATAAGGACAGTCAGTTGCTGTTTGCATTCGAGTGGATAGACCCAGAAACAGGAACATCTGGCCAACAAACCTGGATTAGACTCCCACAGGGGTTCAAAATCTCCCCCACTTGAACTCTGGTGTGATTTCCCTTAGAAAATGAGTTCTGGTAATGAACTCAGAGAAGTATTGCCATAAATTTTGTTGGGATTTTAGGAGGCCATGCATGAGAGTCGCCCTTGGAAACTGAGATCTAGGCCCAGTGTGGCTTTCCACAGAGCACTGGGTATCTCAGCCAGGATATCACAAGATTTTATTCTGAAAGACTTGGCAGCCATAGTTGAGAGTCAAAACACACATAGACTTCACATTGTAGACCTCAATGGGCCTAGCTTCATGTGACCTTTTGGGCACTCTTTGGGACACCTTGCCTGTGAGAGTTCTCCACAGCTTTCATTGAAATGAGCTTCCTCAAAATTTAATGGTGTGGTGGGTCAGGGTCTGCAGGAGAATACACCAACCAGGCTTCTATCTCACATAGCTTGCCCCCTTGACCATTGCAACCTGATTCTGAACATTGCCCTGAAACCTCTCCATATAACAAGATGCCTTTATATGAAGAGATCAAACATATAAGGGATTAAGGGCTGCACCACGTAGGTCACAAGCCATTTGGAAGCAATGGCAGATCCACATGGCCCCACCACAAATGTTTTATCACAAACATGCACACCACAGCTCGTGCCCTCTATTGAGCAGTCTACAACTTACTCTCATCTCTGTTCTACACCATTTTCATGAAACCCAGTAAATCAAGGCACTATCTGGTACACTCATGATCAGCAACAGGGCATACAAAGGTTCTCCAGTGCCACCTGGTCATGGGAATTTCAAAAATTTCATGGTATTTATCCATCCATTTTTCAAGGTTGAAGTTGGCAGCACTGTATGTTTCAATTTATTCAGGAACCATTAAATGGTGAAGAACCTCATTTCAGTGAAATCTCTGGAGGACACTCACAGGAATGTTTTCCCAAAGAGAAGCCAAAAGGTCACATGAAGCCAGGCCCATTGAGGTCTACAATGTGAGGTCTATGTGTCTTTTGACTCTCAACTATGGCTGCCAAGTCTTTCAGAATAAAATCATGTGATATCCTGGCTGAGATACCTAGTGCTCTGTGGAAAGCCACCCTGGGCCTAGATCTCAGTTTCCAAGGGCGACTCTGATGCGTGGCCTCCTTAAAATCATAACACAGTTCATGGCAATACTTCTCTGAGGTCAGTTCCAGAACTCAGTCTCTAAGGGAAAACACACCAGAGTTCCAGCCCAGGTTGACCTACACATCTCTTCCAACCCCCACACAAATGACCACAATTAAAACCAAAACACTCCCACATCACCCTCATCTTATTCCATATTGACACTCATCTTAACCTCAAGCTGTAGGTTTCCATGAGGGATGCAGCCCAAAACAGTGTCCACAATAAGCTCCCTTGCCCCTCATTTGCCTAAGTCAGGGTGGCCTGGACACCCTTCATGTGAACCAGGAGTGATCAAATAGGTGTGCCGTTAATACTGCTCTGCTTCTCCAATTTGAGGCCTACTAACTGTGGGGTTTAGATTCTTAATGTGAATTGGAGCCCAGAGAAAACACAAGCACCTCTAGGTTAGCCTCTGCAGGGCATTGAAGAACTCATTTGACCCAAAAAATACGGATTCTCACTTGATGGAGGCAAGGAACCTTACAGTGGAAGGTGAGAGAGTTCATCCACAATAACTGCTATTTTGGCCATTTTGGTTTTAGATGCACACATGGGATCTTTCTTTACATCCATCAGGTGCTGACAATCTAAGCCACAGCCTCACATAGGGCCAAGAGGCTGATTCAGACACACCCCTTTCCAAAGCAATTAAGCAGAGAGCCACAGGTGAGGCCTATTCATTTCCATTTGAAAAATGTTTTCTTCAGGCTTCACAGAGGTGTGGCCTGAGGCATCGACCTTCCTGACTTACTGGGGAACAGAACAAAAGGTAAGCAAAAGGCCTAACACACGGTTTCTAAACTGAGACTTTACTGGTCACACTGATATCTGAGTTTTATGAGATGCTCGCCATTTCCTTCAGCTATTCAGTACATGGCCATGTCACAGAGCTTGGATGTGGTACATATCTTGGACACCAAACCATGAGCCTATTCTTGAGAGTGGCCAGAATTTAGGAAGAAAACTGGAAGTATGTTCTATCTCGCATACATCCCCCTTAAGGACCTGATGACCATCTCTCCACCCAGACATTTCTCAGCTGGCTATAGGTCTTTTCTATTGGGATATCCCTGATGAAGAGGATTACACTAAAATTCCATTAAATCCCTTCCATACATAGATAATGGAAACAAACATTATGGATGTAGTGACACGTGAGCCAGATGCAGGTTGGCTAGCCTAGATTACTATGTTTGCCCGGCGGACTGTCAAAGCCATAAACAGTCACATCTGTTTGGGGGAAAGCCGACTTCTTCTGTAAGTCATGGGGATGTCAGCATACAGGGACTGCCAGATGGAACCCAAACTCCTCATCAAATTTTGTACACAATATTGGCATTATTACCAATTAGATAACCAAAACTCATGGCCCACAGAGGGGTCTCTAGATCCTCAAATTATGTGTGACCTTTTTAACTCCTACAAGTGCTCAAAAGGGTGAAAGGAGATTCCCCTATGTGGAGGCTTTTTCCCTCCTTTGCTCACATCCTGAACTATGCTTCTCCAATAGATGCTCACCCTCAGCCTTCTACTCCAGACTCTCTGCTGTCACTCCCACATCAGCAACTAGATTTCTCCCCTACAATTAATAGATCAAAAACCCAAACCTCCGCTGGATCTCAGACCACTGCCCCCTTCCTGAGGTAGCAGCTACTGAGGTACCCCTCCACTCACTCACTCCTCTCTTTTCTTGTCAGTGCCCGCACCGGGTCCCAACAGGTCCTCTTTCCAGCTAAACCAAATCTCAAACCAGCTGAGGAGAACCCACAGACCACTATCCAAAATGTAATGAAAATGGCCTTTAATGTTGCTTTGTCATCACTGAAAACGGTTACTAAAAATTTAAATTCCCTCACAGGCTTTTTGGTATACTCACTCCCGTTTCCCCCTTTGTTCTACATGTTCTACTGCTCGTGTTTTTGTTGCTAGGAAGATCCCCAAACCCTTGCCCATTATTCTTTTACATCTCTCCTTCCTCATTCTCAGATCCACGGAGCTGCTCTCAGCCCTGCTTTCCTGTCTTCCTCCTCTGTACCAGGCCCATGGAAAAGTCTTAACTGACCTTCTCCAGAAGTCTTCACCATGGCTGCCTATGGGACTTTCAGGAAAAGAGTCCCTATAAAAGACTTCAGTGTACATAAACTTCCTCTTTTTGTGTCGACCTGGTCTACTTGGCAACTGGCTAAAAAATCAGCACTCCTGAGCTAGACACACCCTCACTAGTTTTTCACAAATTATGTGAACAAGGCTCCTGGCCTTGAGCTGGGGCTTCACAGACATTGCTACATTTCTAAGATAAAGAAGTTACAAACTGGGCTCCATGGAAACAGCTGGCAGGGGGAAAAAAGAAAGGGCAGAAAAAGCTCTCCCCCTCCCAGGTGTTTTTGAAAATTTAACTTGCCCAGACCTAAGGAAAAAACAGAAACAAAAACTGCTTTTTGTGAACTTCTGCAGACTGTGAACTTCTGAGCCCCTTCCCTTTCATGTTGGGTACAAAATTCTGAAACTACATAAACTTAGGTTTCAGGGGATTAATTGATTACAACAGAAGCAATGCCCTCTGAATCTGGTTGCAACCAAATAAGACTGTTTCCCTGTCTTTGGTGCTATCTTTGGTGCCTTGCCTTGTCCGACCCTACAACAGTTTAATTCTATATACTTAAACATTGTTTATGCTTTAATAAAATGGTCAACAGATGTGATTAAATGTGTAATGGTGCGGATGTTTCCCAGAGTGCTCTATCATGATGCAGGTTCATTTGAAGTTCAAATAGGGGGGCATACAATCCGGTTCCTCAGAAAACATATATCCCTCACCTTAGCCATTCCATTGCAAATAGGAGTTGCTGCAGGGATGGGCAGAGGAACCACTGCCGTGGTTCATGGGACACAACGAATGACCCAATTAGGAGCAGGAATATATAAAAACTTAAAGATATTAGTAACCTCCATCACAGCTTTGCAGGAATCTTTAACCTCTCTCTCTGAAGTTGTTTTACAGAACAGTCGAGGGTTGGATCTCTTTTTCACTAGAGAAGGGGGCCTTTGTGCTGCATTGAGGGAAGAATGTTTTTTTCATGTCGACCATAATGGAGTTGTAAGATAATCTATGAGTAAATTAAAAAGATGCCTTGAAGAGAGTCAAGGAGAGAGAGAGGCCCAAAAAGGGTGGTTTGAGTCTTGGTTTACACAGTCCCCCTGGTTAACTACGTTTTTATCAACTCTGTCCCATCCAATAATAATCCTCATATTATTGCTAACTATAAAACCCTGTTTCCTCAACCGTGTAATTTCTTTTCTCCAAGCTCAAATTGGACAAGTTAAACTTATGGTAATACCCCACTAGCAAACATAGACTGTGATATCCCCCAATGATCATTTTTATGATTAAAAGTTGCCAGAAGAAGAAGTGGGGAATGAAAGGTCAATAAAATATGTACTTGTCACTTCCTGTTTTTCTGTACGCTTAACAAAACACTGTTGAAATGTTGAGAAATGTTTCCTAATCTTGTCCCAGAATGTGCTGTCCCCAATGGCCAAACTGCAGAATGTACTCCCTCACCCGGTTGAACGCAAATCACCCACTCACCCTGAACCATCAATAAACTTCCCTTTCTGCCCTCTCCAAGAGAAGTGTATAAACTCTGCATAAGCTCTTCTCAGGTCTCTCTGCTCTAATTAAGTGAGCTCTGAGCCCCAGCATGTTGGACCCCAAATAAACCCTTTGCTGTTGCATGATGTATTCTCTTGGTAGTCTCTTCCTCCAATGCTCGCACGACCTTTAATTGGATGATTGGATATCGAAGAGAACATCCATTCAAAAACTGATAGTCGGAAGGATTAGGAAGAAGAGTGAATATAGGATTTGGAACAAAAGTTCTTTATCAATATGGTTTCGGTTAGACAGTGAATGTAAATGTCAACACAAGTTAAGAGTCAGTCACAATGATGAACAGGGGAAAATATGTAGGAAAGCAGATATCAATAGAGACATTATGAAATCAGGCTAAGTATAAAGTCAGTGAGAGGATTAGACATTTTCAACAGGGTTGAGTTTGAATATACAATCTTAGGATTAAACAAATATGTACTCACCAATAAGACTGACATTTGAGAGCATTAGGCAACATGACATGGATGATTGTAGTAATCCTTTCTCACTTTCCATTTAGGCTTTGGTACAATCATAAGTGTGACCTTTGTATTTTGTGTCCAGAATATTACTCTGATAAAATGTATATGTAGATCAGGTGACATGAGTATTTCTTCCACCTTTTCTGAAGGCCATATTTTGAAGATGTATAAATTAGTATTGGGGGTACAGAGCGGTGTACACTTTTTCTATGAATATAGAGATAATGTATGAATAGACCATACAGTGAATAAATAATAAAACTATTTCCACTTTATATAATGGATTGAATTGATATGTGAAAATATATAAGAAATCTTATATTGATATACAATCATTCATTCCAACGAGTTATACATCTAATGGTAATATTAGAGTTATGTTTTCTCATGAAGGGTGTGTGAGTTTTGCTTCAAAACTGATTATGGATTTGGAAAATATTGTGTTTGTAAAGAAGTCTCATGAAAATACCAGTCAACAAACATAGAGGAATTCATGTGTTCTGAATAGGAAGTGATTGAAAGTGAAACAAATGCAGATAATTTTGCTAACTTGTGAATGAAATACATATCCGATGATATGCATAACCTGAAGAAATAGTAATGTACCAGTTTTGAATGAAAATGAACGTCAAAACATACATCATGTCCCATAGTAATCTACTTGGATTGATGTTAAACAGGGTCAGTTACTGTAGAATAATTATAATTATATGTATTTATATGTATATGTATTTCAGGTGGATGAATAATTCTGAGAATAATCTTGTGAAAAGTTGATTATAAATCCACATACATGAATATGAGTGAATTTAGGGAGTGTAAAATAAGACATATATATTTCATATTTTGAAAAATCGGGAAAGTATATATATATATATATATATATATATATATATATATATATATATATATACACACACACACACACACACACACACATATACAAAAAAAACCCACAGACATTAAAAGGTAGAAATATATGCAAATCGAAATTCATTATGAAATATATATCATCCACAGATGCAAAAATATTCATTTACTGAACATGGATTTATGTATAATATTGTTATACTAGGAAGCTCACCCATAGGTTGTATTTTCAGTTCCAACTGCGTTTAGGAGGAGTGATCTCTTCTCATATTTTGTATCTTCCATCAGCCACCTCACAAATTGTACATGTGATACCACGTAGAATTCTATATGTGCATATAAAAATACATGTGTTGAATTGGCTACAAAGAAAGGGAGACAGGAATTCACATATTTGTTTACTTTAAAAACACATGGAGAACTATTTCAAATTAAAATTGACTACATATTTAACACCTACTGTTTATCATGCAAAAGGCAAGTCCAACTATACAGCATGCATCCTCTGAACTGCTTGTATTTCTATTCTGCTTGGGTTATTTTTCTACATCATTCTAGGATTATTAGTCAGAGACTTGTAGGGTATATGTTCATGTCAGTGATTCTGTATTTCAATGGAGAATAGGAAAATGAATCCAATGAGTATGCAAATATGTGCTACACAAACATCTTCTCACTTTCATCCAGAACAAAGCCTTAACATTACCTTGGCCCCAAGTAAGACACAATGAGAGGGGAAGTGTTAGAAAATCTTTGAATACATATCTGGAATGGAAAATGCTCAGGAATTCACAAACTTGGAGGTGGTAGATGAGTTTCCAAAAGTAAGGGACAGGGTAAACTCTCCACAAACATGGAGCTCTGGTGGCCTAAAGACTTCTTGAGTAACTGCCTCTGAGGATGGGTCCTTGAAATATATGTTGTTGTCAGGAGCTTTAGCTTCCTTTGTAGTGAGACCATCAGAGCTGGATCTGCATCTATGTGACCTGGAGGACATGTTTTCTTATTTTCCAATGAACATGGTGCAGCAGTGATGAATTCTATTTTTGTAGGTAAACTATGGCCATTGGGGCAAAGTGTCTCCCCGTGTGGATTTTGTAGCCCTTTGGTCATCCTCCACTTTTCATTGTCTTTCTTGCTGCTGCATAGGAAGTTTGTTATTTGTTTAACAAAATAAAAGGAGTTCAACTGGGACACGGTGCTGGAGGGAGTTCTGTCACGTGTGGTGGGTCAGGGTCTGCAGGAGAATGCACCAACAGGCTTCTATCCCACAGACATTGCCCCCTTGATTATAGCCACCTGATTCTGGACATTGCCATGAAACTTCTCCATATAACAAAATGTATTTACATATAAGGGACTCCTGGCTGCACCATGTCAGTCACAAGCCATTCGGAAGCCAATGGAAGATCCACATGGCCCCGCCACAGATGTTTTATTACACACCTGCACACCACTGCTCTAGGCCCACTACTCAGCAGGCTCCAACTTACTGGAATCTCTGTTCTACATCATTTTTATGAAACCCAGTCAATCAAGGCACTTTCTGGTATACTCTTGATTAGCAACAGGACATCCACAGGTTCTCCAGTGCCACCTGGTCATGGGAAATTCAAAAATTCCCTGGTATTTATCTAGCCATTTTTCAATAATACAGTTGGAGGCTCTGTGGGTTTCAATTAATTCAGGAACCATTAAATGGTGAGGAAGCTCGTTTCAATGAAAATTCTGCAGAACTCTCCCAGGCAAGGCTTCCCAAAGAGTGCCCAAATGGTCACATGAATCCAGGCCCAGGAGGTCTACAATGTGAGCTCCATGTGTGTATTGACTCTCACTTATGGCTGCCAAGTCCTTAAGAATAAAATCATATGATATCCTGGCTGAGATTCATAGTGCTCTGTGGAAATCCACCCTGGGCATAGATCTCAGTTTCCAAGGTGACTCTCATGTGTGGCCTCCTAAAATCCCAACACAATTCATGGCAATTCTTCTCTGAGGTCAGTTCCAGAACTCAGTCTCTAAGGGTAATCACACCAGAGAACAAGCCCAGGTGGACCCAGACATCTCTTCCAACCACCACACAAATGACCAAAATTAAAACCAAAATACTGCCACATGGCCCACATCTTCTTCCATATAGACAGTCATCATAACCTCTGACTGGAGGTTACCATGAAGGGTGCAGCCCAAGTCAGTGTCCAAAATAAGCTCCCTTCCCCCTTATTCGCCTAAAGTCAGGGTGGCCTGGACACCATTCCTGTTAACCAAGAGTGATCAAATAGGCCTGCCGTTAATACTGCTCCACTTCTCCAATTTGAGGCCTACTGACTGTGAGGTGGAGATTCTTTATGTGAATTGGAGTCATGACAATACCCAAGCATATATGGGCTAGCCTCTTCCGGGATTTGAAGAACCCATTTGACCCAAAGGGTCCCTATTCTCACTTGATGGAGGTCAGGAACCTTTCTGAAGAAGGCTAGAGATTTCATCCACAATGACAGCAATTTTGGCCATTTTGGTTTTGGATGCACACTTTGGATCTTTCTTCAGATCCATCAAGTGCTGAGAATCTAAGCCACAGCCTCACACAGGGCCAACAGGCTGATTCAGACACATCCCTTTCCAAAGCATTTAAGCATAGAGACACAGGTGATGCCCACTCATTTCCATTTGAAAAGTGTTTCTTCATGGTTCACAAAGGGTTTGCCTGAGGCAAGAGACCTTCCTGACATTCAGGTCAACATATCAGTAGGTAAGCAAAAGTACCAAAGCAGGGTTTCTCCCTGAGACTTGCGTGGTCACACTGATATCTGAGTTTTCTGAGATGCTGGCCATTCCCTTCAGCTATCCAGTACATGGCCATGTCACAGAGCTTGAAGGTGGTACACATCTAGGACACAAAACCATGAGCCTATTTTGGAGAGTGGCTAGAATTTATGAAGAAAACCGGAACATAGAAAGATAGCAGGTGTTGCCCATAGATAAGGCAAGCTGCAGTCCATTGATAAATTACGCAGGATGAATGCTGGGAATTGTTCTACAAGAGAGGACACATTCATTGATGCATTCCCTTTTCTAATATCTACAACCACAGACACAGTGGGATATTCAGACATAGAAAGACTCGCCTTGCCAAGGACTTACTAGAAACAGTTCACTCTAAACCAAAAAACCCGCCTTTCCTATCCTCAGAACATGAGACAAAACCACAAACCCACATCCACACCCACAAAGGCACCTCCTTTCCCCAAGTAGGTCTGTGACTAGGCGCAGTGTCCTCAGACTGGTGGGCCATACTATGTTCCCCTGAAATGGCCTGTCCTGTCTCAGTTCTGGTCTCTTTGGCCAACTGTGTTAAGTTGTAAGGAGCCAGTATTGAGCCACTAACTGCTTTCTCAGGAAATCCCCTCTTCTGAGCTATCCTGGCATTTGGCCATCCTCACATCGGTAGGTTCCAAGAAAGACTGACTCTGTTCTTGGTAAATCCAAACAAGTGAGACCACTGGTACTGGGACTTGGACTGGCTCTGTGTTCCTGGCTTCCTGGATTCCACGTTCAGAGATTTCTATCACCAAGGGAGTGAGGTGAAGTCACTTCCTTCAGAAACTGAATGAGGACACACTGCCTTGGCAACCAATTTGTCCTAACAGTTGCTTCCAGAGTCCCATGGAGGCTGCCCATACTTCCTGTGACACTTTCACAAGTTAGAATGATATATTAACCATAGGTACCCAGGTAGAGCTCTCCACACAGGCCTGGTTTGGTCCATCTTCTTTACATTAAGAAGAGAGAGGCAGATTCAGACACAACTCTTCATCCTAACCAAGTTGTTTGCCATGGAAGAAGACTTTTGCTCACTCAGGTCCTTCATCGCTGACTATATCTTGTGCAGAGATCATTTCTGCATGGACCTTTGAGGTTCTCAGCAAGTCAAAGATCCCATACATTCTTGTATTGTAAGACCAACCCTGTTCATGCTCTTCTGTAAAGTTAGGTTGAGGGAACAGTGTATGGTTTGGATTAATAACATTTTCAATTTGGGTTAGGAATCATTCTACTGGATGAAAAATGGTATTGGGAACTGCGATATGTATAAGACTATAGAGGTGAAATATATGTATGAAAACATAAATCCAAGTATTATTTGATGCCCAGAAGGGCATTGGGCCCTTGATTGGGATACTTAGCTTTGAATTACGTTCTGCACAGATGTCTCAGATAAATCCATATACAATGGCATAGGACCATGTACCATGGTCCTATATACACATAGGTCCATATATACACTCATCATAAACTCTGGCTGGAGTTTTCGATGAGGGGCACAGCCCTAGACAGTGTCCAAAATAAGCTACCTTGCCCCTCATTTGCCTGATGTCAGGGTGGAATGGACACCCTTCCTGTGAACCAGGAGTGATCAAATAGGCCTGCCGTTAATAATACTCTGCTTCTTCAATTTGAGGCGTTATGATTGTGGTGTTTAGATTCTTTATGTGAATTGGAGTGATGATAAAAGCCAAGCACCTATGGGCTAGGCTCTGCAGGGCTTTGAAAAACTCATTTGACCCAATGTATCCCTATTCTCTCTTGATGGAGGTCAGGAACCTTACTGAAGAAGGCTAGAGACTTCATCCACAATGACAGCAATTTTGGCCATTTTGGTTTTGGATGCACACATGGGATCTTTCTTTAGATCCATCAGGTGCTGAGAATCTAACCCACTGCCTCACACAGGGCCAACAGGCTGATTCAGACACATCCCTTTCCAAAGCAATTAAGCAAAGAGCCACAGGTGATGCCCATTTATTTTCATTTGAAAACTGTTTTCTTCAGGCTTCTAAAAAGTTTGGCCTGAAGAAAAGACCTTCCTGATATTCAGGGAAACGGAACTATATGTAAGCAAAAGGCCCAAAGCAGGGTTTCTCAAATGAGTCTTTCCTGGTCACATTGATATCTGAGTTTTCTGACATGCTGGCCATTCCCTTCAGCTATCCAGAACATGGCCATGTAACTGAGCTTGGAGGTGGTACAAAACCATGAGCCTATTCTGGAGATTGGCCAGAATTCAGGAAGAAAACAGGAACTTAGGAACATATTAGGTGTTGCCCATCCCTACGGCAAGCCACAGTCCATTCATAAATTGGGCAGGATGAATGCTGGGAAGCATTCTACTAGACAGGGCACATCCATTGATGCATTCTCTTTCCTACTGTCTACATCAATGGACACAATGGGATACACAGACATGGAAAAACTCGCCTTGTCAAATGACTTACTAGATCAGCCCACTCCAAAACAAACAAACCTCCTTTTCTAATTATTCTCAGAACATGAGACAAAACCACAAACTCACACCCACACCCACAAAGGCATCTCCTTCCCCAAAGTAGGTCTGTGACTGTCCGGAATGTCCTCTGACTGGTGAGCCATACAATGTTACCCCAAAGTGGCCTGTCCTGTCTCAGATCTGATCTCGTTGGCCAACTCTGTGAAGTTGTCAGGATCCAGCAGTGAGCCACTTCCTGCTTTCTCAGGAAAGGCCCCTCTTCAGAGCTCTCCTGGCTTTTAACCATCCTCACATCAGTAGGTACCAAGAAAGACTGACTCTGTCATTGGTAAATCCAAATAAGTGAGCCCACCTGGACTGGGACTGGGACTGACTCTGTTTTGCTGGCTTCCGGGATCCCATGTTCAGAGAGTTCCGTCACCAAGGAAGTTAGGTAGGTCACTTCCATCAGGAACTGTATTAGGTCACTGCCTTGGAAACCACTTTGCCCTAACAGTTGCTTCCAAGGTTAGCATGAAATGGAGGCTGCCCCTACTTCCTGTGACACTTTCACAAGTTAAAATGGTATATCAACCATAGGCACCCAGAAACAGCTCTCTACATAGACCTGGTTTAGTCCATCTTCTCTACAATAAAAAGATAGATGTTGATTCAGACATATCCCTTCATCCTGACCAGGTTGTTTGCCTTGGAAGATGACTTTTTCTCTCTCTGGTCATTCACAGCAGCCTACATCTTCTACAGGGATAAATTCTGCATTGACCTTTGAGGTTCTCAGTAGATGGAATATCCCCTCCATTCCTGTATTATAAGACCAACTCTGTAACTCCTCTTCTGTAAAGTTAGATTGAGGAAAGAGTGTATGGTTAGGGTTAATAACATGTACAATTTGGGTTAGGAATCATTCTTCGGGATGAATAATGGTATTCTGAACCTGTGATATTTATTAGAATATATAGGTAAAATATAAGTAGGTAAACAGAAATCTAGGTAAGCTTTGGAGACCAGAAGGGCATGGGGCCCTTGATTGGAATAATTATCTATGAATTATGTTCTGCAAAAATGTCTCCAATAAATCGATATACAATGGCATAGGTCCTTGTACCTTGGATGATTGAATGTAGAAGAGAACATCCAGTCAAAAAGAGATAGTCAATAGGATTAGGAAGATACTCAATAGGTTAAGAAAGAAGAGTGAGGATAGAATTTGTACCAAAAGTTCTTTAGCAATAGGGTTTCAGGTAGAGAGTGAATGTAAACGTTAGCACATGTGAAGAATCTGTCACAATGTTGAACTGGGGAAAATATGTAGGAAAGCAGATATCAATAGAGACTTTAGGAAATCAGGCCAATTATAAAGTGAGTGATAGGATTAGACATTTTCAACAGCCTTGAGTTTGAATATATAATCTTAGGAAGAAAGAAATATGTAGTCACCAATAGGATTGACATTTGAGAGCAATAGATGTTTTTCATAATCCATGCTCACTTTCCATTTAGGCTTTGGTAAAAACATAAGTTTGATCTTTGTAGTTTTGTCCAGAATATTACTGTGATAATATGTATATGTAGATCAGGTGACATGAGTATTTCTTCCACCATTTCTGGGTGCAATATTTTGAAGACATATAAATTAGTATTGGGGGTACAAAGAGGTGTACGTTTGTCTATCAATATAGAGATAATGCATGAATAGGCCATACTGTGAATAAATAATATAAATACTTCCAACTTTAAATAAAGGATTGAATTGATATCTGAAAATATACAGGAAATCTTATATTGATATACAATCATTCATTCCAACCCGTTATACATCTAATGGTAATATTAGGGTAATGGTTTATCATGAAGAGTGTGTGAGTTTTGCTTCAAAATGATTATAGAAATCGAAAATAATGTCTTCGGAAAGAAGTCTCATGAAAAGTCCAGCCGGGAAACCTGGAGGAATACATGTGTTCTGAAGCTGGAAGTGATTGATAGAGAGACAAATGCCTATAAATTTGTGAACTTGTGGATAAATGTATATCCTATTATGTGCATAAACTGAAGAAATAATAATGTACCAGTGATGAATAAAAATGAACGTCAAAATAAACATTTTGTATCATAGGAATCTACTTACATTGATGTTAAACTGGGTAAGTTACTGTAGAAATATTAGGATTTGGATGCACCATTCACCGAAGTTAGTTTTCAGTACTAGGAAACAAATATGTATTTCAGGTGGATTCATATTCTTGATAATAATCTTGTAAAAGTTGATTATAAATCCAAATACATGAACATGAATGAATTTAGGGAGTGTATAATAAGACACATATATTTCATATTTTGAAATATCTGGATATATATATATATATATATATATATACAAGACACCCACACAGACATTAAAAAGCAGCAATATATATATGCCAATTGAAATTCATCATTAAATATATATCATCCACAGACCCAAACTATTTATTTTACTAAACATGGATTTGTTTATAATTTTGTTAAACTAGGAACCTCACCCATAGATTGAATTTTCAGTTCCAACTGTGTTTAGGAGGAGTGATCTCTTCTCACAATTTGTATCTGCAAGTCAGCCACCTCACAAGAATGTACGTGTGATAAAAGGTAGGATTCTGTATGTGCATGCAAAAATACATGTGCTGAATAAGCTACAGAGAAAGCAAGACATGAATTCACATATTTGTTAACTTTAAAAACACATGGTGAACTATTTCAATTAAAAATTGACTAGATTTATAACACCAACCCTTTATCATTCAAAATGAAAATCCAACTATACACCATGCCTACTCTGAACTGCTTGTATTTCTATTCTGTTTGGGTTATGTTTCTCCATCATATTAGGATTAGTAGTCAGAGTCTAGTAGGGTATGGGTTAGTGTCAGGGTTTCAGTATTTTGAATGGAAAATTAGATAAGGAATCCAATGTGTATGCAAATACGTGCTATACAAAAATCTTCCCACTCTCATCCAGAACGATGACTTGACATTGCCTTCCCCCCAAGTAAGACACAATTAGACGAGAAGAGTTAGAAAATCTGTGAATACATATCTGGAAAATCCTCAGGAGTTCACAAACTTGAAGGTGGAAGAGGAGTTTCCAAAAGTAAGGGACAGGGTTGATAGACCCAACCTGATCTTTTATTAAAATTGGGAGCCATCTTGCCACAAAGCCATGAAAAGCTACTTTTGGGTTTACTATAAATTACTGCAATTTCTGAACCCGTTTGGAATGTCTGCCCGTGCCTTGAACTCACCCATGCCTATCTCTCTGAGCTGATAGCAGCCCTCTCTGAAAGTTTAGTGACACATCATAATTTTTGGCCTTCCCTGGCCAGACAACGACCCTCTCTGAGGTCTAATGGTCATCATAATTTCTGATGTTGGGGCCAGCAAAATAAATAAATAAATAAATAAACTACATTTAGTGTGATGCTTGTTAAAGTTCTGTTATCTGTAATCCCCCTTTTGTGTTACTTTCTGGGCTATATAGCTGGGCTGTAGGAAAGGTGGGGTTGCTGTCTTGTTCCCGCCGTTTTGTGAGGGAGAGGCAGGCCGGCCGGTTGAAATAATAAACTTGCCTTAATTTGATTTTTATTGGAGTCAGTGGTCTTTGCTTTCATCCTGGTCTAACATTTTGCAGTTCCCCAGCAAGATGACCCTGCCCGTACAGATCACAAGACCAGACTGTTGGAAATTCTGAAGCTGGCCTTCCCTCCAGGGCTCCCGGCTACAGAGCCACTCTAGGGAATGCACAACTTGAGATGTTTCAACGACTTGGAGTGAGACTTTGGTCCAGGGAGCACTGCAATGAACCACTGGACTATAACTATTAGCAAGACCCTGGTGGAGGAGGCCTCCATAGGTAAGTGGCACCTTTATAACATCTGATATCTGGTTAAGGGAGATCTCTTCTGATGACAGAGAGGAGGCCTGGGGAGGCTCACATATACTCCTGTCCGGGACAGTAACGAGAATCATGCTGTCCTTTGTTCTGTTCTGTAGGGAATTCTTCTGCATGGGTAGAGAGGTGCGGATGGGAACGCATGCGGTCCTACCCAGGAGCTTTAGCAAGACGTTGCATTGCTCCTCTGCTTTTTTTTTTTTTTTTTTGGTGCCGGGGTTCTGTCTTTTTTTTTTTTTTTTCTGTTTTGTTCTGGGTTCTATATGTTTTTTGTTTGTTTGCTTTTGTGTGTTTTGTTGTGTGATTTCCGTGGTAAAAACTTAAAGATATTGGACGTGAAAATGGGTAATAAAGCAAGTAAGCGTGACACCTTTTTGGACTGTGTTTTAAGGAAATGCGATGAACTTTACTTCCCTTTGTTAAGCAGGATAAGAGAAGCCCCTAGCTGGCTTCCTGGAGCACACCCACTGCACAGGGCAGTGCCTGCTGCAGAGCTAAAAACTGAGTATCTCACAGGTTAACAAGTGAAACTCCTTTAAAACCACTTGTACCTCCAGATCAAAAGAGTCACAACCTTTGGGCAGAGTCCTCTGTGTTTCTCCTTTGTTAGCAAAGCAATAAACCTCCCTTTTTCTTTTTCTCAAAAACCCTGTCCTCATTATTAATTGGCATTAATTGGCTTCAAGGTCAGGAACTGAACTTTAAGTTTCAAATTTTGATAAACCACTCCGCCCCCGCCCCGGAACTTTTTGAGAGCTGACTAATGATATGTTAGGAGATGGAGCATGGTTGGGGTGGAACCGAACCAGAGGAGCTAATCCTGTAAGTAAAAGGAGGGACCGAGGGACTTCCCGGTGCTGCAGAAGCCCTGTTACTTCAGGGAATTCCCTCCTTTCTTCCCTGCACTGTAAGCATTATGTAACATCTGTCTTCTTAAAAAAGAGAAAAAGAAAAAGGGGATACTAAATTCAGTAAAGTCACCATGGAGACCCTTGATTTTACATTTCAGGTTGCCCCTCTGTAAAAACATGTGGTCCCCTTGTGGGGACTTCTATGGTGCCACTGGTGTAGGAGATTTTTCTCTTATCTGCTCTGTTTTAAAGGCTTCTGTCTGTCAGCCATAGTCTGGAGCTCCATTCTGTCTGTCTTGTGTCTTTGTTTCTGGCCCTTTAAGACATGTGCAATAATGTGTTGATATTTTAAATTGTTTCTTGGGAATGATCTTGGCTGAATGTGTGTCTAAATGATGATGTTTTATTGTAACAATCTGGTATCTGAATGGGTTTTTGAAGCATTGCAAAATCTTGCAGTTAAAAGTCGTGTTTAGGTAATTGTTTAGTTTATGATTTCAGATAATTTATGCCAGAGAACTTAAATACTTAGGATGGAAAACTAAAGAACTCTACTTCCAAGTTAACAAGTAACTTTCCAATCATTCAGTCTTTTATTTCACCTATTTTGAATTGGGTAGCCTGGGAAAATGTCACCGTGTGTACCAGTGCATTAATTTGGACAAAGATAGTAAATCATTTTATGGTATCTGTTGACAAAACAAGATGTGAAGATATAAAATTTTGTGAATTGTATCTTAAACTTGTTTCATAATTTTCAACATCCTAACCTGAAAATTATGGTTAAAATGCCTTAGGCCTGATGTGTCTGCTCTGAATAGCAGTTTTTTCCTGCTCCTTCCAGACCTCAGCCAGGACTTATTTTGAAATGCAAATAAAAGAAGCCTGCAAGCTCAGTAGGAGACTGATCTGAGGCCTAAGCAGAAAAAAAAGGCAAATTGTATGGTTTTTACTAATTACTGGCCAGTCGTTTTTTCTAGGACTCTTATTTTTTTCCTTAGATACTTTATTTTGTTTTTTTTTAGCTCATGATTTTGATCCTACAGACCTAAGTTAATGTTTTTCTGATCAGTTCTATCTTTAACCAACTGTGGAGTTTTTGAAACATTGCAATGCAGATTTCATCTGCGAAAAGCTATAAGGCCTTTACTATTTTTATGTTTGCACACTTCTGTTATGTGTTGTATGTCTATATATACATATATCCATATATCAAATATATGATACAAAAATTAATATATATAAAGAACACTCATTAAAAAACGCTCATAGAAACAAATTTTAAAATGTGGATCCAAGGATCCTTAATTCACGTGATTTAAATGGTTCAATTTAAATTGGATAAACAGATAAAAATAAATGTCTTTAAATTTAAGCTTACAAGTTTTTCTAGGTGTTCAGATATCTAATGAAATATTAATGTCTACAAAATATGTAATATGACTTGGTTGTAGGACTTTTCTTTCAAAAAAAATGGTTTACAATCTTCAATACATTTGTCTAATATTTTGATAAATAAGTAAATTAAATTTGATATGAGATTACTCATTTAGGAGTACTTTTGTTAGATATCTGATTGATTAACTAAGGTCTGTACAAGTTTGTACTAAAGTCTGTATAAGATTGTAAAAATCAGTCATGGGTTAAAGAGACAAAAATTTCTTAAAACATAAGTTTACCCATAACATTGTGTTTATTAAGTTTTATTTTTCTAGAGCTAGCAACCATAAAAATTAAACAACTGATTAAATAAGAACTGTTATTTTAGAGAACTGTACTGCCATTACTTTAAAAGCTAAACTTGGTTAATGTGGAAACATCAATGTAATTATGATGCTATTAATGTGCTCATATCTTCCATGTACAAGTCTGTAAGGTAGAAACTTTAAAGAGCATTATATCATGCTGGTGTTCTTAAGTTGTATGGTAAAAATATATATTGGGAATTTATTTATCTGTTATCATAAAGATAAGTAAAGTTTTATGTTACTTTTTACATTGGGAACAATTTAAATGTATTTTTAATTAATGAGAGCCTAATCTATGTAAAGGTTAAAAACTTTCAGCTTTTCTTTAATTCATGTTTTAAATGTGATATCATATGGTGTTAGCTAATGTTCATGTGACCTAAAACAATTTATGTAAACTTTGTGAAATGATACTTAAAAAAAAGATCAGCTTTAGAACTAAAACCCTTAAGATTTATAAAGAGACCTGCCTTACCTGAGATAAGGCTCTGTGTCCCATCTTACTACATGTGAGAATGACTATGAAAACAGTAGGTTAGATTATGTTTCATTTAAAGTTTTGTTCAAAAGTTGTTTTCTTTTTCTGTCAGGATTACTAGGATCTATAAAAGGGGATATAATTTATAACTAAGCAAAAAAATTCAGGGTAGCTATTATGCAAACTAAGTATATTTACTCTTGTTAAAAAAAATTTATTTTGTAATTTCCTTATAAGTGATCTAAAGATTCTCTGTTAGTGTTTTACAGAAGTGTTGTTTTAAGAACACAACATGGGTTAATTTAAGATAATAAGTCATCACCTACAAGACAGACAGAATAACACAGATCAGAATTAATAAAAAGATAAATAATTATAAAGTTATAGACATTAAAGCCCAGTACTCTTAACATAAGGCAGTTAAAATTTATTTGCTGGATATTTAAGATTAGGATTTAAAATTAAAGTTAAATGAAAAGGGACAAGAAAACTAATATTTGGCTCTTGCCCTCTGAGTCAGTCTGAATCCAGGGAACAGGGGACTTCTCTAAAGAGCTTTTCAACTCTGGGCCATATAACCTCCCCATCAGGGGGATTAATGAGACCACTGGAGAACAGAAAGCCAATCAGTGCATTTGCTAAGAAGAGGAGAGTTATCAGAGAAGGGAGACATCCCTGATGCTGCCGAGGGAAGCCACATGGTCAAAGAAGACCTGGACCCACCTAGCCCAAATGGCACTAGCAGAACTGAGAAGCTGCTCTCAAGTTTCCCCAGGAATGACAACCATAAAAGCTCAGCTGACTGTTAACAATAGATAGAAACAAAAGTCACTTTGACTGCTTCATCTTAAACACTTAGCAAAGACAGTTGAAAGCAAAATACAGCCATTCCTGGACAATTTAAATAATAATAATAATATTTTAATGTATACAGTTTATATTAGCCTCCCAAAATAAGTAAGACTGGAGGCTACAAAGAAGGATTCTCAGAAAGGAATGCCTGATAACTATAAAAAGACACTATCAAGAGGAGCTGCCAGAGGCAGAAGTTTTTAGTTTAAGGCCTCAGATATTTCTAACCTACACGGTTAGGCTTGGTGTTGGCTAGTACGATTATCCAGCACTGAGTAACAGAATTAAAGGTTTCTCTATTAGACACAGAGGTCATTCTAGTAAAATGATTTTGCAAGATCAGATGACATTAAATTATTAAACTGTATCTTATGGAGAGGGACAACTGTAACACTAAATGTTAAGTATTAAGTTGACAGTCCTGATAACTGGGGATATTAAAGACTGGTGAGGGAACTTCTGTACAGTGACATGTTCTAGCTGCTGCAACATTTATTCAGTACTCATGTTTTTTGTTTCTCTCATAGAAGAACCCATCCCCAGATGACTTTACAACCTGTTCTTGCCCAATGAGACTTCAAACCGAACTGACCTCTAAAAGGCAACTCATGTCCCTCATGCCGTTCCCCCTCACGTCACACTCTCTCAGCTCAGAAGAAGCCAAAATGAGTGATGCCACTCTTCTTACAACAGTGGAGCCAAAAATAAATAGACTATCAATATAGGTAATTAATTAAGTCAGGTAAAATCAGGGAGACCGGTTTTGGGTGATTTCAAAAAATAGAGAGACTGTTACCTCAGAGAATAAAATTCCCTCAGTGCTCTTCACCTACAGTATGAAAGATATGAAAGGGACACATTAGAAAAGGGGGGAATGATAGACCCAACCTGATCTTTTATTAAAGTTTGGAGCCATCTTGGCACAAAGCCAAGAAAGGATAATTTTTCTTAACTATTAATTACAGCAAATTCCAAACCTGTTTGGAATGCCTGCCTGTGCCTTGAACTCACCCGTGGCTGGCTCCCTGACCAGATAACAGCCCTCTCTGAAACTTTGTTGACACCTCTTAAATATTGACCTTCCCTGGTCAGATGACACTCTCTGAGGCTCTAATGGTCCCCATAAATTCTGTTGTTTGTGCTAGCAAAAAAAAAAAAATGTAAACTGCCCTTAGTGTGATGCTTGTCAGAGTTCTGTTATCTGTAACCCCCCTTTTGTGTAACTTTCTGGGCTATAAAGCTGGGCTGTAAGAAAGGTGGGGTTTCTCTCTTGTTTCCGCCATTTTCTGAGGGAGAGGCACCAGGGTGGTGGAAATAATAAGCTTGTTTTAATTTGATTTTAATTGGAGTCAGTGGTGATTTCTTGTGTCCTGGTCTAAAAGGTAAACACTCCACAAACGTGGAGTTCTGCTGGCCTAAAGACTTTTTGAGAAACTGCCTCTGAGGATGGGCACTTGACATATATGTTGTTGTCAGGAGCTTTTGCTTCCATTCTAATGAAACCATCAAAACTGGGTCTGCATCTATGTGACCTGGAGGACATTGTTTCTTATTTTCCAAAGAACATGAGGCAGCAGTGCTGACTTCTCTTTTTGTAAGTAAACTGTGGCCACTGAAAGCTAATTGTCTCCGCATGTGGATTGTGAAGCCATTAGGTCATCCTCCAGTTTTCATGGACTTTCTTGCTGCTGCACTGGGAGTTTGGTATTTGCTTCACGAAATGCAAGGAGTTCATCTGGGACACAGTGCTGGAGGGAGTCCTGTCACGTGTGGTGGGTAAGGGTCTGCAGGAGAATGCACCAACCAGGCTTCTATCCCACATAGATTGCCCCCTTGACCATAGCAACTTGATACTGAACATTGCCCTGAAACATCTCCATATAACAAGATGCCATTTATGGAGAGGTTTCAGACATATAAATGATTCCTGTCTCCACCATGTCAGCCACCAGCCATTTGGAAGTCAATGGCAGATCCACATGGCCCGACCACAGATATTTTATCACACACCTGCACACCACAGCTCTGGGCCCACTACTCAGCAGGCTCCAACATACTGGCATCTCTGTTCTACACCATTTTCATGAAACCCAGTCAATCAAGGCCCTCTCTGGTATACTCATGGTCAACAACAGGACATCCAAAGATTCTCCAGTGCCACCTGGTCATGGGAATTTAAAAAATTTCATGGTATTTATCTAGCCATTTTTCAAGAATGAAGTTGGAGAAACTGTGGGTTTCAATTCATTCAGCAACTATTAAATTTTGAGGTAGCACATTTCAAGAAATGCTCTGGAGAACTCGCAGAGGCAAGGCTTCCCAAAGAGTGGCCAAAAGGACACATGAAGCCAGGCCCATGAGGTCTACAATGTTAGGTCCATGTGTGTTTTGACTCTCAACTATGGCTGCCAAGTCTATAAGAATAAAATCACGTTATATCCCGGCTGAAATTCCCAATGCTCTTAGGAAAGCCACCATTGGCTTAGATCTCAGTTTCCAAGGGTGACTCTCATGCATGGCCTCCTAAAATCCCAACAAAATTCATGGCAATACTTCTCTGAGGTCAGTTACATAACTCAGTCTCTAAGGGGAATGGCACTAGATTTCATGTCCAGGTGGACCCAGGCATCTCTTCTAACTACCACACAAATGACTGCTGGGAGCCATCAACCAAGTAGGTATGACAATTTTCTTGCCAGCGTACCCCCATGTTTCTTTAGTGGAAGGACTCATGGAAATAGGACATTTTGCAGGACATTACATGTAAGGTGACCTTGCTCAAGGACCAGGGCGGATCCATGTTTTGGGTGTTCCTGGTTTAGCATAATAGGAGATTAGGGTGTTCCCCCTTTAGAATAGGGCGGTTTAGCATAATAGGAGATAAGGGTGTTCCCCTTTAGAATAGGGTGTATCCTGCTGCTGAGTTCCTCTTGATTCTTAGGATCAGACAGTATATTTGGGAGACAGAAGCCCAGGAGTAGTGGATTTGGGCAGAGAGTGGATTTGGGCAGGAACGTGGATTTCCCCAGAAAGTGTTTGTAGACGGCCTGTGTGAGTTCGGGAATAAAGAATTGCTGTTTGAATCTACAAGCTGTGTGGAGACTCGTGATTTGTGCCCAGCCAGAGACTGCGGCATCTGACCACAATTAAAACCAAAACAGTCCCACATGACCCTCATCTTCTTCCATATAGACACTCATAATAACCTCTGACTAAAGTTTTCCATGAGGGGTGCAGCCTTAGACATTGTCAAAAATAAGCACCATTGCCCCTTATTTGCCTAAATTGAGGGTGGCCTGGACACCCTTCCTGTGAATCAAGAGTGATCAAATATGCCAGCTATATAACTGCTCTGCTTCTCCTGAATGAGGCTTACTGACTGTCTGGTATAGATTCTTTATGTGAATTGGTGTCATGAGAAAACCTAAGCACATATCGGCTAGCCTCTGCAGGGTTTGAAGAACTGATTTGACCCAAAGAATCCATATTCTCACGTGATGGAGGTCAGGAAGCTAACAGAGGAAGGTGAGAACCTTCATCCACAATGAGTGCTCTTTTGGCCATTTTCTTTTGGATGCACACTTGGAAACTTTCTTTAGATCCATCAGGTGCTGAGAATCTGAGCCACTGTCTCACACAGGGCCAAGAGGCTGATTCAGCCACATCCCTTTCCAAAGCAATTAAGCAAAGAGCCACAGGTGATGCCCATTCATTTCCATTTGAAAACTGTTTTCTTCAGGCTTCACAAAGGGGTGGCCTGAGGCAAAGACCTTCCTGACATTCAGGACAACAGAACAATAGGTAAGCAAAAGGCCCAAAGCAGTGTTTCTCCACTGAGACTTTACTGGTCACATTGATATCTGAGTTTTCTGAGATGCTCCCATTCCCTTCAGCTATCCAGTACATGGCCATGTTACAGAGTTTGGAGGTGGTACATATCTTGGAAACAAAACCATGAGGCTATCCTGGAGAGTGGCCAGTATTCAGGAAGAAAAGAGGAACTTAGGAAGGTAGTAGGTGTTGCCCATCCATAAGGCAAGAGGCTCTCCATTCTTCAATTGGGTGGAATGAATGCTGGGTAGCTTTCTACTACACAGGACACAACCATTGATGCATTTGCTTTTAAAATGTCTACAACCACGGATACAGTGGGATACACAGACATAGAAACATTCGTGTTATCAAACAACTTTTTCGAAACATTCCAGTCCAAACAAATAAACCGCCCTTCCTACCTATTCTCAGAATCTGAGACAAAACCACACACTAACACGGACACCCACAATGGCACCTCCTTCCCCCAAGTATGTCTGTGACTATCTTGAGTGTCCTCTGAATGGTGGGCCATACTAGGTTCCCCCAAAATTGCGTGTCCTGTCTCAGATCTGGTCTTTTTGGCCAACTCTTTGAAGTTGTCAGGAGTCATGGATTAGCCACTACCTGCTTTCCCAGAAAAGGCCCCTCTTCAAAGCTCTCCTGGCATTTGGCCATCATCACATAAGTAGGTACCAAGAAAGACTGACTCTGTCCTTGGTAAATCCAAACAATTGAGACGACAGGGACTGGGACTGGGCCTTGCTCTGGGTGCCTGGCTTCCCAGATCCCAAGTTCAGAGTGTTCCATCACCAAGAAAGTATGGTAGGTCACTTCCTTCAGGAACTGAACGAGGTCACTGCCTTGGCAATCACTTTGTTCTAACAATTGCTTCCAAGGGTCCCATGAGATGGAGGCTGCCCCTACTTCATGTGACACTTTCACAAGTTAGAATGGTATATCAACCATAGGCACCCGGGAACAGCTCTCCACACAGGCCTGGTTTGGTCCATTTAATCTACATTAAGAAGAGAGAGGCTGATTCAGACACATCCCTTCATTCTGACTAGGTTGTTTGATATGGAAGTTGACATGGAGTTGACTTTTTCTCTCTCAGGTCCTTGATTGGTGAAAAGGTCGGTCTAATGTTGGAGGAAAAGACCACCAAGAGACTGTCTTATGCCACAGCCAAGGGTTTTTTGGGGGTCCAGCATGCTGGGGCTCAGAGCTCACTTCAGAGGAGCAAAGAGCAAAGATCCCCGAGAACAACTTGAGCAGTGTTTATATACATTCTTTAGAGAGGGCAGGGACTTTACATACATTCTAGCCTCCTTTTGCAAATCATCATATACCACGGGAAAATCAAATAACAACTCTAAAACATGATTAGCACATTCATTGGCGGTAACACGTCGGGAAGGGGTGATTGGTCAGCCCTGAGAATGGGTATACATTTAAACTGATTGGTTGAAGCCCTGAGATGTATATGTGCTGAGCTTCACGGTTTCTGGGAAGGGGTTGTTAAGTAACTAGGTGGTCAGGGAAGATTTCAACACATATCTAATGGGCAGTTCCGGGAATTGTCTTAACTGCCACAGGAATTTCAGGTTCTGAGTGCAGCTTGTAAACTTTACAAAACCTGGTTCTTTACGTTTCAATTTCAATTTCTTTTATTATTTAATTTCCCACTGCGTTTTCTGACAATTTTTAATCTTAAAAATAATGAATCATAATTATTGCGGGGTCTCACATTCTATTTCTGCCAGTGGAGAGTCGTCACAATGATGAATTGGGGAAAAAAGTAGGAAAGCAGATGTGAATAGAGATTAGGAAATCAGGCAAATTATAAAATAAGTGATAGGTTTAGACAGTTTCAACAGAGTGAGATTGAAAATGTAGTCTTAGGAAGAAACACATATGTAATCACCAATAGGATTGACATTTGAGAGCATTAGGCAACCTGGACATGCATGTTTTTAGTAATCCATGTTCACTTTCCATTTAGGCTTTTGGACAGTCATAAGTGTGACCTTTGCATTTTGTGTGCAGAATATTACTGTGATAAAATGTATATGTAGATCAGTTGACATGCATATTTCTTCCACCATTTCTGGGAGCAATATTTTGAAGATATACAAATTATTATTGGGAGTACACAGAGGTGTACCATGTGTCTATCAATATATAGACAATGCATGAATAGACCATACTGTGAATAAATGATATAACTGGTTTCACTTTGAATAATGGATTGAATTGATATCTGAAAGTATACAAGACATCTTATATTGATGTACAATCATTCATTTCAACCAGTTTTACATCTAATGGTAATATTAGTGTTATGTTTTATCATGACGGGTGTTTCAGTTTGGCTTCAAAGGGATAATGGAAATCGAAAATAATGTGTTTGGAAAGAAGTCTCATAAAAAGAGAAGTCAAGAAACATGGAGGAATACATGTGTTCTGAAGCAAGAAGTGATTGAAAGCAAAACAAATGTATATATATTTGCTAAATTGTGGATGAAATATACATCCTATGATGTGCATTAACTGGAGAAATAGTAATGTACCAGTGTTGAATAAAAATGAACGTCAAAATACACATTATATCACATAGGAATCTTCTTGCATTGATGTTAAACTGGGTAGGTTACTGTATAAATATTAGAATTTTATGTTGGTGTTATAATGCAATTTATTTTAGCACTAGCATGCCACAGAATGTAGAGGAAAGAGCAATGGATTTTTAGTTATAGCACTAATAATCTAACATTTAATGATTATTTTGGGGAGTCTAGAAATTACATAAGGCTATGCAACATAATTTTTTTATTTAACATTCATAAAATCTTGGAATTTTGGTAATATTTCTCCTTTTTTTATTTTTGCAGTTGTTGATAGACCTTCATTTTATTTATTTGTATGTGATGCTGAGAATATAACCCACTGCCTCACACATGCTAGACAAGCAAGTTAACACTGAGCCACAAACCCAGCCCCTCCACTTTTATCTTTTCATCAAACACTCTTCTCCCTCTTCTTTACTCACTTTCTTCCTCATTTTTCCCCTTCTCTCTCTTCCTTTTTCATTTTCCCTCCATATGTACTTTTCTCTCATAGCATTACAAACAGTTCTATGCTATGAAATTTACATTTAAAACTGTTTTTTATAGTCATTCTTTTTTTTGAGAAAATTTAAAACTTATAACCACCTGATAAATATATTACAATACATTTATTATGCATATGTATCTATATTCATGCAAATGTGTTACATATATTATATATATACATATATATTTTAAAGTACTTTGATTAGCCTGTTAGAAATAATATAGACCAAGTCTTTCTTAATTCTCAAGTCTTCCAGAATTAACATCTTACAGTGAAAATCAAATAAACATATTTAAGTAAACAGGTATCATTCTTATTTATCAATACTGATAATTTAATGTTTTATATCACATTTAGCTGTAATATGGCATATTAACTCTTTTGAATTAGAGAAATTTTTTTTGAACAACCTATTATTTAAGGACCATATGCACTGACATTTTAAATGGCTTTCTTGTGATTTAACTTTCTATCAATTGCGTATTAATTGCCAAATACTTATTTTAGTAATTTTCATATTCATAATTGATATAAAGTCAATTGTTTAATTCTTTTTGTAAGTAGTTACTAATTACAGTAGGGACAGTATTAATAATTCTAAATCTTTATAAAAATGGTACAAAAATATTTTCATGCAAAATTATGTATAATTGCATGCTCTGAATGTTTGATTGTTGATACATATAATTAAGAGCTTTTGATGAGTCTCTTCCCCAGTAAAACATAAAATGCAAAGATATAGTTGGGTATGTATGTCCAAACAAAGATAAGGAAAAATACATATTATCATCTAGAAACTATTAAATAAAAGATGAAAAGAACAATCCAACACATTGTACCAACTTGTCAGATGAGGTAGTATTCTGGAAGAATAGCCTAAGTCTAGACCTGGTCCATGTCAAAATATTCACAAAAAAATAAAATATGAAAATTATAGGAAATGCTATGAGTTTTTCATGAAGGTAAGTGGATTATGCTTTAATCTCAATTATGTGCATTTTTAAAAGCCAGTTTTCTGGTAAAATAAATTTGTGATAGTTACAACTACACAAAACAAAGTTTCTGCTTAGCAAAATGAATGCATCTCAACTCTTTTTTTGCTGATTTCTTCCCACTCAATTTTAAACATTTATTTATTTATTTTTTATTGGTTGTTCAAAACATTACAAAGCTCATCATATATCATCTTTCATACATTTGACTCAATTGGGTTATGAACTCCCAATTTTCCCCAAATGCGAGTTGCAGAATCACATCGGTTACACATTCACATTTTTACATAATGTCATATTAGTGACTGTTGTATTCTGCTACATTTCCTATCCCCTACTATCCGCTTCTATCCCCCCTCCCATCCCCTCCCATCTTCTTTCTCTACCTCATCTGCTGTTGTTCACTTCTCTCCCTTGCCCCCCCTTTCCCCAATTTTCCCTACCCCATTGTTTGAAGATGCTATTCTTCTTCCATTGAATGCTTTTAGCCCATTTTTGAAATATAAGAAAGTTGTAATTTTGTGGATTGGTTTCTGTGTCCTCTATTCTGTACCATTGGTCCACCTGCCTATTTTGTTACCAGTACCACGCTGTTTTTGTTACTATTGTTTTAGTACAGTTTGAACTCTGGTATCACTATACCTCCAGATTCATATTTTCTGCTTAGAGTTGCTTTTGCTATTCTGGGTCTTTTGTTTTTCCATCTTCTAAGATCTTCTTCTCTCTCTCTCTTTAGGGTTCTGTAGTTTTCAGTATATAAAACTTTCACCTCTTTTGTTAGGTTGATTCCCAAGTATCTTATTTTATTTGAGGATATTGTGAATGGAGTGATTTTCCTCATTTCCATTTCAGAAGTTGTGTTGCTGACATACAGGAATGCCTTTCATTTATGCGTGTTGATTTTATATTCTGCCACTTTGCTGAATTCATTTATTAACTCTATTCGTTTCATTGTAGACCATTTGGGGTCTGTTAAATATATTATCATGACATCTGCAAATAGCAATAATTTAAATACTTCTTTTCCTATTTTTATGCCTTTAATTTCTTTAGTCTGTCTAATTGTTCTGGCTAGTACTTCAAGAACTAAATGGAATTGAAGTGGTGATAGAGGGCATCCCTGTCTTGTTCCAGATTTTAGAGGAAATGCCTTCAGTTTTTCCACATTTAGGATGATACTAGCCTGAGGTTTAGCATATATACCTTTTACAATGTTGAGGTAAGTTCCTGTTATCCCTAGTTTTTCTAGTGTTTTGAACATAAAGTGATGCTGAACTTTGTCAAATGCTTTTTCTGCATCTATTGAGATGATCATATGGTTCTTGTCTTTAAGTCTATTGATGTGGTGAATGGCATTTATTGATTTCCGTATATTGAACAAGCCTTGCATCCCAGGGATGAATCTTACTTGATCATGGTGCACAATTTTTTTGATATGCTTTTGTATTCAATTCGCCAGGATTTTATTGAGAAGTTTTGCATCGAAGTTCATTAGAGATATTGGTCTGTAGTTTTCTTTCTTTGAAGTGTCTTTGTCTGGTTTCGGGATCAGGGTGATTTATCCTCATAGAATAAATTTGGAAGAGCTCCTTCTTTTTGTTTTTCTTGAATTAGCTTGAAAAATATTGCTATTAATTCTTCTTTAAAGGTTTTGTAGACCTCCGCTGTATACCCCTCCGGTCCAGGGCTTCTTTTGGTTGGTAGTTTTTGATAGTTTCTTTCATTTCTTCCTTTGTTATTGGTCTGTTTAAATTGTGTGTGTCTTCCTGACTCAATCTGGGCAGACCGTATGACTTAAAAAATTCATCGATATATTCACTATCTTCTATTTTATTGGAATATAGTGTTTCAAAATACTTTCTAATTATCTTCTGAATTTCTGTAGTGTCTGTTGTGATATTGCCTGTTTCATCCCGTATGTTAGTAATTTGAGTTCTCTCTCTTCTTCTCTTCATTAGCATGGCTGTGGGCCTGTCAATCTTATTTATTTTTTCAAAGAACCAACTTTTAGTTTTACCAAATTTTTAAATTTTTTTTGTTTCAATTTTCTTGATTTCTGCTCTAAATTTAATTATTTCTTGTCTTCTACTACATTTGCTATTGTTTTGCTCTTCCTTTTCCAGGTTTTTGAGGTGTAGTGTGAGTTCATTTATTTGTTGGTTTTTCTTTTTTTGAGGAAAGAACTCCAAGAAATGAATTTCCCTCTTAAAACTGCTTTCAATGTGTCCCATAGATTCTGGTACATTGTGTCTGTATTGTCATTTGTTTCCAAGAATTTTTTTTAACTCCTCCTTTATGTCTTCTGTCACCCATTGATCATTCAGTAACATGTTGTTCATTTTCCATGTGATGTAGGATTTTTCCTTCCTTCTTTTATCATTGATTTCCAGTTTCTTTCCATTATGATCAGATGTGGTGCATGGTATTATTTCCATACGTTTATATTTACTAAGAATAGCCCTATGGCATAATATATCTTTGAGTAGGATCCATGTGCTGCTAAGGAGAAGAACGTGTATCCACTTGATGATGGTTGATATATTCTATATATGTCGGTTAAGTCTAGGTTATTGATTGTGCTTTTGAGTTCTATAGTTTCTTTATTCAGTTTCTGTCTAGAGGATCTGTCTAATGCAGAGAGTGGTGCGTTGAAGTCACCCATAATTATTGTGTTGTAGTCTATTTGACTCTTGAACTTGAGGAGAGTTTGTTTAATGAATGTTGCAGCTCCATTGCTTGGTGCACACAAATTGATAATTGTTATGTCTTGTTGGTGGATGGTTCCTTTTTACAGAATATAGTGTCCTTCTTTATCCCTTTTGATTAACTTAGGTTTGAAGTTGATTTTATTCCATATGAGTATGGCCACTCCTTCTTGCTTCTGAGGGCCATGTGAGTAATATGATTTTTCTCAACCTTTTACCTTCACCCTGTGTATGTCTTTTTCTATCATATGAGTCTCCTGAATGCAACATATTGTTGGATTTGTTTTTTTGATCCACATTACTAGCCCATGTATCTTGATTGGTGAGTTTATGCCATTAACATTTAAGGTTACAATTGAAATATGATTTGTACTTACAGTCATGTTTATTTATATATTATATTTTGGTTTGGCTAGTTTTTACTTTTATGGTTATTTTCCTGCCCCTTTTTGTGAGGTACCTCCCACTGTTAGTTTTGAGCACTATTTTTCAATTCTTCTTCTTGTAGTATTTTGCTCAAAATGCTTTGCAGTGCTGGTTTTCTGGCTGGGAATTCTTTTAGCTTTTGTTTCTTGTGAAAGTCTTTAATTTCATTTTCAAATCTGAAGCTTAATTTTGCTGGATACAGTATTCTTGGTTGGAATCCATTATTTTTCACCATTTGAAATACATTGTTCTAGGATCTTCTCGCTTTCAATGTCTGTGATGAAAAATCAGTCGTTAACCTAATTGGTTTACCCCTGAATGTAATCTGCCTCCTTTCTCTTATAGCGCTTAATATTCTCTCCTTGTTCTGTATGTTGGGTATCTTCATAATTATATGTCTTGGAGTTGGTCTATTATGGTTTTGAATGTTTGGGATCCTGTAGGCTTCCAGGATTTGACAATCCAATCCATCTTTCATCTCTGGGATGTTTTCTAGAATTATTTCATTTAATATGTTGTCCATTCCTTTGGTTTGAATCTCTATGCCTTCTTCTATCCTGATGAAGTTTTTATTTATTTATTTTTTAATGACATCCCATATCTCTTGAATAGATTGCTTGAGGGATTTAAGCATCTTTTCTGTGTTGACTATATTCTTTTCAAGTTGATAAACTTTGTCTTCATTATCTGATGTTCTGACTTCTACTTGATCTAGTCTATTTGTAATATTCTCGTTTGAGTTTTTAATTTGGTTTATAGTTTCCTGCATTTCTAGAATTACTGTTTGAATTTTTTTAAGATCTCTATCTCCTGGTAAAGCTCGTTGTTTGCCACTTGAATTTGTTTGTTTAATTCATTTTCAAAATATACTTTTATTCCTTGGACTTGCTGCCTCATGTCTTCTCTAATATTCCTTTCCATCTGAGTTAGGTATGCCTTGAGTTCTTTTCCTATCCCTGTTTCTGATGCTTCTAGGTCCTCCTGTAGAATTAAGTTGTCCTGCATTGTTTGTCCTCCTTTATTTCGCTTGTTTTTTCATGATGTTCACGTTACTTTCCAGCTCTATTTGATTGCTGTGTTTCTGCTTTAATCTATAGATTTGTTTTGGTGTTGTATATCTCTGTTGTCTCTCTTTTGTGTTGGTAGACTATGCCTGCTAAAGTGGATTCCACTTTGAAGTAATTCTGAAACCCGAGCTCCAGTGACGTCACCTCTCTGTTTTGGCGGGCCCCAGGCTCCTTGTCAAGGTGTGCGAATACAGGGGTGTGACTCGACTGTCTCTGGTTGGTTTCAGCTCTGGGTCACTGGCGGGCAGGCGGTCTCCAGCTGCCCAGTCATGCAGTCGGTGGCTGGTGGGCAGGCGGTCTCCAGCTGCCCAGTCACGCGGGCAGCAGGTGGGCTGTCACTGGCGGGCGGGTGATCTCTAGCAACCCAGTGGTGCGGTTGGTCACCGGCGGGGGACGTTCGCCAGCCGCCTAGTCATGCAGGCAGCCGGTGGACTGTCACCTGCGGGCCTGCAGTCTCCAGCCGCCCAGTCACATGGGCCTGTCCTTTAGTCCACTGGTTTCTCCTGCTAGTCCTTGTTTCTCTTGCTAGACCAGATTTCCCCTGAGTGATGCCTCTCAGCAGTTCAAACTATTCTCTGGGCCTGCCGATTGTTGGGTGTGGAGGGTGACTATTGGGAACTCAGACACTGTATTGTTTTGATTTTTTCCGCTTGCCCCTCCCCCAGCACTGGCTAGACACGTTTCGGTTTTGCCACTGATGCGAGGGGAATTGAAAGTTAGGTGTCTATAGTTTTACCCGCGTCTTTATGCAGGCTCGCTCAGATAATCCCTCCCCCAGAAAGCCTAGGAGAGATTTTATGCGAATTCCCCGCTGTATGGGAGATGAGCTGAGTATCATACACCTGTTTTATTGTTGCAATCTGTTGGAGAGTGGCGGTGGTTACTTCAGCTCTTCAAGATGGTGGCCGCTGGTTTTCTTGGTGGAGTTTCCTTTGTGGGGGATAGAACTTTACCACTTTCTTCCCCGTCTGAAATCCTGAACTCAGCCCGGGGCTCAGTGGGGGCTCTACCGGCATGATTCCACAGAATCCGCAGCAACATTTCTTCCTACTTTCAGGTTGATTCTCAGTGGTGCCCCGCCATCTGTAACAGCAGGCCTGGCTGCACGATTCAATCAGCCCGGTTCTCTGGTCGCACAGTTGGCTATTAGGAACCCCGGCATTCTATTGTTTTGATTTTTTCCTCTTGCCCCTCCCCCAGCACTGGCTAGACAGGTTTCATTTTCACCGCTGATGGGAGGGGGAGTTAAAGGTCAGTTGCCTCTAGTTTTCCCCCATTTTTATGCAGGCTCGCTCTCATCTTCTCTCCCCCGGAAAGCCTATAAGAGATTTTATGCGAAATCACCGATGTATGGGAGATGAGCTAAGTAACACACACCTGTTTTATTGTTGCAATCTGTAGGAGAGTGGCTGTGGTTACTTCAGCTCTCCAAGATGGTGGCAGTTGGTTTCCTTGGAGGAGTTTCCATTTTGAGAATTATAACTGTATCACTTTCTTCCCCGTCTGAAATCCTGAACTCAGCTAAGGCCTCAGTGGGGGCTCTACCGGCAGGATTCCACAGAATCCGCATCAACATTTCTCCCTGCTTATTGGTTGCATCTCGGTGGTGCCGCGCCGTCTGTAGCCACTGGGACCGTGCGGATCAGTCAGACCGGATCTTGGATCGCATAGTTGGCTCGTGTTTGAGACTCAATTACCGAACCATGGTGCTAGAAATCCTTCTTATAGGTTTTGGTGCACCCCCATTTTGCTGTAATTTTCTAACAAGATAGGTTTTTGTCATTCTAACTCATTATTCACGGGTGCAGTGGTGCGGTACACTGGGTGTGATGCACTCTATTCACAGCCATCTTGCAATGATGAAATATTATGATTTGTATGCACCATTTACTGAAGTTTGTTTTCAGTATTAGAAAACAAATATGAATTTCAGGTGGATGAATATTTCTGAGAATAATCTTGTGAAAAGTTGATTATAAATCTACATACATGAATATGAATGATTTTAGGGAGTGTTTTATAAGACGCATACATTTCATATTTTGAAAAATCTGGAGAGTGCATATGTATGTATATAAATATATATATATATATATATATATATATATATATATATATATATATATATATACACACACACACAAACACACACACACAGAGACATTAAAAAGTAGCAATATATATGCCAATCGAAATTCATCATGAAATATATATCATTCACATATCCAAAAAAAATACATTTTACTAAAAATGGATTTATGTATAATGTTGTTCAACTAGGAAGCTCACCCATCGGTTGAATATTCAGTTTCAACAGCGTTTAGGAGGAGTGATCTCTTCTCACAATTTGTATCTGCCAAGTCACCCACCTCAGAAGAAGGTACGCGTGATACCAGGTAGGATTCTATATGTACATATAAAAATACATGTGCTGAATAGGCTACAGAGAGACAGGAATTCACATATTTCTTAACTTCAAAACACATGGTGAACTATTTTAATAAACATTGACTATATTGATAACTTCAACTCTATATAATGCAAAAGGGAAGTCCAACTATACACCATGCCTCCTCTGAACTGCTTGTATTTCTATTCTGTTTGGGTTACTATTCTCCATCATATTAGGATTAGTAGTCAGAGTCTAGTAGGGAATGGGTTAGTGTCAGCGATTCAGTATTTCGATTGGAATATAGAAAAATAAACCCAATGTGTTTTCAAATATGTGCTACACAAAAATCTTCCCACTCTCATCCAGAAAAATGCCTTGATATTACCCTCGCCTGAAGTAATGCACAATTAGAGGAGAAGAGTTAGAAAATCTGTGAACACATATCTGGAATAGAATATGCTCAGGAGTTCACAAGCTTGGAGGTGGTAGAGGAGTTTCCAAAAGTAAGGGACATGGTAAACACTCCACAAACATGGAGCTCTGCAGGCCTAAAGACTTCTTGAGAAACTTCCTCTAAATTTGGGCATTTGAAATATATGTTTTTGTCAGGAGCCTTTGCTTCCTATGTAGTGAGAGCATCAAACCTGGGTCTGCATCTATGTGACCTGGGGGACATGGTATCTTATTTTTCAATGAACATGAGGCAGCAGTGCTGAATTCTCACTTTGAAGGTAAACTGTGGCAACTGGGGTCTAAGTGTCTCTCCGTGTTGACTGTGAAGCCATTTGGTCATCCTCTAGTTTTCCTGGTGTGTCTTGCTGCTGTACTGGGAATTTGGTATTTGCTTCACGAAATACAAGGAGTTCAACTGGGACATAGTGCTGGATGGAGTTCTGTCACATGCGGTGGGTTGGGTTCTGTAGGAGAATGCATGAATGAGGCTTCTATCCCACATAGCTTGCCCCCTTGACCATAGCAACATGATTCTGAACATTGCCCTGAAACCTCTCCATATAACAAGATGCCTTAACATATAAGGGTCTGCTGGCTGAGCCATGTCAGTCACAAGCCATTTGGAAGCTAATGGCAGATTCACATGACCCCAGCACAGATGTTTTATCACACACCTGCCCACCACTGCTCTAGGCCTGCTACTAAGCAGGCTCCAACTTACTGGCATCTCTGTTCAACATCATTTTCATGAAACTCAGTCAATCACGCATTGTCTGGTATACTCATGATCAGCAAACGGACATCAAAAGGTTCTCCAGTGCCACCTGGTCATGAAAATTTTAAAAATCCCATGGTATTTATCTAGCCATTTTTCCAGGATGAAGTTGGAGCACTATGATTTTCAATTCATTCAGGAACCATTAAATGTTCAGGAAGCGCATTTCCATAAAAGCTCTGGAGAACACACACAGGCAAGTCTTCTAAAAAAGTGGCCAAAAGGTCACATGAAGCCAGGCCCATTGAGGTCTACAATGTGAGATCGGTGTGTATTTTGATTCTCAACTATGGCTGCCAAGTCTGTCAGAATAAAATCATGTGATATCCTGGCTGAGATTCACCGTGCCTTGTGGAAAGCCTTCCTGGGCATACATATCAATTCCAAGTGTTACTCTCAAGCATGCCCTCTTAAAATCCCAACACAACTCATGGCAATACTTCTCTGAGGTCAGTTCCAGAACTCAGTCTCTAAGGAGAATCACACCAGAGTTCAAGCCCAGGTGGAGCTAGTCATCATTTTCAACTGTCCAACTAATAACCAAAATTAAAACCAAAACACTTCCACATGGCCCTCATCTTCTTCCATATAGACACTCATTATAACCTCTGGCTGGAAGTTTCCATGAGGGGCGCAGCCCAAGAAAGTGTCCAAAATATGCTCCCTTGTACCCTCATTTGCTTAAAGTCGGGGTGGCCTGAACACCTTCCTGTGAACCAGGAGTGATCAAGTAGGCCTGCCATTAATACTGCTCTCTTTCTCCAATTTGAGGACTACTGACTGTGGGGTTTAGATTCTTCATGATAATTGGAAACATGAGAAAACCCAAGCACCTTTGAGCTTCCCTCTTCAGGGCTTTGAAGAAATCATTTGACCCAAAGGATCCCTATTCTCACTTGATGGAGGTAAGGAACCTTACAGAGGAAGGCGAGAGACTTCATCCACAATGACTGCTCTTTTGGCCATTTTGGGTTTGGATGAAAACATTGGATGCATCAGGTACTGAGAATCTAACTACAGCCTCACACAGGGCCAAGCGGCTAATTCAGACACATCCATTTCCAAAGCAAATAAGCAAAAAGCCACAGGTGATGCCCATTCATTTCCATTTGAAAGTGTTTTCTTCAGGCTTCACAAAGGAGTGGCCTGAGGCAAGGACCTTCCTGAAATTCAGGGCAACAAACAATAGGTAAACAAATGGCACAAAGCAGGGTTTCTCCACTGAGACTTTCCTTGTCACACTGATATCTGAGTTTTCTGAGATGCTCGCCATTCCCGTCAGCTATCCAGTACATGGCCATATCACAGAGCTTGTAGGTGGTACATATCTTGGACACAAAACCATGAGGCTATTCTTGAGAGTGGCCAGAATTCAGGAAGAAAACAGAAACTTCGGAAGATAGCAGGTGTTGCCCTTCAAAAAGGCAAGCCGCAGTCCAATTATAATTTGGGCAGGATGAATGCTGGGAAGCTTTCTACTAAACAGGACACATCCATTGATGCATTCTATTTTCTAATGTCTACAGTCACGGACAGAGTGGGATACACAGATGTAGAAGCACTCGCCTTGTCAAACCACTTACTAGAAACAGTCAATGCCAATCCAAAGAAACAGCCTTTCCTACCTATTCTCAGAACATGAGAGAAAACCAAAAACACACACCCACACCCACAAAGGCACCCTCTTTGCCCAAGTAGGTCTGTGACTATCCAGAGTGTCCTCTGAATGATGGGCCACATTATATTCCCCCAAAATGGCCTCTCCTGTCTCAAATCTGGTCTCCTTGGCCAACTCTGTGAAGTTGTCAGGAGTCATAGGTGAGCCACTACCTGCTTTCTCAAGTAAGGCCTCTCTTCAGAGCTTTCCTGGCATTTGGACATCCTCACATCTGTAGGCACTAATAAAGACTGACTCTGTTCTTGGTAAATTGAAACAAGTGAGTCCACTGGGACTGGGACTGCGACTGACTCTGGGTGCCTCTATTCCTGGATCACAAGTTCAGAGAGTTCCATCGCCAAGGAGGTGAGGTGAGGTCACTTCCTTCAGGAACTGAATGAGGTCACTGCCTTTGCAACCTCTTTGTCCTGACAGTTACTTCTAAGGGTCCCATGAGATGGAGGCTCTCCCTACCTCCTGTGACACTTTCACAAGTTAGAATGATATATCAAGGCTCTCCCTACCTCCTGTGACACTTTCACAAGTTAGAATGATATATCAACCATAGGCACCTGGGAACAGCTCTTCACACAGGCCTTGTTTGGTCCATCTTCTCTACATTTAGAAGATAGAGGTTGTTGGTTGATTCAGACATATCCCTTCATCCTGACAGGGTTGTTTGCCATGGAATTTGACTTTTGCTCTCTCAGGTCCTTCATAGCTGCCTACATCTTCTCCAGGGATCATTTGTGCATGGACCTTTGATGTTCTCAGCAGGTGGAAGATCCCCTACATTCCTGTATTGTAAGACCAACTCTGTCCCTCCTCTTCTGTAAAGTTAGATTGAGGGAACAGTGTATGTTTAGGGTTAATATCATGTTTGATTTGGGTTAGGAATCTCTCTGCCTGATAAATAATGGTATTGGGAACCTGTGATATTTACAAGAATATATAGGTGAAATACAAGTATGAAAACAGAAATATAGGTAAGATTTGAAACCAGAAGGGCATTGGGCCCTTGAGTGGGATACTTAGGTTTGAATTATGTTCTGCATACATGTCTCAGATAAATTGAAATACAATGGCTTAGGACCTTATACCTTGGATGATTGATTGTCGAAGAGTACATCGAGTCAAAAAGCGAGAGTCAGTAGGATTAGGAAGATAGTCAGTAGGTTTAGAAATAAGAGTGAATATAGCATTTGGACCAAAATTTCTTTAGCAATAGCGTCTAGGGTAGACAGTGAATGTATATGTCAGCATATGTAGTGTCAGACACAATGATGAACTGGGGAAAATATGTAGAAAAGCAGATATCAACAGAAATATTAGGAAATCAGGCAAAGTATAAAGTGAGTGTTAGGATTAGACATTTTCAACAGGCTTGAGGTTTAATATATAATCTGAGGAAGAAACAAATATGTAGTCACCAATAGGATTTACATTTGAGAGCATTAGGCAACCTGGACACTGTTGTTCTAGTAATCCATGCTCACTTTCCATTTAAGCTTTGATACAATCATGAGTGTGACCTTTGCTTTTTGTGTCCAGAATATTACTGTGATTATATATATATATATATATATATATATATATATATATATATATAGAGAGAGAGAGAGAGAGAGAGAGAGAGAGAGAGATAGATATAGATAGATAGATAAGGTGACATGAGTATTTATTCCACCATTTCTGGTAGCAATATTTTGAAGAGGTATTAAATAGTATTGGGGGGACAAATAGGTGTACACTGTGTCTAAGAATATAGAGATAATGCATTAATAGACCATACTGTGAATAAATAGCATAACTGATTCCAACTTTAAATAATGGATTGAATTGAAATGTGAAAATATACAGGAAATCTTATATTGATATACACACATTCATTCCAACCAGTTATACATCAAATGGTAATATTAATGTTATGGTTTATCTTGAAGAGTGTGTGAGTTTAGTTTCGAAATTGATTATGGAAATCGAAAATAATGTGTTTGGAAAGAAGTCTCATGAAAAGACGAGTCAAGTAGCATGGAGGAATACATGTGTTCTGAAGCAGGAAGTGATTGAAAGTGAAACAAATTCCTATAAATTTCTGAACTTTTAGATGAAATATATATCCTATGATGTGTAAAAACTGAAGAAATAGTAATGTACCAGTGTTGAATTAAAATGAACGTCAAAATACAAATCATGTCCCATAGGAATCTACTTGCATTGATGTTAAACTGGATAATTTACTGTAGAAATATTAGGATATGTAAGCACCGTTTATTGAAGTTAGTTTTCAGTAGGGAAACAAATATGTATTTCAGGTGGATGAGTATTTCTGAGAATAATCTTGTGAAAAGTAGATTATAAATCCACATACATGAACATGAATGAATTTACGGAGTGTATATAAGACACATATATTTCATATTTTATAAAATGTGGAGAGTGTATATATATATATAATATATATATATATATATATATATATATATATATATATATATACAAAACCACAAGAATACATTAAAAATATCAATATGTATATGCCAATCGTAATTCTTCCTGTAATATAAATCATCCACAGATGCAAAAATATTTATTTTGCTAAACATGGATTTATGTATAATATTGTTTTACTAGGGAGCTCACGCATAGTTTGAATTTTCAGTTCCAACACCGTTTAGGAGAAGTGATCTCTTTTCACAATTTGTTTCTGCCAAGTCAGCCAACTCATAAAAATGTACGTGGGATACCAGGTAGAATTCTATATGTGCATTTAAAAAATACATGTGCTGAGGAGGCTACAGAGAAAGGGAGACAAGAATTCACATATTTGTTAACTTTAAAAACACATGGAGGACTATTTCAATTAAAAATTGAGTTGATTTATAAAACCTACCCTTTTTCATGCAAAGGGAAGTCCAACTATACACCATGCCTTCTCTGAAATGCTTGTATTTTCATTCTGTTTGGGTATCTTTCTCCATCATATTAGGATTAGTAGTCAGAGTCTATAAGGTATGAGTTCGTGTCAGGGATACAGTATTTCAAATGGAAAATTGTAAAATGGATCAATGTGTATGCAAATGTGTGCTACAAAAAAAAAATTTCCCACTCTCAGTCAGAACAATGCCTTGAATTACCTTCACCATAAGTAAGACACAATTAGAGGAGAAGAGTTAGAAAATCTTTGACTACATATCTGAAATGGAAAATTCTCAGGAATTTACAAACTTGGAGATGGTAGAGGAGTTTCCAAAAGTAAGGGACAGTGTAAAAACTCCACAAACATGGAGAATTGCCTGCCTAAAGACGTCTGGAGAAATTGCCTGTAGGTTGGGCACTTGAAATACATGTTGTTGTCAGGAGCTTTGAAATACATGTTCTTGTCAGGAGCTTTAGCATCCTTTCTAATGAGACCATCAAAGTTGGGTCTGCATCTCTGTGATCTGGAGGACATGGTTTATAATTTTCCAATGAACATGAAGCAGCAGTGCTGAATTCTCTTTGTAATGAGAGAATCAAAGCTGGGTCTGCATCTATGTGACCTGGAGGAAATGGATTCTTATTTTACAATGAAAATGAGGCAGCAGTGCTGAATTCTATCTTTGTAGGTAAACTGTGGCCACTGGGGGCTAAGTGTCTCCCCATGTAGACTGTGAAGTTATTTTATCATCCTCCACTTTTCATAGTGTTTTTTGCTGCTGCACTCGGAGTTTGGTACTTGCTTCACGTAATACAAGGAGTTCAACTGGGACACCATGCTGAAGGAAGTTCTGTCACGTGTGGTGAGTCAGGGTCTGCAGGAGAATGCACCAACAGGGCTTGTATACCACATAGGTTGCCCCCTTGACCATAGCAACCTAATTCTGAACATTGCCGTGAAACCTCTCCATATAACAAGATGCCTTTACATATAAGGGTCTGCTGACTGCACCATGTCAGTCACAAGCCTTTTGGAAGCCAATGGCAGATCCACATGACCCCACAACAGATGTTATATCACACAGTTGCTCACCACTGCTCTAGGCTCACTACTTAGCAGGCACCAACTTAATGGCATCTCTGTTCTCCAGCATTTTCATGAAACCCAGTCAATCAAGGCACTGTCTGGTACAGTCATGATCAGCAACAGGACATCCAAAGGTTCTTCAGTGCCACCTGGTTATTGGAATTTCAAAAATCTCATGGTATTTATCTAGCCAATTTTCAAGGATGAAGTTGGAGGCACTGTGGGTTTCAATTCATTCAGGAATCACTCAATGGTGAGGAAGCTCATTTCAATTAAAATTTTGGAGAACTCGCACAGCCAAGGCCTCCCAAAGAGTGGCCAAAAGGTCACATGAATCCAGGCCCATTGAGGTCTACAATTGAGGTCCATGTGTGTTTTGACTAGCAAATATGGCTTCCAAGTCTATTCAGAATAAAATTATGTGATATCCTGGCTGAGATTCCCAGTGCTCTGTGAAAAGCCACCCTGGGCCTAGATCACCGATTCCAAGGGCGAATCTCATGCGTGGCCTCCTAAAATCCAAACACAATTCATGGCAATACTTCTTTGATGTCTGATACAGAACTTAGTCTTTAAGGGGAATGACACCAGAGTTCAAGCCCAGGTGGATCCAGTCATCTCTTCCAACTGCCACACAAATGACCACAATTAAAACCAAAACACTCCCACATGGCCCTCATCTTCTTAAATATAGACACTCATCATAACCTCTGGCTGGAGGTTTCAATGCGGGACACATCCCAAAAGAGTGTCCAAAATATTCTCCCTTACCCCTCATTTGCCTAAAGTCAGGGTGGCATGGACACCCTTCCTGTGAACCTAAAGTGATCCAATAGGCCTGCCGTTAATACTGTTCTGCTTCTCCAAATTGAGGCCTACTGACTCTCAGGGATACATTCTTTATGTTATTTGGAGCCATAAGAAAACACAAGCACCTCTGCAGGGCTTCGAAGAACTCATTTGACCCAAAGGATCCCTATTCTCACTTGATAGAGGTCAGGAACCTAACAGGGGAAGGCAAGAGACTCTTAAACAATGAAAGATTTTTGGCCATTTTGCTTTTGATTGCACACATGGAATCTATCTTTAGATCTATCATCTGCTGAGAATCTAAGCCACAACCTCATACAGGGCCAAGAGGCTGATTCAGACACATCCCTTTCCAAAGCAATTAAGCAAAGAGCCACAGATTATGCCCATTTATTTCCATTTGAAAACTGTTTTATTCAGGCTTCACAAAGGGGTGGCCTGAGGCAAAGACCTTCCTGACTTTCAGGGCAACAGAACCATAGGTAAGCAAATGAACCAAAGCAGGGTTTCTACACTGAGAGTTTACTGGTAACACTAATATCTGAGTTTTCTAAGATGTTCCCATTCTCTACAGCTCTCAAGTATATGGACATGTCACAGAGCTTGGAGGTGTTACATATCTTGGACACAATACCATGAGCCTATTCTGGAGAGTGGCCAGAATTCAGGAAGAAAATAGGAACTTAGGAATTTACTAGGTGTTGCCCATCCATAAGGCACGCCACAGTTCATTCATAAATTAGGCAGGATGAATTCTGGGAAGTTTTTACTAGACAGGACAAATCCATTGATGCATTCTCTTTTCTAATGTTTACAACCACGGACACAGTGGGATACACAGACATAGAAACACTAGCATTGTCAAACGACTTACTAGAAACAGTCCACTCCAATCCAAACAAAGAGCCTTTCCTTCCTATTCTCAGAACTTGAGAGAAAACCACAAACTCACACCCAAACCCAAAAAGGCACCTTCTTAACCCAAGTAGGTCTGTGACTATCCAGAGTGTCCTCTAACTGGTGGGCCATACTATGTTCCCCTAAAATGGCCTTTCCGGTCCCAGATCTGGTCTCCTTGGCAAATTATGTGAAGTTTTCAGGAGCCGGCGGTGAACCAATAGCTGCTTTCTCAGGAAAGGTCCCTCTTCAGAGCTCTTCTGGCATTTGGCCATCTTCATATCAGTAGGTACCAAGAAAGACTGACTCTGTCCTTGCTAAATCCAAACAAGTGAGACCACTGGGACTGGGACTGGGACTGGCTCTGGGTGCCTGGCTTCCTGGATCTCAAGTTCAGAGATTTCCATCACCAAGGAAGTGAGGTGAGGTCACTTCAGGAAATGAATGAGGTCACTGCCTTGGCCACCACTTTGTCCTAACAGTTGCTTCCAAGGGTCCCATGAGATGGAGGCTGCTCCTACTTCCTGTGACACTTTCACAAGTTAGAATGGTATATCAACCATAGGTACCTGGGAACAGCTTTCCACACAGACATGGTTTGATCAGTCTTCTCTACATTAGGAAAGGAGAGGCTGATTCAGACACATCCCTTCATACTGACCAGGTTGTTTGCAATGGAATGTGACTTTTGCTCTCTTAGTTCCTTAATAGCTGCCTGCAACTTCTCCAGGGTATCATTTCTGCATGCACCTTTGATGTTCTCAGCAGGTGGAAGATACCCTACAATATTGTATTGTAAGACAAACTCTGTCCTGGCTAATCTGTAAACTTAGTTTGAGGGAACAGTGTATGGTTAGGGTAGTACAGGTTCGAATTTGGTTAGGAATCATACTGAGAAAAGAACAATGGTATTGGGAACTTGCGATATTTACAAGAATATATTGGTAAAATATAAGTATGAAAACAGAAATTTAGATAAGATTTGAATCCAAAAAGGCCATTGGGCTCTTGATTGGGATACTTAGCTTTGAATTGTATTCTGCACAGATGTCTCAGATAAATCAATATACAATGGCATAGGACCTTGTACCTTGGATGATTGATTGTCGAAGAGATCATCCAGTCAAAAAGGTATAGTCGGTAGGATTAGGAAGATAGTTGGTAGGTTTAGAAAAAAGAGTGAGTATAGACTTTGGACCAAAAGTTCTTTAGCAATAGGGTTTCAGATAGAGAGTGAATGTAAATGTCAGCACATGTGAAGAGTCAGTCACAATGATGAACTCTGGAAAATATGTAGGAAAGCAGATATCAATAGAGACATTAGGAAATCAGGCAAAATACAAAGTGAGTGATAGGATTAGACATTTTCAACAGGGTTGAGGTTGAATATATAATCTTAGGAAGAAACAAATATGTAGTCACTAATAGGATTGATTTGAGAGCATTAAGCAACCTGGACATGGATGTTTTTAGTAATCCATGCTCACTTTCCATTTAGACTTTGGTGAAAGGTTAATAAAATATGTAATTGTCACTTCCTGGTTTTATGTATGCTGATCAAAACACTGATGAAATCTTTAGGACTGTTTGCTAATCTTGTTTTCAGAATGTACTGTCCCCAACTGACAAACTGAAGAATGTACACCTTCACCCGTTTGTACGCAAACCGCCCCCTTGCCCTCAACTATCAATAAACTTCCCTCCCTGCCATCTCCAAGGAAAGTATATAAGCTCTACTTAAGCTGTTCTCATTGCTCTCTGCTCTATTCAAGTGATCTGTGAGCTTCAGAAAGCTGGACTTCCAATAAATCCTTTACTGTTGCATGAGACATTCTCTTGGTGGTCTCTTCCTCCGACACTCGCCCGAACTTTACATCTGGAGGCACCAGCGAGATCCAGCAGCGGCGGACGAAAGACCCCCAAGGGTCTCCTTTCAGGGTAAGTAAGGCGACTCTTTCTGGTTTCAGGTTTCAGGTTAGGTTTGCCAAAATCGCTATCGGTGATGAGCGTGAGCTCTCTCTGATGGTGGCTGACAGATGTGTCACAGAGCCACAGGCCACGTCCCTGGGACACGCCCCAGAGGACTCAGGAAATCAAGGAACAATAGTCTCCTCAACTCAGTGATATTTTGTTTCGGATTTGGTATTGCCAGTCCATCAGGTTTTGCTGGGTACTCAGTCCTGGTCTCAGTTTTGGATGTCCATTGCCTGTCTTTATTGTCTTGTCTTCTCTGTGTAGTGTGCTGTTGCTTTCACTGTTTGTGTATCTCTCATTTTGGGACAGAGCACTTCAATACTTCTCTCCCTGACCCTTGATCACTGGACCAAAGTTCGCTTAACGGCCCAGATTCTTTCTTTTTCAGTAAAAGGCTGGACCAGGCAGACTCTCTGTGCTCAGAATGACACACCTTTGGAGTTGGATGGCCCCCAGAAGGATGTTTCTACATCCCACAAATTTGAAAAATCAGAGATATTGTCTTTCAGCTGGGGCCACATAGCCATTCAGATCAACAGCCATATATCTTAACTTGGCAGGACCTCTGCAAATCTCCTCCTCCATGGGAGAAGCCTTTTCTTGTCCCTGCCCCCGCTCCTACTCCTTCCACCATGATTCTATCTCTCAAACCCTCTGCTCCTCCTCCTACACCCTCTGTTCTCCCTGAGTCTCAAGACTCTACTGGACTCTCCTCCCCCTTCTTATCCCCTGCCCTCGTCCCCAAAACCCAACAACCTCTAAGTGATTCCAATGCTGCTGACTCAGCCTCTCCGCCATTGGAGGAAGTTAGGCCAGCCCAGCGTCCTCCAGATGACTCCCCCTCGTCACACACAGCCCCTCCTTTCCTGGAGGAAGCTGGCCGGCTAAAAGAACTCAAAGAACTCCCTGGTGTTTTCACACCTGCCTACTTGGGATGACTGCCAACAAATCCTAGGGACTCTCTTCATGACAGAGGAATGAGAGAGAAACCTCCTGGAAGCTAGAAAAAAATATCCTCAGACCAGATGGGGGACCAACACAACTTCCCAACATAATGAAAGCCGGCTTCCCCTTGAACTTACCCAACTGGGACCCTGACACCTTTGAAGGTAGGGAGCATCTGTCCACTTATTGCCGGGCCCTAATAGTTGGTTTCCAACCGGTCGGTAGGCAACCAAGTAATTTGGCCAGGTTAAGAGAGAATATTCAAGGGCCTGATGAATATCCCTCTATGTTTCTAGAGAGAATTATGGAGGCATATAGGAGATTTACTCCTTTTGTTCCTCAGGCAGAGGATCAAAATGCATCTGTCATGATGGCCTTCATTGGGCAAGCTGCCCTGGATATTAAAAGAAAGTTACAATACTTAGATGGATTACAAGATAAGACTTTGAGAGATTTAGTATGAGAAGCTGAGAAAGTGTAGTATAAGTGAGAAACAGAGAGAAAGAGAGGGAGCAAAGGGAAGATGAGAGATGCAAGAGACAGACTAAGGCATTGACTAAGGTCCTGGTGACAACAATAAATAGGCCAGAAATTAAAAAACAGGGAGACAGGAAGGAATACCTTGGTGCACGTCAGAGGCCACCCCTGGCCTCAGATCAATGTGCCTACGGTAAAGAAAAAGAATACTGGGCCAAAGAGTGCCCTAGAAAGAGACAGCCACGCCAGCCAGCCATTCTGACTCTGGAGGATGACTAAGAAAGTCGGGGCTCAGATCCCTTCCCTGAGCTCAGGGTAACTTTTGAAGTGGACAGGATCCCAGTAAACTTTGAAGTGGATACAGGGGCAGTATACTCAGCCCTTAAGGCCCCACTGGGCCCACTATCAAATAAAAGGTGTCTAGTTCAAAGGGCTAACGGCAGTAAATTTCAGACTTAGACAACTAAGAGGACCATGGACATGGGGAAAGGAAAAATCCATCACTCCTTCCTAGTAATCCCAGAATTCCTGTCCCCATTGATGGGCAGAGATCTGCTCAGTAAGCTCTGGGCCAAAACAACTTTTAAGCCCGAAGGCCCCAAAATAAAATTTCTAAATCCTTCAGTAAAAACTCCTATAGTCTTGGCTTTATAAATTTCAGTAGAAGATGAACAGCAACTCTTCACACCCCCCAAGACTGATCAAACAGGCAAGCTACCCCAGAAATGGATAACGGATTTCCCAGATGCTTGGGCAAAAACTGCGGGGTTAGGCCTAGCTGTGAAATAACCTCCAAGAACAGTGGAGTTAAAAACCTCAGCCTCCCCAATCAATGTCAAACAATATCCTCTGAGCAAAAAAGGTAAAGATGGGATAAGGCCACATATTCAGAAATATCTGGCCTTAGGGTCCTAAGGCCCTGTCAATCGGCTTGGAACACTCCCCTGCTACCAGTAAAAAAAGCCAGGAACTGGGGACTATCCCCAGTTCAAGACCTAAGAGAGATCAACAACAGAGTGCAGGACATTCACCCCACAGTAGCTAATCCGTACAATCTGCTTATCTCTCTGAACCCTGAGCAGAAATGGTATACTGTTCTGGACTTAAAAGGTGCTATCTTTTGCTTGCCTCTGCATAAAGTTAGTCAGTTGCTGTTTGCCTGCTAGTGGGTAGACCCAGAAACCGGAACGTCTGGTCAACTAACTTGGATTAGACTCCCACAGGGGTTGAAAAACTCTCCCACTCTCTTTGATGAAGCCCTCCACAGAGATCTCAACAACTTCAGAACTACGCACCCCGAAGTCACCCAGCTTCAATACGTGGATGACCTGCTACTGGCAGCCAACACCAAGGAAAACTGTGAGTCTGGGAACAAAGCACTATTATATGAGCTTCCTCAACTCGGGTATAGAGCTTCTCCCCAAAAGGCCCAAATTTGCCAGCAAGAAATAATCTTCCTGGGCTATTCCGTTAGGGGCAGTAAACGATGGCTCACTGAGCCCAGAAATCAAACGGTTGTGCAGATACCACCCCCATCTAGCAGCAGACAACACAAGAGAGTTTCTTGGGATTACTGGGTTTTGCAGGTTATGGATTCCTGTGTTTGCGTCCTTAACTTCTCCATTATACCCGCTGTTAAAGGGAGATGCCCAATTCCAATGGACCCCGGAGAACCAGCAAGCTTTTGATAACATCTAACGACACGGGCACTGAACTCCTCAACTTGACTGAGCCAAGCCTGCAATTTCAGAAAGTCCTACACTACGTTAAAAATGTACATCAAGTTACACATCTTGGTTCAAAGAAACTGCAGGCATTCCTGAAGGATCAAGAACAGAGTTTTCCACTAACCGACTCACAGCGAAAGGAAATAACTGAACGGGTAAAAAAAGCCTGTCCGGTCTGTCAATAGGTTAATGCTTATTCTTCCAAGCTTCCTGCAGGAAAGCACCTATGAGGAACCAGACCAGGACAATTCTGGGAAGTGGACTTTACTGAAATTAAGCCGGCAACTTATGGACTTAAATATCTCCTAGTCTTTGTAGATACATTTTCAGGATGTATTGAAGCCTTCCCCACAAAAAAATGTACAAATGGTGGTCAAGAAGACCTTGAAAGATATTTTTCCAAGATACGGCCTGCCTAAGGTAATAGTGTCTGATTATGGCCCAGCATTCATGGACCAAGTAAGTCAGGGGTTAGCCAGGACCCTGGGGATAAATTGGAAGTTAAATTGTGCTTATAGACCCCCAGCTCAGGACAGGTAAAAAAAATAAATAGAACCATTAAAGAGACCTTAACAAAATTAAGCTTAGAGAGCGGCATAAAAGATTGGACTATGCTCCTGCCTTATGCACTGTTTCATGCAAGAAGTACTCCCTCTCTTTCTTCGTGTAACTTCACCCACTAAGAAATTCTCTATGGGGCCCCTCCTCCACTAAGGGACCTAACCCCAACTCTAAGACCTAATGATCCCTTCAACACCCTCTTGTTTGACAGACTTAAAACTCTTGAAAGAACTCAGTAATACCTCTCGAAACAGCTCTCCTCTGCCTACCAACCTGGTGAAGAGGGGACTCCACGTCGATATCAAATAAGAGACTTCCTCTACATAAGACAACATCATGTGTCATCCCTGGAACCCCGCTGGACAGGACCATACCAGTTGCTACTTATAAAACCTACAGTGGTAAAGGTAGACGGAATCACTTCCTGTATCCTAATTCTCATCTCAAGCCTGAGCCCTGTCCAGAATCTGGCTGGAAACTGGAAAAGACTGGTAACCGATTCAAATTGCATATTCACCATGTGGGTAAGGCTATAGACTCTCCCCTTGGCCACCAGTAGTCCTAACCCTCAACAGCCTGTTCAGCAGCGATGGCTGATCAAAAATTCTACCTGACAAGAAGTATCGTCTATCTCGCATACAGCCCCCTTAGGGACCTGGTGGCCATCTCTCCACCAAGACATTTGTCAGCTGGCTATACGTCTTTCCTATTGGGATATGTCTGATGAAGAGGATACCACTAAAATTCCATTAAATCCCTTCCGTACCATAGATAATGGAAACAAACATTATGGATGTAGGGACATGCAAGCCAGATGCAGGTTGGCTAGCCTAGACTACAATGTTTGCCCAGCAGACTATCAAAGCCACAAACAGCCATGGCTGTGTGGGGGAAAAGCCGACTTCTTCAGTAAATAATGTGAGCATACCGGGGCTGCCTGGTGGAACCCAAACTCCTCATCAAATTTAGTACACAGCATTGGCCATATTACCAATTAGACAACCAAACCGATGGCCCCCAGAGGGGTCTCTAGATCCTCAAATTCTGTGTGACCGTTTCAACTTCGGCAAGTGTTCTAAAGAATCCATCCTTTTGGAATTTCCTTCCAAGGAAATTCACCTATGTGTAGGCCTTTTCCCTCCTATGCTCACATCCTGAACTATGCTTCTCCAATAGATCCTCACCCCCCGCCTTCTGCTCCAGAGTCTCTGCTGTCACTCCCACATCAGCAACCTGATTTCTCCGTTCCAATTACTAGATCAAAACCCCAAACCTCCCCTGGTTCTCAGACAATTGCCCCCTTGCTGAGCTTGCAGGTACTGAGGTACCCTTCCACCCACTCACTCCACTCTTCTCCTGTCAGTGCCCGCACCAGGTCCCACCAGGTCCTCTTACCAGCTAACCCAAAGCTCAAACCAGCAGAGGAGTGCCCTCAGACGACTATCCAAGATGTAATGAAAATGGCCTTTAAAGTTGCTTTGTCATCACTGAAAACAGGTTCCGAAGAATTTAAAGTCCCTCACAGGCTTTTTGGGATACTCACTCCCGTCTTCCCCTCTGCTCTACCTGTTCTACTGATCAAGTTTTGTTGCCAGGAAAATCCCAAACCCCTTCCCCGTTATTCTTTTATATCTCTTTTTCCTCATTCTCAGAATCACGGTGCTGCTCTCACCCCCCCCGCCTTCCCCATCTTCCCCCTCTTTACCAGGCCCACAGAAAAATCTTAAATGGCCTTCTCCAGAAGTCTTCATGATGGCTGACTTTAGTACTTTCAGCAACAGAGTCCCTATAGAAGAGTTCAGTGTAGATAAACTTCCTCCTTTTGTGTTGCTCTGTTCTACTTGGACACTGGCTGGAAAAATTAGCACTCCTAAGCTAGACACCCCCTTACTAGTTTTTAACAAAATATGTGAACAAGGCCTCTGGCCTTGAGCTGGGGCTTCCAAAGATGGCTGCATTTCTAAGATAAAGAAGTTTACAACTGGGCTCCATGGTACCAGCTGGCAGGAAGAAAAAAAAGAGAAGAAAAAAGCTCTCCCCCTCCCAGGTGTCCTTTAAAAGTTAACTTGCCCAGAGCAGAGGAAAAGAAAAAAAAAACAGAAACAAAAACTGTGTTTTGTGAACTTCTGCAGACTGTGAATTTCTGAGCCACTTACGTTACATGTTGGGTACAAAATTCTGAAACTACCTAAACTTGGGGTTCAGGGGATTAATTGATTACAACAGAAGCAATGCCCTCTAAATTCGGTTGCAAACAAATAGGACTGTTTCTCTGTCTTCTGTGCTATCTTAGGTGCCTTGCCTTGTCCGTCCCTACAACAGTATAATTCTATATACTTAAGCATTGTTTATGTTTTCATAAAATGATCAACAGATGGGATTAAGTATGTAATGGTGCAGATGTTTCCCAGAGTGCTCTATCATGACGCAGGATCATTTAAAGTTTCAATAGGGGGGGCATACAAACTGGTTCCTCCGGAAACCTGTATCCCTCACTTTCTCCATCCTATTAGGAATAGGAGTTGCTGCAGGGGTGGGCACAGGAACCACTGCCCTAGTCCATGGGACACAGCAAATGACCCAATTAGAAGCAGCAATAGACCAAAACTTAAAGGTATTAAAAACCTCCATCACAGCTTTACAGGAATCTTTAATCTCTCTCTCTGAAGTTGTTTTACAGAACAGTCGAGAGTTCGACCTCCTCTTCATGAGAGAAGCGGCCTTTGTCCTGCATTGAGGGAAGAATGTTGTTATTATGCCGACCACACTGGAGTTGCAAAAGAATCTATGATTAAATTAAGAAGACGCCTTGTAGAGCATCAACAAGAGAGAGATGCCCAAAAAGGGTGGTTTGAGTCTTGGTTCACAGAGTCCCCCTGGTTAACTATGCTCTTATCAGCCCTGGCCGGTCCATTAATAATCCTCATATTATTGCTAACTGTTGGACCTTGTTTGCTCAACCATGTAGTTTCCTTTCTCCAAGCTCAAATTGGACAAGTTAAACTTATGGTAATAAGAAAACAATATACCACACTAGCAGACATAAAATGTGACACCCCAATGATCACTTTTATGATTAAAAGTAACCAAAAGAAGAAGTGGGGAATGAAAGGTTAACAAAATAGGTATTTGTCACTTCCAGTTTTTCGGTATGTTTAACAAAACACTGTTGATATCTTGAGAACGGTTTGCTTATCTTTTTCCCTGAGTGTGCTGTACCAACTGCAAAACTGTAGAATGTACTCCCTCACCCGTTTGCATGCAAACTTCCCACTCGCACTGAGCCATCAATAATCTTCCCTCCCTGCCCTCTCCAAGGAAAGTATATAAGCTCTACTTAAGCTGTTCTCAGGGCTCTCTGCTCTATTCAAAAGATCTCTGAGCCCCAGCATGCTGGACGCCCATAAACCCTTGGCTGTTGCATGAGAAAGTCTCTTGTGGTCTCTTCCTCCGACGGTCGCCTGACCTTTACATTGGTAAAATAATAAGTGTGACCTTTGCTTTTTGTGTCCAGAATATTACTGTGATAAAATGTATATGTAGATAAGGTGACTTGAGTATATCTTCCGCAATTTCTGGCAGCAATATTTTGACGATGTACAAATTAGTATTGGGTGTACAAATAGGTGTACCCTATGACTATGAATATAGAGATAATGCATGAATAGACTGTACTGTGAATAAATAATATAATGGGTTCCAAATTTAAATAATGCATTCAATTCATATCTGAAAATACACAGGAAATCTTATATTGATACACATACATTCATTCCAACCACTTATACATCTAAAGGTAATATTAGGTTTATGGTTTATCATGAAGAATGTGTGAGTTTTGTTTCAAAAGTGGTTATGGAAAGTCTCAAAAGGGAATCACACCAGTGTTCAAGCCCAGGTGGATCCATTCACCTCTTCCAAGTGCCACACAAATTACCACAATTCAAAACAAAACGCTCCCACATGGTCCTTATCTTCTTCCTTGTAGACACTCATCATAAACTCTGGATGGAGGTTTCCATGAGGGGCGAGGCCAAGACAGTTTCCAAAATAACCTCCCTTGCCCCTCATTTGCCTAAAGTCTGTGTGGCCTTCAAATCCAGACTGTGAATCAGGAGTGATCAAATAGGCCTGCAGTTAATACTGCTCAGCTTCTCCAATTTGAGGCCTACTGTCTGTGGGGTATAGATTCTTTATGTGAATTGGAGTCATGAGAAAACCCAAGAGCATATGGGCTAGCCTCTGCAGGGCTTTGAAGAACTCATTTGACCCAAAAGATCCCTATTCTCAATTGATGGATGTCAGGAACCCTAGAGAGGAAGGTGGAAGTCTTCATCCACAATGACTACTTTTTGGCCATTTTAGTTTTGGATGCACCCATGGCATCTTTTTTTAGATCCATCAGGTGCTGAGAATCTAAGACACAGCCTCACACAGGGCCAAGAGGCTGACTCAGACACATCCCTTTCCAAAGCAATTAAGCAAAGAGCCCCAGGTGATGCCCATTCATTTCCATTTTAAAACTGTTTTCTTCAGGCTTCACAAAGGGGTGGTCTGAGGCAAAGAACTTCCTGACATTCAGGGCAAGAGAACAATAGGTAAGCAAAAGCTGCAAAGCAGGGTTTCTCCACTGAGATTTAATGGTCATTCTGATATCTGATTTTTCTGAGATGCTCGCCATTCCCTTGAGCTATCCAGTACATGGCCATGAGACAGAGCTTGGAGGTGGTACATACCTTAGACAAAAATCCATAAGCCTATTCTGGAGAGGTGCCAGAATTCTGGAAGAAAATTGAAACTTAGGAAGATTCCAGTTGTTACCCACCGATAAGGCAATCTGAAGTCCCTTCAAAAATTGGGCAGTGTGAATGCTGGGAAGCTTTCTACTAGACAGGACACATCCATTGATGCATTCTCTTTTCTAATGTCTACCACCACTGACACAGTGTGATAAACAGAAATAGAAACACTCGCTTTGTCAAATGACTTACTAGTAACAGTTCATTCCACACCAAAAAAAGCGCCTTGCCTACCTATTCTCAGAACATGAGACAAAACCACAAACCCACCCCCACATTCACAAAGGCACCTCCTTCCCCAAGAAGGTCTGTGACTATCTTGATTGTCCTCTGATTGGTGGGCAATACTATGTTCCCCTGAAATGGCCTTACCTGTCTCCGTTCTGGTCTCCTTGGCCAACTCTGTGAATGTGTCAGGACCCAGAGGTGAGCCACTACCTGCTTTCTCAGGAAAGGCCCCTCTTCAGAGCTTTGCTGGAATCTGGCCATTCTCACAGCAGTAGGTACCAGGAAAGACTGACTCTGTCATTGGTAAACCCAAACAAGTGAGACCACTGGGACTGGGACTCAGACTGCCTCTGGGTGCCTGACTTCATGAATCCCAAGTTCAGAGATTTCCATCACCAAAGAAGTGAGGTGAGGTCACTTCCTTCAGGAACTGAATGAGGTCACTGCCTTGGCAACCACTTTGTCCTAACAGTTGCTTCCAAGGGTCCCATGAGACAGAATCTGTCCCTAATACCTGTGACAATTTCACAAGTTAGAATGGTATATCAACCATAGGCACCCAGGAAAATCTCTCCAGACAGGCCAGGTTTGGCTTCCAAGTGTCAGATGAGAAACAGGCTGCCCCTACTTCCTGTGACACTTTCACAAGTTAGAATGGTATATCAACCATAGGCACCCAGGAACTGCTACCCACACAGGCCTGGTTTGGTCCATCTTCTCTGTATTAAGAAGAGAGAGGCTGATTCAGACAGAACCCTTCATTCTGACCAGGTTGTTTGCCATTGAAAATGACTTTTGCTCTCTCAGGTCCTTCATAGCTGCGTATATATTCTCCAGTGATCATTTCTGCAAGGAACGTTGAGGTTCTCATTAGGGGGAAGTTCCCCTACATTCCTGTATTGTAAGACCAACTCTGTCCCTCCTCTCAGTAAATTTGAATTTAGGGAACAGTGTATGCTTAGGGTTAATAACATGTTTTATTTGTGTTAGGAATCATTTTGCTGGATGAATAATGGTATTGGGCACCTGCAATATTTATAAGAATATATATTTGAAATGTAAGTATGAAAACAGAAATCTAGGTAAGATTTGAAGCCAGGAAGGGCATTAGGCCCTTGATTGGGATATTAAGCTTTTAATTACATTTTGCCCTGTGGTATCAGATAAACCTATACACAATGGAATAAAAACTTGTACCTCAGATGCCTGAATGTCGAAGAGAACATCCAGTCAAAAAGGGATAGTCAGTAAGTTTAGGAAGATCCTAGGTTTCGGAAGAAGAGTGAGTCTTCGAGTTGGACCAATAGTTCTTTAGCAATAGGGTTTCCTTTAGAGAGTGAATGTAAATGTCAGCACATATGAAGAGTCAGTCACAATGATAAACTGGGAAACTTATGTAGGAAAGCAGATATCAATAGAGACATTAGGAAATCAGGCAAAGTGTAAATTGAGTGATAGGATTAGACATTTTCAACAGGCTTGAGGTTGAATATATAATCTTAGGAAGAAACAAATATGTAGTCACCAATAGTATTGACATTTGAGAGCATTAGGCAACCTGGAAATTGATGTTATTAGTAATATATACTCACTTTCAATTTAGGCTTTGGTACATTCATAAGTGTGACCTTTGCATTTGTGTCCAGAATATTACTGTGATAAAATGTACATGTAGATCAGGTGACATGAGTATTTCTTCCACCATTATGGGGAGCAAGATTTTTAAAACCTATAAATTAGTATTGGGTATACAAATAGGTGTACCCTGTTTTGATGAATATAGAGATGATGCATGAATAGAGCATACTGTGAATAAATAATATAACTGGATCCAACTTTAGAAATTGCAATTGGAATAAATTGATATCTGAAAATATACAGCATATCTTATATTGATAGTGGTATACATACATTCATTACAACCAGTTATACATCTAATCGTAATATTAGGTTTATGTTTTATCATGAAGAGTGTGTGAGGTTTGCTTCAAAAGTGATTATGGAAATCGAAAATAATGTGTTTGGAAAGAAGTCTCATGAAAGACCAGTCAAGAAACCTGGAGGAATACATGTGTTCTGGAGCAGGAAGTGATTGAAAGTGAAACAGATATTTTAAATTTTGAAATTTTGGATGAAATATTTATCCAATGATGTGCATAAACTGAAGAAATAGTAGTGACCAGTGTTGAATAAAAATGAACGTCAAAATACACATCATGTCCCATAGTAATCTACTAGCCTTGATGTTAAACTGGGTAAGTGACTGTAGAAATATTATAATTTATATGCACCTTTCACTGAAGGTAGTCCTCAGTTCCAGGATACAAATATGTATTTCAGGTGAGTGAATATTTCTGAGAATAATCTTGTGAAAAGTGGACTATAAATCCACATATGTGAATATGAATGTATTTACTGAGTGTATAATAAGACAAATATTTCATATTTTGAAAAATCTGGAATATATATATATATATATATATATATATATATATATATATATATACACACACACATACACACACACACAAAACACACACAGACATTAAAAATTAGGAGTATATATGCCAATCGAAATTCATGGTGAAATATAAATCGTCCACAGGTCCAAAATTTTTAATTTTACTGAACATGGATTTATGAATAATGTTATTCAACTACGAAGGTAACGCATAGGTTGAATTGTAATATCCAACAGGGTTTATAAGGAGTGATCTCTTCTTATAATTTGTATCTGCCAAGTCAGCCACCTCACAAGAATGTACATGTGATACCAGGTAGGATTCTACATGTGCATATAAAAATACATGTTCTCAATAGGCAACAGAGAAAGGGAGACAGGAATTCACATATTTATTAACTTTAAAAACACATGGAGATCTATTTCAATTAAAAATTAACTAGATTTTTAACACCTACCCTACATAATGCAAATAGCAACTACAACTATACACCATGCCTCCACTGAACTGCTTGTATTTCTATTCTGTTTGGTTTATTTTTCTCCATCATATTAGGATTAGTAGTCAGAGTCTAGTAGTTTATGAGTTAGTTTCAGGCATTTAGTATTTCGAATGGAAATTTGGAAAATGAATCCAATGTGTATGCAAACATGTGCTACACAAATATGTTCCCACTCTCATCCACAACAATGCCTTGACATTACCTTCGCCCCAAGTAAGACACAATTAGAGGAGAAGAGTTAGAAAATCTGTGAATGCATATCTGGAATGGAATATGCTCAGGAGTTCACAATCTTGGAGGTGGTAGAGCAGTTTCCAAAAGTAAGGGACATGGTAACCACTCCACAAACATGGAGCTCTGCTGGCCGAAAGACTTCTTGAGAAACTGCCTCTGAGGTTTGGCACTTGAAATATATTTGTTGTCAGGAGCTTTAGCTTCCTTTCTAGTGAGATCATCAAAGGTGGGTCTGCATCTATGTGACCTGGAGGACATGGATTCTTATTTTACAATGAACATGAGGCAGCAGTGCTGAATTCTCTCTTTGTAGGTAAACTGTGGCCACTGGGGGCTAAGTGTTTCCCCGTGTGGACTGTGAAGCCATTTGGTCCTCCTCCACTTTTCGTGGTGGTTTTTGCTGCTGAACTGGAACAAATACAACAATTTCAACTGGGAAACAGTGCTGGAGAGAGTTCTGCCTCATGTGGTGGGTCAGGGTCTGCAGGAGAATGCACCATCCAGGCTTCTTTCCCACATAGCTTGCACCCTTGACCATATCAACCTGATTCTGAACATTGCCCTGAAACCTCTCCATATAACAAGATGCCTTTACAAATAAGGGTCTACTGGCTGCACCATGTCAGTCACAAGCTATTTGGAAACCAATGGCCGAACCACATGGTCCCACCACAGATATTTTATCACACACCTGCCCAACACTGCTCTAGGCCCACTACTCAGCAGGCTCCAACTTATTGACATCTCTGTTATACATTATTTTCATAAAACCCAGTCAATCAAGGCACTCTCTGGTATACTCATAATCAGCAACAGGACATCCAAAAATTCTCCAGTGCTGCCTGGTCATGGTAATTTCAAAAATTTCATGGTGTTTATCTTGCCATTTTTCAAGGATGAAGGTGGAGGCACTCTGGGTTTCAAAAACCATTAAATGTTGAGGAAGCTCATTTGAGTGAAACTCTGGAGAAGTCTCATAAACAAGGCTTCCCAGGGAGTGGACAAAAGGCCTCATGAAGCCAGGCCAATTGAGGTCTACAATGTGAGCTCCATGTGTGTTTTGACTCTCAACTATGGCTGCCAAGTCTTTAAGAATAAAATCATGGGATATCTTGGCTGAGATTCCAAGTGCTCTGTGGAAAGCCACCCTGGGCCTTGACCTCAGTTTATAAGGGCAACTCTCATGCGTGGCCTCCTAAAATCCCAACTCAACTCATGGCAATACTTCTCTGAGGTCAGTTTCAGAACTCAGTCTCTAAGGGGATTCACACCAGAGTTCAAGCCCAGGTGGACCCAGTCATCTCTTCCAGTCGCCACACAAATGACCACAATTTAAACCAAAACACTCCCACATGGCCCTCATCTTCTTCCATATAGACACTCATCATAACCTCTAGCTGGAGGTTTCTATGAGGGGCGCTGGACAAGACAGTGTCCAAAATAAGTTCCCTTGCCTGTCATTTGCCTAAAGTCAGGGTGGCCTGGACACCCTTCCTGTGACGAGGAGTGATCAAATAGGCCTACCATTAATACTGTTCTGCTTCTCCAATTTGAGGCCTACTGACTGTGGGGTTTAGATTCTTTATGTGGATTGGGGTCATGAGAAAACCGAAGCACCAATGGGCTGGACTCTACAGGGCTTTGAAGAACTAATTTGACCCAAAGGATTCCTATTCTCACTTGATGGAGTTCAGGAACTTTACAGAGGATGGCGAGAGACTTCATCCATAATGAATGCTCTTTTGGCCATTTTGGTTTTGGATGCCCACATGGCATCTTTCTTTAGAACCATGAGCTGCTGAGAATTTAAGCCACCGCCTCACACAGGTTCAACAGGCTGATTCAGACACATCCCTTTTGAAATCAATTACTCAAACAGGGACAGGTGATGCCCATTCATTTCCATTAGAGAACTGTTTTATTCAGGCTTCACAAAGGGGTGGCCTTAGGCAAAGACCTTCCTGACATTCAGTGCTATAGAACAACAGGTAAGCAAAAAGCCCAAAGCAGGGTTTCTCCACTGCGACTTTTCTGGTCACACTGATGTCTGAGTTTACTGAGATTCTCGCCATTCCCTTCAGCTATCCAGTACATGGCCATGTCACAGAGCTTGGAGGGGGTATATATCTTGGTCACAAAACCATGAGCCTATTCTGGAGAGTGGCCAGAATTCAGAAAGAAAACAGAAACTTAGGAAGGTAGCAGGTCTTGCCCATCAATAAGGCAAGCCTCCGTCCTTTCATAAATTGGGCAGGATGAGTGTTGGTAAGCTTTTTCCTAGACAGAACACATCCATTGATGCATTTTCTATTGTAATGTCTACAACCACGGACACAGTGGGATACACAGACATAGAAACACTCGCCTTGTCAAATGACTTACTAGAAACAGACCATTCCAAACAAAAGAAACCGCTTTTCCTACCTATTCTCAGAACATGAGACAAAACCACAAACCCACACTCATTCCCATAAAGGCACCTTCTTCCCTCAAGTAGGTCTGTGACTATCTGGAGTCTCCTCTGCCTGGTTGGCCATACTTTGTTCCCAAGAAATGGCCTGTTTGTTCTCAAATCTGGACTCCTTGGCCCACTCTGTGAAGTTATCAGGAGCCAGTGGTAAGCCACTACCTGCTTTCTCAGGAAAGACCCCTCTTCAGAATTTTCCTGGCATTTGGTCATCCTCACATCTGTAGGTACCAAGAAAGCCTGACTCTCTCCATGATAAATCCAAAAGAAGTGAGACCTCTGTTACTGTTACTGGCCTGGCTCTGGGTGCCTGGTTTCCAGGATCCCAAGTTCAGAGAGTTCCATCACCAAACAAGTGAAGTAGGTCACTTCCATAATGAACTGAATGAGCTCACAGCCTTGGCAACCACTTTGTCGTAACAATTTCTTCCTTGGGTCCCATGAAATGGAGGCTGCCACTACTTTCTCTGACACTTTCACAAGTTTAAATGGTATATCAACCATAGGTACCAGGGGAAAGATCTCCACACGGGCCTGGTTTGGTCCATTTGCTCTACATTAAAAAGAGAGAGGCTGATTCAGACACATTCCTTCATCCTGACCAGGTTGTTTGCCATGGAAAATGACTTTTGCTCTCTCGGGTCCTTCATAGCAGTCTACATCTTCTTCAGGGATTATTTCTGCATGGATCTTTGAGATTCTCAGCAAGTGGAAGATCTCCTACATTCCTGTATTGTAAGACCAAGTCTGTCCCTGCACTGCTGTAAAGTTAGATTGAGGGAACAGTGAATGGTTAATAACATGTTCGATTTGGGTTAGGAATCATTCTGCAAGATGAATAATGGTATAGGGAAACTGTGATATATAGAATATATAGGTGAAATATAAGTATGGAAACAGAAATATAGGGAAGATTTGAAGCCAAGTAGGGCATTGGGGCCTTGAGTGGGATACTTAGCTTTTAATTATATTCTGCACAGATGTCTCAGATAAATCGATATACAATGAAATAGGATCTTGTAACTTGGATGATGGAATAACAAGCAGAACATCCAGTCAAAATGGGATAGTCCGTAGGATTAGCAGGATAATCATTAGGTTTAGAAAGAAGAGTGAGTATAGAATTTGTACCAAAATTTCTTTTTTTTTAAAATTAATTTTTATTGTAGGTTGTTCAAAACATTACATAGTTTTTGATATATCATATTTACACTTTTGATTCAAGTGGGTAATGAGCACCCAATTTACATCATAACATATAACAGTTGCACTTCAATTTGCACCATGGTTGTTCTGTTGTTTCTGCTGCTTTTCCTATCCTCTCTATTCCCCCTCCCCCCTCCCCTCCCCTCTTCTCTCTCTACTCCCTCTACTGTAATTCATTTCTCCCCCTTATATTTTTCCTTTTTTCCCCTCACTTCCTCTTGTATGTAATTTTGTATACCCCTGAGGGTCTCCTTCCATTTACATGCAATTTCCCTTCTCTCTCCCTTTCCCTCCCATCTCTCATCCCTGTTTAATGTTAATCTTCTTCTCATGCTCTTCATCCCTACTCTGTTCTTAGTTACTCTCCTTATATCAAAGAAGACATTTGCCATTTGTTTTTAAGGGATTGGCTAGCTTCACTTAGCATAATCTGCTCTACTGCCATCCATTTCCCTTCAAATTCTATGATTTTGTCATTTCTTAATGCAGAGTAAAACTCCATTGTGTATAAATGCCACATTTTTTTTATCCATTCGTCTATTGAAGGGCATATAGGTTGGTTCCACAGTCTTGTTATTGTGAATTGTGCTGCAATGAATATGGATGTAGCAGTGTCCCTATAGTGTGCTCTTTTTAGTCTTTAGGGAATAGACTGAGTAGGGGAATAGCTGGATCAAACGGTGGTTCCACTCTGAGATTTCCACGAAATCTCCATACTGCTTTCCAAATTGGCCGCAACAATTTGCAGTCCCACCAGCAATGTACAAGAGTACCCTTTTCCCCAAATCCTCGCCAGCACTTGTTGTTGTTTGACTTCCTAATGGCTGCCAATCTTACTGGAGTGAGATGGTATCTTAGGGTGGTTTTGATTTGCATTTCTCTGACTGCTGGAGACGGTGAGCATTTTTTCATATACTTGTTCATTGATTGTATGTCCTCCTCTGAGAAATTTCTGTTCAGCTCTTGGCCCATTTGTTCATTGGGTTATTTGTTATCTCATTGTCTAATTTTTTTAGTTCTTTGTATATTCTGGATATTAGGGCTCTGTCTGAAGTGTGAGGAGTAGAGATTTGTTCCCAGGATGTAGGCTTCCTATTTACCTCTCTTACTGTTTCTCTTGCTGAGAAAAAACTTTTTAGTTTGAGTAAGACCCATTTGTTGATTCTAGTTATTAACTGTTGTGCTGTGGGTGTCCTATTGAGGAATTTGGAGCCCGACCCCAAAGTATGTAGATCATAGCCAACTTTTTCTTCTATCAGACGCCATGTCTCTGATTTGATATCAAGTTCCTTGATCCATTTTGAGTTAACTTTTGTGCATGGCGAGAGAAAGGGATTCAGTTTCATTTTGTTGCATATGGATTTCCAGTTTTCCCAACACCATTTGTTGAAGATGCTATCCTTCCTCCATTGCATGCTTTAGCCACTTTATCGAATATAAGATAGTTGTAGTTTTGTGGATTGGCTTCTGTGTCCTCTATTCTGTACCATTGGTCCACCCACCTGTTTTGGTACCAGTATCATGCTTTTTTTGTTACTATTGCTCTGTAGTATAGTTTGAAGTCTGGTATAGCTATACCGCCTGATTCACACTTCCTGCTTAGCATTTTTTTTTTTTTTTTGCTATTCTGGGTCTTTTATTTTTCCATATGAATTTCATGATTGCTTTCTCTAATTCTACAAGAAATGCCGTTGGGATTTTGATTGGCATTGCATTAAACCTTTAGAGAACTTGGTAATATCGCCATTTTGATGATGTTAGTTCTACCTATCCATGAACAGGGTATATTTTTCCATCTTCTAAGATCTTCTTCTATTTCTCTCTTTAGCGTTCTGTAGTTTTCATTGTATAAGTCTTTCACCTCTTTTGTTAGGTTGATTCCCAAGTATTTTATTTTTTTTTTTTTGAGGATATTGTGAATGGGGTGGTTGTCCTCATTTCCATTTCAGAGGATTTGTCGCTGATATACAGGAATGCCTTTGATTTATGCGTGTTGATTTTATACCCTGCCACTTTGCTGAATTCATTTATTAGCTCTAATAGTTTCTTTGTAGACCCTATTGGGTCTGCTAGGTATAGAATCATGTCATCTGCAAATAGTGATAATTTGAGTTCTTCTTTTCCTATTTTTATGCCTTTAATTTCTTTCTTCTGTCTAATTGCTCTGGCCAGTGATTTGAGAACTATGTTGAACAGACGTTGTGAGGGAGGGCATCCCTGTCTTGTTCCAGATTTTAGAGGGAATGCCTTCAGTTTTTCTCCATTCAGAATGATGGTAGCCTGAGGCTTAGCATAGATTGCTTTTACAATATTGAGGTATGTTCCTGTTATCCCTAGTTTTTCTAGAGTTTTGAACATAAAGGGATGCTGTACTTTGTCGAATGCTTTTTCTGCATCTATCGAGATGATCATATGGTTCTTATTTTTAAGCCTGTTGATGTGGTGAATAACATTTGTTGATTTCCATATATTGAACCAACATTGCATCCCAGGGATAAATCCTACCTGATCATGGTGCACAATTTTTTTGATATGTTTTTGTTTCTGGTTCGCCAGAAGTTTATTGAGGATTTTTGCATCTACGTTCATTAGAGATATTGGTCTGTAGTTTTCTTTCTTTGAAGTGTCTTTGTCTGTTTTAGGAATCAGGGTGATTTTGGCCTCATAGAATGAATTTGGAAGTTCTCCCTCTTTTTCTATTTTCTGAAATAGCTTGAAAAGTATTGGTATTAGTTCCTCTTTAGGCTGTATACCCATCCGGTCCTGGGCTTTTCTTAGTTGGTAGTCTTTTGATGGTTTCTTCTATTTCCTCAATTGATATTGGTCTGTTTAGGTTGTCAATATCCTCCTGACTCAATCTGGGCAAATCATATGACTTAAGAAATTTATTGATGCCTTCACTATCTTCTATTTTATTGGAGTATAAGGATTCAAAATAATTTCTCATAATCTTCTGTATTTCTGAATTGTCTGTTGTGATATTGCCTTTTTCATCCCGTATGCTAGTAATTTGAGTGCTCTCTCTTCTTCTCTTCGTTAGCGTGGCTAAGGGTCTGTCGATTTTATTTATTTTTTCAAAGAACCAACTTTTAGTTTTGTCAATTTTTTCAATTGTTTCTTTTGTTTCGATTTCATTAATTTCAGCTCTGATTTTAATTATTTCTTGTCTTCTACTTCCTTTACTGTTGTTTTGCTCTTCTTTTTCTAGGATTTTGAGTTGAATATTAGATCATTTATTTGTTGGTTTTTTCTTTTTTTAAGGAATGAACTCCAAGCAATAAATTTTCCTCTTAGAACCGCTTTCAATGTGTCCCATAGATTCCGATATGTTGTGTCTGTGTTTTCATTTATCTCTATAAATTTTTTAATTTACTCCTTGATGTCTTCTATAACCCATTGATCATCCAGTAACCTATTGTTCATTCTCCAAGTGATGCATGATTTTTCCTTCCTTCTTTTATCGTTGATTTTCAATTTCATTCCATTATGATCAGATAAGATGCATGGTATTATCTCTACTCCTTTATATTGTCTAAGAGTTGCCCTGTGACATAATATATGATCTATTTTTGAGAAGGATCCATGTGCTGCTGAGAAAAAAGTGTAACTGCTTGATCTTGGGTTGTATATTCTATATATGTCAATTAAGTCTAGGATATTAATTATGTTATTGAGTTCTATAGTTTCCTTATTCAACTTTTGTTTGGAAGATGTGTCCAGTGGTGAGAAAGGTGTGTAGAAATATGCCTTTAACTTGTTCCTTTTTTAAATAAGACTTTTTTTTTTGGGGGGGGGAATCCAGTTTGAAATATAGCAACACTTTTTTGGCAAGGCAATAACCAAAATCTAAAACAGCATAAGCTACGTGTCCAAATGTAAATGGCATTGAATAAACCTAAATATATTTTTTTCTTTTTTGGGGGGGTGCATGACATACTGAACACAAGATAGAATGTCTCAACATTTTGAAATTATAATTTAAACCTTAAGGGTAAAAGCTGAAAAACTGATGATTTCTTGTTAGATATTAAATGCACCTTTCCCTGTTTCCCCCAAATAAAATGAGAATTTATTATTTAATCACACCTCAAAGTTTGAGTTTTCTCTTGGTACAAAGCAACCACTACATACACATTAAAATACTTATTTGTTAATTTAATAATTTTTCCCTGGCTCATCCAACGTGCAATGCACATGACTCCAAAGACTAAAATTTGGGGCTAGTGTACATGAACTGAAAAATCACAACTCCAAACTTCAAAACTAGTTCTTAATCCAAACTTCAAAACTAGTTCTTAAAATTATTTATAGGACACTCAGATTATTTTTATTTCTCAACAAGATGTTGCACTGTCATTTGATTATCAGTCTACCTCAGCACAAAAAAATTACAGATGCCAATTTGAGGGACTAAAAAAATTCAAAAGTACTAGATTTAACAGCTCAGTAAGATCATTACAAACAAGTTTGTTTACATTCTGCTGAAAACCCCTGAATGGTCTCAGCACCTAACAAAATCTACCAGGCTCCAAGGACCATATCAGGTTAAATGATGGCACCACTTTTTAAAAGGAGCCAATTACTTTAGCTAAGTCATTCAGAGCCAAAAATCTGAAATGACCAAACTCAAATCTTTATTTTTATAACTGTATAAATGTGATCCAAATGTGTCCACCACTAGTTTTTCCAAAAGAAACATGCTATAAATAAGCAAACTACATTTGCTCACTGATGTGTGTATGGACTTCCTAGATGTCTCATTGGGCTAATTACAGACCACTCACAGTAATATATTTTTAGTATTAAAGTGTAGCATGATGTTAAGCCATTTTAGCTTTTAAGCATACATGTTGCATTTCTGGCTCATAATGGAGAAAAATTTGCAGCATTACACTGTTAAGCTAGGTTGCATCCATTCTTTTAAATGGCGTCAATATCAATGTCATCATCCTTGTTGTCAGACTTCACAGTTTCAACTTTCGGTACACTGGCAGTCTTTGAGTACACCACCTCAATGTTCTCATCTTCATCTTCTTCTTCACCACCAGAAGATTCTTCCTCTGCTTCCTTCAACCACTTTATAAATGGTTGTGCTTTGACACGAATCTCTTTGGCAAGTTCTTTTGAAACATATTTCTTAGAGGACTTTTCCAACCAGCTGATGATGACCTCCTCTTCTAAAAGGTCTGCGTCATACATTTCCTTCAAGATATGTGGAATCTTAGAGAGGAGCTGAGCTTGATGCATTGCCACCACACACTCCAAACCATGAAGAAGGTATCGTTGAGCTTTTTTGTTATTGTGACAAAATCATAAGAAATGGCACCTGTATTTCTTAATCTGTTCTCTAATTTTCTCATTAAAAAGAACTTCAGTTAGAACAAGAGGGCCCATGGCTTTTACATCCAGCCTTTCTGCTTCTGCGACAATTTCTTTGTCTGATGAGTCAATGATACCCTCTTCTTTTTTTCTTAACAAAATCAAAGAGAATATTGACAGGCTCTTCTACAGTTCTTTCCAAATCATCACTGAGTGTCAGAACTTTTGCGTGGTCACTAATTTCATCCATTCTACGCCTCTGAGCTTCTTCAGTTGAATCCTCTCCCCAATCATCATCCTCCTCTTCTTCCACAGCATGTGGAGGAGGACTGATTTCATTTGGTGGTGGTGGTGGTGGTGTCTCACTGCTGGATACAGAACCATTTTCCTTGTCTTTGCCCTTTCTATTTTTCTTTTCCTTTTCTTTCTTTCCTGGACCACTGTCACTATTCTCAGGTGGGTTTTTGAGAATAAATGTGCAGAGTTTATGATGTGTGTCAAGCATGCCTTGGTAGCCACAGGCTTTACAAGAATTACCTATTGTTTGCTTCTTTGGGTTGACATGCAGTTCTGTTTCAGGATTCTCACACTCAGGACAGAGAACAAATTTTTTAATGAATCCATCCAACATGTCTTGCAGCTTATTCGCCTCATGAGATCCATTGACAATGTAACGGTCATTCTTAACATCAAACTGGGTCTGTGCTCCCAGCTCACAACCAAAATATTTGGTGGGATACGTTGGAGGCCGATTAAGCACCTTTGCAAAGTCAACCATGTTGACTATAACTGTCTTGATTCCAATTCCTTTGCCCTCAACCTTGGCAATCAAATGGGGCATCTTGTAGCGATAGAACTGGTCTGACACGCTGCGGTTGACGTTGACAGACATTTTTGCTTATTAGTGGCTTTATCAATAAGATGAAGAGATCTTTGATTGCAACTTTTTGGTATCTTCTGTCTGGAGAAGTAGGGATGACATAAACGACTGCAAGAGTTCTCGGTCTCTGACATGAAAAAATTTTCGCCTCTGAGGCTGTAAGCTCCTTACTTGTACGCTATGTTTCCCCAATACAGGTACCAATGGCTGCACTACAGCTCGTTTTCGTCAAATAAAGACATAAACCCAATGCGGCTCACCCGGGACTGGGAGGAAGAGGCGCTGGAAACCGGGTCCGGAGCGGCGGGGCGGGCGAGCGGAGGGCGGCAAGGCAGGTGCCGCCGCCGAGCAGCAGGAAGGGCTGTCCCAGCGACGTCCATGTCCACACCGGCAGCACCGAGCCTGGCGACCTCTGGAATGTTCTCGCTCTGACTACCAAAAGTTCTTTACAAATAGGGTTTCGGGTAGAGGCTGAATGTAAATGTCAGCACATGTGAAGAGTCAGTCACACTGATGAATTGTAGAAAATATGTAGGAAAGCAGATATAAATAGAGACATTAGGAAATCAGCAAAAGTATAAAGTGTGTAATTTGATATTTTCAAACGGGTTGAGTTTGAATGTATAATCTTAGGAAGAAATAAATATGTTGTCACAAATTGGATTCATCTTTGAGAGCATTAGGTAACCAGGACATGGATGTTTTCATTAATCCATGCTCACTTTCCATTTAGGCTTTGGTAAAATCATAAGTGTGACCTTTGCATTTTGTGTCCAGAATATTATTGTGAAAAAAAATGTATATGTAGATAAGGTGACATGAGTATTTCTTTCACCATTTTTGTAGCAATATTTTGTAGACGTATAAATTAGTATTCAGGGTACAAATAGGTGTACCCTCTGTCTATGAATATGCAGATAATGCATGAATAGATCATACTTTGTGTAAATAATATAACTGATTCCACTTAAAATAATGCATTGAATTGATATCTGAAAAGATAAAAGAAATCTCATATTGATATACAATCATTCATACCAACCAGTTATACATCTAATGGTAATATTAGGGTTATGGTTTATCCTGAAAGGTGTATGTGTTTTGCTTCAAAAGTGATTATGCAAAGCAAAAATAATGTGTTTGGAAAGAAGTCTCATGAAAAGAATAGTCAAGAAACCTGGAGGAATACATGTGTTCTGAAGCAGGAAGTGATTGAACGTGAAACACATGCCTATAAATTTGCGAAATATTGGATGAAATATATATTGTATGATGTGCATTAACTGCAGAAATAGTAATGTACCAGTGTTGAATAAAAATGAACATCAAAATACACATCATGTCCCATAGAAATCTACTTGCATTGATGTTAATCTGGGTCAGTTACTTTAGAATTTTTAGGATATTTATGCACCATTCACTGAAGTTAGTTTTCAGTACTAGGAAAAAAAATATGTATTTCATGTGGATGAATATTTCTGAGAATAATCTTGTGAAAATTTGATTATAAATCCACATAAATCACAAAACATTTTAAACACAAAACACACACCGACATTAAAATGTAGCAATATATATGCCAATATATATAAATTCATCTTGAAATATATATCATCCACTGATCCAAAACTATTTATTTAATGAACTTGGATTTATGTATAATGTTGTTCAGCTAGGAAGCTCTCCAAATAGATTGAATTTATTTTTCCAACAGTGTTTAGGAGGAGTGATCTTCTAAATGTGTATGCAAATATGTGCTACACAAAAATCTTCCCACTCTCATCCAGGACAATGCCTTGATATTACCTTCACCCCAAGTAAGACGCAATTGGAGGAGAAGAGTTCGAAAATCTGTGAATACATATCTGGAATGTAAAATGCTCAGGAGTTCACAACCTTGCAGGTTGCAGAGGAGTTTCCAAAAGTATGGGACAGGCTTGATAGACCCAACCTGATCTTTTATTAAAATTGGGAGCCATCTTGCCAGAAAGCCGTAAAAAGATAATTTTGGCTTTACTATAAATTACTGCAAATTCTGAACCTGCTTGGAATGCCTGCCCGTGCCTTGAACTCATCCATGCCTGGCTCTCTGACCAGATAACAGCACTCTCTGAAACATTAGTGACACCTCATAAATATTTTCCTTCCCAGGCCAGACAACAACCCTTTCTGAGGCTCTAATGGTCCTCATAATTTCTGATGTTGGGGCCAGCAAAAAAAAAATGTAAACTACCATTAGTGTGATGTTTTCAAAGTTCTGTTATCTGTAAGCCCCTTTTGTGTAACTTTCTGGGATATATAGCTGGGCTGCAGGAAAGGTGGTGTTGCTGTCTTGTTCCCGCCATTTTGGGATGGAGAGGCAGCCCGGCGGGTTTTAATAATAAGCTTGCCTTAATTTGATTTTAATTGGAGTCAGTGGTCTTTTCTTGTGTCCTGGCCTAACATTTTGGAGTTCCCCTGTGAGATGACGCTGCCTGACCAGATCACAAGACCAGACTACTGAAAATTCTGAAGCTGGCCTTCCATCCAGGGCACCGGGCTGGAGAGCCACTTTAGGGGGTGCACAACTTGAGATGTTACAAGGCCTTGGGGTGAGCCTTCAGTCTGGGGAGCACTGCAGTGAACCACCGCACTAAAACTATTAGCAAGCACCTGGTAGAGGAGGCCTCCATAGGTAAGTGACGCCTTTATAACATCTGATATCTGGTTAAGGGAGATCTTTTCTGATGACAGAGAGGTGGCCTGGGGAGGCTCACATTCACTCCTGTCCAGGACAGTAATGACAATCGTTCTGTCCTCTGTTCTGTTCTGTAGGGAATTCCTCTGGAAGGGTAGAGAGGTGCCAAGGGGCACGCACAAGCTCCTACCCCGGAACTTTAGCAAGACGTTGCATTGCTCCTCTGTTTTTCTGTTTCTTCACCGGGTTTCTGTTTCTTTGTGTTTTGTTCTGTGTTCTATATGTTTTTTGTTTGTTTTTGCGCATTTTTTTGTGTGTGATTTCTGTGGTAAAATCTAAAGGATATTGGACTTGAAAATGGGTAACAAAGCAAGTATGCTTGACACCCCTTTGGACTTTGTTTTAAGGAACTGCGATGAACTTTACCACCCTTTGTTAAGCAAGATGAGAGAAGCCCCTAGCTGGCTGCCTGGAGCACACCCACTCCAGATGGCAATGCCTGCTGGGGAACGAAGAACTGAGTATATTCCAGGTTAACAAGTGAAACTCCTTAGAAACCCCTGGTCCCTCCAGATCAAGAGAGTCACAACCTTTGGGCAGAGTCCCCTTGTTTTTCCTTTGTTAGCAAAGCAATAAACCTCCCATTTTATTTTTCTCAAAACCCTCTCCTCATTATTAAATTGGCTTTAATTGGCTTCAAGTTCAGGAACCGAACTTTATGTTAAAAATTTTGATACCCCCCCCCGTCCCAGAACTTTTTGAGAGCTGACGACTGAAATGTTAGGAGATGGAGCATGCTTGGGGTGGAACCGAAACAGAAGAGCTAATCCTGTAAGTAAAAGGATTGACTGAGGGACTCCCAGCATCTGCCAAAGCCCTGTTGCTTCAGGGAATTCCCTCCTTCGTCCCCTGCACTGTAAGGATTATGCCACCTCTGTCCTCTTAAAAAAGAGAAAAAGAAAAAGGGGACACTAAATGCAGTAAAGTCACAATGGAGACCCTTGGTTAAAACCATTTCAGGTTTCTCCTCTGTGAAAACATCTGGGCCCCTTTTGGGGACATCTGTGCTGCCACTGGTGTAGGAGATTTTTCTCTTATCTGCTCTGTTGTAAAGGCTTCTGTCTGTCAGACATAGTCTGGAGTTCCTTTGTTTCTGTCTTGTGCCTTTTTTCTGGCCCTTTAAGACATGTGAAATAATGTGTTGATATTATAAATTGATTTTTGAGAATGATCTTAGCTGAATGTGTGTCTAAATGATGATGTTTCATTGTAACAATCTGGTATCTGAATGGGTTTTTGAAGCATTGCACAATCTTGCAGTTAAAAGTCGGGTTTAGGTAATTGTTTAGTTTATGATTTTAGATAAATTATGCCAAAGAACTTAAATACTTAGGATGGAAAACTAAAGAACTCTACTTCCAAGTTGGCAAGAAATTTCCCAATCATTCAGTCTTTTTTTCACGAATTTTGAATTGGGTAGCCTGGGAAAATGTCACTGTGTGTACCAGTGCATTAATTTGGACAAGGATACTGAATCATAGTATGGTATCTGTTGACAAAACAACTTGTAATTATATAAAATTTTGTGAATTGTATTTTAAACTTGTATCATAATTTTCAACATCCTAACCAGAAAATTATGGTTAAAGTGCCTTAGGCCTGAGGTGTCTGCTCAGAATAGCCATTTTTTCCTGCTCCTTCCAGACCTCAGCCAGGAGTTATTTTCAAATGCAAATGAAAGAAGCCTGTAAACTCAAAAGAAGACTGATATGAGGCCTAAGGGGAAAAAAGGTATATTGTGTGGTATTTACTAATTACTGGCTAGTCATTTTATCTAGGACTCATTATTTTTTTCATAGATTCTTTATTTATTTTTTGAGCTCATGATTTTGATCCTACAGACCTAGGTTAATGTTTTTCTGATCAGTTCTATCTTTGACCAACTGTGGAATTTTTAAAACATTGCAATGGAGATTTCACCTGTTAAAAGCTACAAGGCCTTCACTATTATTATGTGTGCACACTTTTGTTATGTGTTGCATATCTATATATATACATATGCCCATATATCATATGTATGATACACAAATTAACATATATAATAAACACTTATATTAAAAAATCACTCATAAAAACAATTTTAAAAAGTGGATCCAAAGATCTTTAATTCACGTGATTTAAATGTTTCAATTATAAATTGGATAACCGATAAATATAAATGTCTTTAAATTTAAGCTTACAAGTTTTTCTAGGTGTTCAAAAATCTAATAAATATTAATGTCTACAAATGGTCTGATATGCCTTTGTTCTAGGACTTTTTCTTCAACCAATAAATATGGTTTACACTGTTCAGTACATTTTTCTAATATTTTGATAAATAAGTAAAGTAAATTTGATATGGGATTACTCATTCATGAGTACTTTTGTTTGATATCTGATTGATATACTAAGGTCTGTATAAGTACGCATTATATCAAGCTGGTGTTCTGAAGTTGTATGGTTAATAAAATATATATTGGGGATTTATTTACCTGTTATCAATAAGATATGTAAAGTTTTATGTTACTTTTTACATTGTGGAACAATTTAAATATATTTTTAAGTTAATGATACCCTAATCTATGTAAAGGTTAAAAACTTCCAGCCGTTCTTTAATTCATGTTTGAAAAGTGATATCATATGGTGTTAGCTAATGTTCATGTTACCTCAAACAATTTATGTAAACTTTGTAAAATGATATTTAAAAAACAAAGATCAGCTTTAGCACTAAAACACTTAAGATTTATAAAGAGCCCTGCCTTACCTGAGATAAGGCTCTGTGTCCCATCTTACTACATGTGAGAATGACTACGAAAGCAGTAGGTCAGATTTTATTTCATTAAAGTTATGTTCAAAAGGTTTTTTTTTTCTGTCAAGATTAATAGGATCTCAAAAAGGGGATATAATGTATAACTCACCCAAAAATTTCAGGGTAGCTGTTACATGAACTAAGTATTTTTACTCTTCTTAAAAAATTTTATTTTGTAATTTCCTTATAAGTGATCTAATGATTCCCTCTTGGTGTTTTACAAAAGTGTTGCTTTAAGAACAGAACATGGGTTAATTTAAGATAATAAGTCATCACCTACAAGACAGACAGAATAATAAGATCGCAATTAATAAAATATAAATTATTATAAAGTTATAGACATTAACATGCTGTTAAAATTTATTTGCTGTTTTTTTCAGATTAGGATTTAAAATTAAATTTAAGTGAAAAGGGCCAAGAAAACCAATATTTGGCTCTTGCCCACTGAGTCAGTCTGAATCCAGGAAACAGGGGACTTCTCTAAGAGCTTTGCAACTCTGGGCCACATAACCTCCTGATCAGGGAGATTAATGAGACCACTGGAGAACATAAAGCCAATCAGTGCATTTCCTACAAAGAGGAGAGTCATCAGAGAAGGGAGACATCTCGGATTCTTCCGAGAGAAGCCACATGGTCAAGCAAGACCTGGACCCACCTAGCGCAAATGGCACTATCAGAACTGAGAAGCTGCTCTCAAGTTTCCCCAGGAATGACTCCCATAAAAGCTCAGCTGACTGTTAACAATAGATAGAAACAAAATTTAGTTTGACTGCTTCATCTTAAACACTTAGCAAAGACAGTTGAAAGCAAAATACAGCCATTCCTTGGTATTTTATATAATAATAATAATAATAATAATAATAATAATAATAATTATTATAATAATTATAATATTTTTAGGTATACACTTTATGTTAGCCTCCCAAAATAAGTAAGACTGTCGGCTACAAAGAAGGATTCTCAGACAGGAATGCCTGATAACTATAAAGAGAGACTATCAAGAGGAGCTACCAGAGGCAGAAGTTTTTAGTTTAAGGCCTACAGATAGTCCTAACCTACACAGGTAGGCTTGGTGTTTGCTAGTATGATTATCCAGCCCTGAGTAACAATATTAAATGTTTCTCTATTAGACACAGAGGTCATACTAGTGAAAGGATTTTGCAAGATCAGATGACATTAAATTATTAAACTGTATCTTATGGGGAGGGGCAATTGTACAATAAATGTTAAATATTAAGTTGACAGTCCTGATAACTGGGGATATTAAAGATTGGTGAGGAAACTTCATACAGTGACATGTTCCAGCTGCTGCAACATTTATTCAGTACTCATGTTTTTTGTTTCTCTCATTGAAGAACCCATCCCTAGATGACTTTACAACCTGTTCTTTCCCAACCAGATTTCAAAACGAATTGACTTCTAAAAGGCAACTCATGTCCCTCAAATGACTTCAAAAAGGCAACTCATGTCCCTCACACCATGCACCCTCACGTCACCCTCTCTCAGCTCAAAAAAAGCCAAAATGAGAGACGACTCTCTACTTACACCAATGGAGCCAAAAATAAATAGACTGTCAATATAAGTAATTAATTAGGTCAGGTAATATTAGGGAGATCGGTTTTCGGTGAATTCTAAATATTTGGAGACTGTTACCCGAGGGATTAAAATTTTCTCAGTGCTCTTCCCCTACCCTATCAAAGATTTGAAAGGGACACATAAAAAAGGGGGGAATGATAGACCCAACATTATCTTTTATTAAAATTGGGAGCCATCTTGCAACAAAGCCATGAAAAGATCATTTTGGCTTTACTATAAATTACTGCAAATTCTGAACCTGCTTGGAATGCCTGCCCATGCCTTGAACTCACCCATGCATGGCTCTCTGACCCGATAGCAGCCCTCTCTGAAAATTTAGTCACACCTCGTAAATATTGGCTTTCCGTGGCCAGACAATGACCCTCCCTGAGGCTCTAACGGTCCTCATAAATTTTGAGGTTGGGGCTAGCAAAAAAAAAAAATGTAAACTACCATTAGTGTGATGCTTGTCAGAGTTCTGTTATCTGTAACCCCACTTTTGTGTAACTTTTGAGGCTATAAAGCTGGGCTGTAGGAAAGATGTGGTTGCTCTCTTGTTTCCGCCATTTTGGGAGGGAGAGGCAGCCCAGGTGGTGGAAATAATAAGCTTGCTTTAATTTGATTTTAATTCGAGTCAGTGTTTGTTTCTTACATCCTGGTCAAACAGGTAAACACTCCACAAACATAGAGCTCTGCCGGCCTAAAGACTTCTTGAGAAACTGCCTCTGAGGTTGGGTACTTGAAATATATGCTGTTGTCAGGAGCTTTAGCTTCTTTTCTAGTGAGACCATTAAAGATGGGTCTGCATCTATGTGACTGGAGGGCATGGTTTCTTATTTTCCAATGAACATGAGTCAGCAGTGCTTAATTCTCTCTTTGTAGGTAAACTGTGACCACTGGGGGCTAAGTGTCTCCCCGTGTGGACTGTGAAGCCATTTGGTCATCCTCCATTTAGGTGGTGTTTCTTGGTGCTGCACTGGAAGTTTGGTATTTACATCACGAAATACAAGGAGTTCAACTGGGACACAGTGCTGGAGGGAGTTCTGTCACATGTGGTGGGTCAGGGACTGCAGGAGAATGCACTAACCAGGCTTCTATCCCACATAGCTTTCCCCTTGACCATATCAACCTGATTCTGATCATTGCCTTGAAACCTATCCCTATAACAAGATGCCTTTACATATAAGGGTCTCCTGGCTGCACCATGTCAGCCACAAGGCATTTGGATGTCAACTGGTGATTCACATGGCCCCACCTCAGATATTTAATCACACACCTGCACACCACAGCTCTGGGCCCACCACTCAGCAGTCTCAACTTACTGGCATCTCTGTTCTTCACCATTTTCATGAAACCCAGTCAATCAAGGCACTGTCTGGTACACTCATTATCAACAACAGGAGATTCAAAGGTTCTCCAGTGCCAACTGGTCATGGGAGTTTCAAAAATTTCAGGGTATTTATGTAGCCACTTTTCAAGGATGAAGTTGGAGGCACTGTGTGTTTCAATTCATTCAGGAACAATTAAATGTTGAGGAACCTCATTTCAATGAATGCTCTGGAGAACTCTCAAAGGCAAGGCTTCCCAAAGAGTAGCCAAAAGGTCACATGAAGCAAGGCCCATTGAGGTCTACAATGTGAGGTCCATGTGTGTTTTGAATCTCAACTATGGCTGCCAAGTCTTTCAGAATAAAATCATGGGATATCCTGCCTGAGATTCCCAGTGATCAGTCGAAAGCCAGCCTTGGCCTTGATCTCAGTTGTCAAGGGGGACTCTCACTCTCAAAACATTCCCACATGGCCCTCTTCTTCTTCCACATAGACCCTCATTATAACCTCTGGCTGGAGATTTCCATGAGGGGTGCAGTGCAAAAGAGTGTCCAAAATAAGCTCCCTTGGTGCTCCTTTGCCTAAAGTCAGGGTGGCCTGGACACCATTTCCATGAACCAGGAGTGATCAAATAGGCCTGCCTTTACTACTGCTCTGCATCTCCAATTTGAGGCCTACTGACTGTGGGGTTTAGATTCTTTATGTGAATTGGAATCATGAGAAAACCCAAGCACCTCTCCATGGCTTTGAAGAATTTATTTTACCCAAAGGATCCCTATACTCACTTGATGGATGGCTGCAACCTAATAGAGAAAGGAGAGAGACATCATCTACAATGACTGAATTTTGCCATTTTGGTTTTGTATGCACACATGGGATCTTTCTTTAGATCCATCCAGTGCTGAGAATCTAAGCCACATCCTCACACAGGGCAAAGAGTCTGATTCAGACACATCCCTTTCAAAGCAATTAAGCAAAGAGCCACAGGTGATGCCCATTCATTTCCATATGAAAACTGTTTTCTTCATGCTTCACAAAGGGGTGGCCTGAGGCAAAGACCTTCCTGTCATTCAGTGAAACAGAAAAATAGGTAAGAAAAAGGCACAAAGCACGGTTTCTTCACTGAGACTTACCTGGTCACACTGATATCTGAGTTTTCTAAGATGCTCGCCATTACTTTCAGCTATTCAGTACATAGCCATGTGACAGAGCTTGAGGTGGTACCTATCTTGGACACAAAACCATGAGACTATTCTGCAGATTTGCCAGAATTCAGGAAGAAAACAGGAACTTAGGAAGATAGCAGGTGTAGCCCATCGATAAGGCAACCTGCAGTCCAGTCATAAATTGGGCAGAATGAATGCTGGGAAGCTTTCTACTAGACAGGACACATACATTGATGCATTCTCTTTTCTAATGTCTACAACCACGGACACAGTGGGATACACAGACATAGAAACACTCGCCTTGTCAAACGACTATCTATAAACAGTCCGCTGCAAACCAGACAAACCACCTTTCCTATCTATTCTCAGAAAATGAGACAATACCACAAACTCACACCCACAAACACAAAGGCACCTCCTTCCCCCAAGTAAGTCTGTGAATATTCAGAGTGTCCTCTGACTGGCGGGCCATACTATGTTCACCCGAAATGGCCTGTACTGTGTCAGATCTGGTTTCCTTGGCCAACTCTGTGAAGTTGTTAGGAGCCAGCGGTGAGCCACTACCTACTTACTCTGGAAAGGCCAGTCTTCAGAGCTCTCCTGGCATTTGGCCATCCTCACATCCGTAGGTAACAAGAAAGACAGAATCTGTCATTGGTAAAACTAAACCTAAACAAGTAAGCCCACTGGGACTGGGACTGGGACTGGCTCTGGGTGCCTGGCTTCCTGGATCCCAAGTTCAGAGAGTTCCATCACCAAAGAAGTAAGGTAGGTCACTTCCTTCAGAAACTGAATGAGGTCAATGCCTTGGCAAACACTTTGTCCTAACAGTTGCTTCCAAGGGTCCCATGAGATGGAGGCTGCCCCTAATTCCTGTGACATTGTCACAAGTTAGAATGGTATATCAATCATAAGCACATGGGAACAGCTCTCCACACAGGCCTGGTTTGGTCCATCTTCTCTACATTGAGAAGAAAGTGGCTGATTCAGACACACCCCTTCATCCTGACAAGGTTGTTTGCCATGGAAGATGACTTTTGCTCTCTCAGGTCCTTCAAGCTGCCTACCTCTTTTCCAGGGATCATGTCTGCATGGACCTTTGAGGTTCTCAGCAGTTGGAAGATCCCCTACATTCCTGTATTGTAAGACCAATTCTGTCCCTGCTCTTCTGTAAAGTTAGATTGAGGGAACAGTGTATGTTTAGGGTCAATAACATGTTGGATTTGGTTTAGGAATCATTCTGCAGAATGAATAATGGTATTTGAAACTGCGATATTTACAAGAATATATATGTGAAATATAAGTTTGAAACCATAAATCTAGGTAACATTTGAAGCCCAGAAGGGCATTGGACCCATGTTTGTGATACTTAGGATTGAATTACATTCTGCACAGAGGTCTCAGATTAATCAATATACAATGGCATAAGAACTTGTACCTTGCATGATTGAACGTAGAAGAGAACATCCAGTCCAAAAAAGGAGAGTAGGTAGGATTAGGAAGATAGTCGGTAGGTTTACAAAGAAGAGTGAGTATAGGATTAGGAACAAAAGTTTATTTGCAACAGGTTATCGATAAGAGTGTGAATGTAAATGTCAGCACATGTGAAGAGTCAGTCACAATGATGAACTGGGAAAAATATGTAGGAAACAGATAGCAATAGAGCCATTATGAAATCAGGCAATGTATAAAGTGAGGGATAGGATTAGACATTTTCAGTAGGTTTGAGTTTGAATATATAATCTTAAGAAGAAACAAATATGTAGTCACCAATAGGATTGACATTTGAGAGCATTAGGCAACTGGACATGGATGTTTTTAGTAACCCATGTTTACTTTCCATTTAGACTTTGGTACAAACATAAGCATGACCTTTGCATTTTATGTTCCGAATATTTCTGTGATTAAATGTATAAGTAGATCAGGTGACATGAGTATTTCTTCCATCATTTCAGGGAGCAATATTTTAAAGACGTAAAAATTAGTATTGGGGGTACAAAGAAGTGTACACTGTGTCTATGAATATAGAGATAATGCATGAATAGACCATACTGTGAATAAATAATATAACCCATTCCACTTTAAATAATGGATTAAATTTTTATCTGAAAATATATAAGAAATCCTATATTGGTATGCAATCATTAATTCCAACCAGTTATACATCTAATGGTAATATCAGAGTTATAATTTATCATGGATTTTATGTGAGTTTTGCTTCAAAAGTGATTATGGAAATTGAAAATAATGTGTTTGGAAAGAAGTCTCATGAAAAGACCAGTAAGGAAACATGGAAGAATACATGTGTCCTGAAGCAGGAAGTGATTGAAAGTGAAACAAATTCCTATAAATTTGCGAACTGGTGGGGAAATCTTAAGGGCCCCTCCCAGCTCTCCCTTGAGCACGATAGCCAGACCAAGGGAATTAGGAGTGGCACGGGACTCGTGGCGCAGACCTCCTGGTCACTGCTCCCACCAGTGCTGACAATTGAGGTCTCTTGCTCCAGCTTCGGGGGGCATGGCTTCCGGAGAGCAAGCAAATTTGCTGGGGGTTCTCAGGCCCAAGCTCTATAAACTTAGTGTCTGAGGGAGACAAACAGGGAGAGTGTGCCCAGGTGTTCATGAAAACTGTACTCCCAGGAGCAGCAGACCTGGCATGTAGCCAGTATTGTGGTGAGTGTCAGAGGTGAACGGGGCCTGGCTTGAGGAAACACAAGAGAAGGCCCTAGGCACTCAGGATTGAACACCCACCCAGTCTGGGAGGAAGAGCTGCTGCACAGTAATTGGTTCCCACCTATTGAGAGGAGAAGCTTGGCCCAGTGGCCACAGCTCCACCTACTGGAAAAGAAGTTTATTGCAATCTATGACTGCATTTATTATTATTATTATTATTATTATTATTATTTTAATTTGGGTTTCTTTTGTTTTGTTTTTGTTTTTTTTTTGTTTTCTTCCATTTTCATTTTTTGTTGTTGTTTTTTAACTTTTTTTAAATGTTTTTAATTTTTTTAATTTTTTATTTTTTTGTTATTATTTTTTTAAATTTAAATTTAAATTTTATATTATCATTATCATTTTTTTAAAAAAATTCATTTTCTTTCTTTATTTTCTATTTTTTCTATTGTCTTTTCTTTTCCATTTTCTTATTTCCCCTTCCTTGAATTCTACCTGCCTACTCTCATTCTCTTTAGTGACTTCTTCCCTTCCCTTCTAAAATCTTTCCTCCCAAGCATCAAATAGATTTATAAGAGTTTAGGGAGTGTATAATAAGACACATATTTCATATTTTGGAAAATCTTGAGAGTATATATATATATATATATATATATATATATATACACACACACACACACAGAGAGACATTAAAAATAGCAATATATATGCAAACGAAATTCACCATGAAATATTTGTCATCCACAGATACAAAAATATTTATTTTACTGAACATGGATTTATGTATAATGTTGTTCAACTAGGAAGCTCACTCACATTTGAATAATCAGTTCAAGCAGGGTTTAGGAGGAGTGATCTCTTCTTCCAATTTGTATATGTCAAGTCAGCCACCTCACAAGTATATACGTGTGGTACCTGGAAGGATTCAATATGTGCATATAAAAATACGTGTGCTGAATAGGCTACAGAGAAAGAAGGACAGGAATTCACTTATTTGTTAAATTTAAAAACACATGGAGAACTATTTCAACAAATAATTGACTAGATTTATAACTGCTACGCTATATCATGCAAACGGCAACTCCAACTATAAAACATGCCTCCTCTGAACTGCTTGTATTTCTATTCTGTTTGTGTTATTTTTCTCCATCATATTAGAATTAGTAGTCAGAGTCTAGTAGGGTATGTGTTCATGTCAGGGATTCAGTATTTTTAATGGTAAATAGGTAATTGAATACAATGTGTATGCAAATATGTGCTACACAAAAATCTTCCCACTCTCATCCAGAACAATGCCTTGACATTACCTTCTCTTCAAGTAAGACACAATTAGAGGAGAAGAGTTAGAAAATCTGTGAATATATATGAGGAATGGAAAATGCTGAGGAGTTCACAACTTTGGAGGTAGTAGAGGAGTTTCAAAAAGTAAGGGACAGGGTAAACACTCCACAAACATGGAGCTCTGCTGGCCTAAGTACTTTTTTAGAAACTGCCTCTAAGGGTGGGCACTTGAAATATATGATGTTGTCAGGAGATTTAGTTCCTTTGTAGAGAGACCATCAAAGCTGGGTCTGCATCTATGTGACCTGGAGGACATGTTTCTTATTTTCCAATGAACATGAGGAAGCAGTGCTGAATTCTCTCTTTGTAGGTAAACTATGGCCACTGGGGTCTAAGTGTCTCTCAGTGTGGACTGTGAAGCCCCTTGGTCATCCTCCACTTTTCGTGGTATTTCTCGCTCCTCCACTGAGAGTTTGGTATTTGCTTCACGAAATACAAGGAGTTAAAATGAAATACACTGGTGGAGGGAGTTCTTTAAGGTGTGGTGAGTCAGGGTCTGCAGGAGAGTGCACCAACCAAGGTTCTATCCCACGTAGATTGCCCCTGTTAGAATAGCAACATGATTCTGAACATTGCACTGAATCCTTTCCATATAACAAGATGCCTTTACATATATGGGTCTGCTGGCTGCACCATGTCAGTCACAAGCCATTTGGAAGCCAATGGCAGATCCACATGGCCCCACCACAGATGTTTTATCACACAATTGTGTACCACTGCTCTAGGCCAACTACTCACTAGGCTCCAACTTACTGGTATATCTGTTCCACACCATTTTCATGAAACCCAGTCAATCAAGGCAGTGTCTGGTATAATCAGGAACAGAAACAGAACATCCAAAGGTTCTCCAGTGCCAGCTGATCATAAAAATATCAAAAATTTCATGGTAATTTTTCACGGATGAATTTTGAGGCTCTGAGGGATTCAATTAATTCAGGAACCATTAAATGGTGAAGAGCTAATTTCAATGAAAGCTCTGGTGCACTCTCACAAGCAAGGCTTTCCTAAGAGTGGCCAAAACGTCAATTGAAGCCAGCCCCATTGAGATATACAATGTGAGGTCCATGTGTGTTTTGAAACTCAAATATGGCTGCCAAATCTTTAAGAATAATTTCATGTAATATCCGGGCTGAGATTCCCAGTGTTCTTTGGAAATCCAACCTGGGCCTAGATCTCAGGTTCCATGGGCGACTCTCATACGTGGCCTCCTAAAATCACAACACAATTCATGGCAATACTTCTCTGAGATCAGTTTCAGAACTCAGTCTCTAAGGGGAATCACACAAAAGTTCAAGCCCAGGTGGACCCAGTCATCTCTTCCAACCGCCACACAAATGACCACAATTAAAACCAAAACACTCCCACATGGTTCTCATCTTCTTCCATATAGAGAGTCCTTATAACTTTTGTGTGGAGTTTTCCATGAGGGGCACAGCCCAAGACAGTGTCCAAAATAAGCTCCTATTCCCCTCATTTGCCTAACGTCAAGGTGGCCTGGACACACTTCCTGTAAACCAGGAGTGATCAAATAGGCCTGCCATTAATACTGCTCGGCTTTTCCAATTTGAGGCATTCTGACTCTGTGGTTTAGATTCTTTATGTGAATTTGAGTCATGAGGAAACCCAAGCACCTCTGCTGAGATTTGAAGAACTCATTTGGCCCAAAGGATCCCTATTCTCACTTGATGGAGGTCAGGATCCTAACAGAGGAAGGTAAGAGAATTCATTCACAATGAGTGAACTTTTTGCCATTTTGCTTTTGGATGCACACATGGGATCATTCTTTAGATCCATCAGGTGTTGAGAATCTAAGCCACAGTCTCACACAGGGCCATGAGGCTGATTCAGACACATCCCTTTCCAAAGCAATTATGCAAAGAGACACAGGTGATGCCCTTCATTTCCATTTGAAAACTGTTTTCTTCAGGCTTCCAAAAGAAGTGGCCTGAGGCAAAGACATCTTTATATTCAGGGCAACAGAACAATAGGTTAGCAAAAGGCCCAAAGCAGGTTTTCTCCACAGAGACTTTCCTGGTTGCACTGATATCTGAGTTTTCTGAAATGCTGGCCATTCCTTTCAGGTATCCAGTACATGGCCATGCCACAGAGATTGGAGGTGGTACATATCTTGCACACAAAACCAAGAGCCTATTCTGGAGAGTGGCCAGAATTTAGGAAGAAAACAGGGACTTAGACAGGTAGTAGGTGTTGCCCATCCATATGGAAACCGCACTCCATTCATAAATTGGGCAGGATGAATGCTGGGAAGCTTTCTACTAGAGAGGACACATCCATTGATGCATTCTCTTTTCTAATGTATAAAACCACGGACACAGTGGGATACACAGACATAGAAACACTCACCTTGTAAAACGACTTACTAGAAACAGTTCACTGCAAACCAAACAAACCTCCTTTCCTACCTATTCTCAGAACAGAGACAAAACCACACACCCACACTCACAAAGGCACCACCTTCCCCCAAGTAGGGCTACGACTGTCCGGAGTGTCCTCTGACTGGTGGACCATACTATGTTCCCCAGTAATGGTCTGTCCTGTCTCAGATCTGGTGTCCTTGTCCAACTCTGTGAAGCAGTCAGGAGGCAACGGTGAGCCATTACCTGCTTAGTCAGGAAAGGCTCCTCTTCAGATCTTTTCTGTCATTTGGCCATCTTCACATCAGTCGGTACCAAGAAGACTGACTCTGTCCTTGGTGATTCCAAACAAATGAAACCACTTGGACTAGAACTGGGACTGAATCTGGGTGCCTGGCCTCCTGGATTTCAAGATCAGAAAGTTCCATCAAGAAGGAAGTGAGGTAGGTCACTTTCTTCAAGAACTGAATGAGGTCACTGCCTTGGCAACCACTTTGTCCTAACAGTTGCTTCCAAGGATCCCATGAGATGGAGGCTACCCCTACTTCCTTTGACACTTTCACAACTTAGAATGGTATATCAACCTTAGGCACCCGGGATCGGCTCTCCACACAAACCTGGTTTGGTCCATCTTCTCTACATTAAGAAGAGAGAGGCTGATTCAGACACAACCCTTCATCCTGACCAGGTTGTTTGCCATGGAAAATGACTTTTGGTCTCTCAGGTCCTTAATTTCTGCCTACATTTTCTCAAGGAATCATTTCAGCATGGAACTTTGAGGTTCTCAACAGGTGGAGGATTCCCTACATTCCTGTATTGTAAGAACAAATCTGTCCCAGCTCTTCTGTAAAGTTAGATTGAGTGAACAGTGTATGGTTAGGGTTAATATCATGTTCAATTTGGGTTAGGAATCATTCTGCTCGATGAATAATGGTATTGAGAACCTGCGATATTAATAAGAATATAGAGGTTAAATATATGTATGAAAACAGAAATTAAAGTAAGATTTGAATCCTAGAAGGGCATTGGGCCCTTGTTTGGGATATTTAGCTTTGAATTACTATCTGCACAGAGGTCTCAAATAAATCGATATACAATGGTAGAGGAATTTGAACCTTGGATGATTGAATGCAGAAGAGAACATCCAGTCAAAAGGGATAGTCGGTAGCATTTGAAAGATAGTAGTTAGGTTTAGCAAGTAGAGTTAGTATAGAATATGTAACAAGAGTTCTTTAGCAATATTTTTTCGGGTAGAGAGTGAATGTAAATATCAGCACATATGAAGAGTCAGACACAATGATAAACTGGGGAAAATTTGTAGGAAAGCAGATATTAATAGAGACATTAGGAAATCAGGCAAAGTAAAAAGTGAGTGATAGGATAAGACATTTTCAACAGGGTTGAGTTTGAATATATAATCTTAGGAAGAAACAAATATGTAGTCACCAATAGGATTGACATTTGAGAGCATTAGGCAACATGGACATGGATGTTGTTAGTAATCCATGTTCACTTTCCATTTAGGCTTTGGTACAATCCTAAGTGGGACCTTTGCATTTTGTTTCCAGATTATTACTGTGATAACATGTATATGTAGATCAGATGACGTTCCACCATTTCTAGGAGCAGTATTTTGAAGACGTATAAATTAGCATTGGGGGTAAAAAGAGGTGTACCCTGTTTCTATGAATATACAGATAATGCATGAATAGACATTAATTTCAATAAATAATATAACTTGTTCCACTATAAATAATGGATTTAATTGATATCTGAAAATATATATGAGATCTTATATTGATATGCAATCATTCATGACAACCAGTTATACACCTAATGTTAATATTAGGGTATGGTTTATCATGAAGTTTGTGTGAGTTTTGCTTCAAAAGTGATTATGGAAATTGAAAATAATGTGTTTGGAAAGAAGTCTCATGAAAAGGCCAGTCAAGGAACACCGAGGAATTCATGAGTTCTGAAGCAGGAAGTGATTGAAATTGAAAAAAAAAACATGATAAATTTGCTAACTTGTGGATGAAACATTATGATATGAATAAACTGAAGAAATATTAATGTATTAGTGTTGAATAAAAATGAACATGAAAATACACATCATGTCCCATAGGAATCTACTTGCATTGATGTTAAACTGGGTCAGTTACAGTAGAAATATTAGGATTCGTGTGCACCATTCACCAAAGTTAGTTTTCTTTTTTTTTTAATTTTTATTGATGGTTGATCAAAACATTACATAGTTCTTGATATATCATACTCCACACTTTGATTCAAGTGAGTAATGAACTCCCATTTTTACCCCGTATACAGATTGCAGAATCACATCAGTTACACATCCATTGATTTACATATTGCCATACTAGTGTCTGTTGTATTCTGCTGCTTTTCCTAACCTCTACCCTCCCCCCTCCCCACCCCTCCCCTCCTCTCTTCTTTCTCTACCCCTCTAGTGTAATTCATTTGTCCCCCTTGTATTATTTTCCCTTTGCCCTCACTTCCTCTTGTATGTAATTTTGTTAACCCTGAGGGTCTCCTTCTATTTCCATGCAATTTCCCTTCTCTCTCCCTTTCCCTCCCGCCTCTCATCCCTGTTTAATGTTAATCTTCTCAAGCTCTTAGTCTCTACTCTGTTCTTTGTTACTCTCCTTATATCAAAGAAGACATTTGGCATTTGTTTTTAGGGATTGGCTAGCTTCACTTAGCATAATATCCTCTAATGCCATCTATTTCCCTGCAAATTATATGATTTTGTCATTTTTAAATGCAGAGTAATACTCCATTGTGTATAAATGCCACACTTTTTATCCATTCATCTATTGAAGGAAATATAAGTTGGTTACACAGTCTTGCTATTGTGAATTGTGCTGCTATGAACATCGATGTAGCAGTGTCCCTGTAGCATGTTCTTTTTAGGTTTTTACAGAATAGACCGAGAAAAGGAATAGCTAGGTTAAATGGTGGTTCCATTCCCAGCTTTCCAAGAAATCTACATAATGCTTTCCAAGTTGGCTGCACCAATTTGCAGTCCCACCAGCAATGTACAAGTGTACTCTTCCCCACATCCTCGCCAGCACTTGTTGTTGTTTGACTTCATAATTGCTGCCAATTTTACTGGAGTGAGATGGTATCTTAGGTTGGTTTTTATTTGCATTTCTCTGACTGCTAGAGATGGTGAGCATTTTTTCATGTACTTGTTGATCGGTTGTATGTCCTCATATGAGAAGTGACTCTTCAGGTCCTTGACCCATTTGTTGAATGGGTTATTTGTTATCTTATTGTCTAATTTTTGAATTCTTGGTATACTCTGGATATTATGGCTCTATCTGAAGTGTGACGAGTAAATATTAGTTCCCAGGATGTAGGCTCCCTCTTTACATCTTTTATCATTTCTTTTGCTGAGAAAAAAAAACTTTTTAGTTTGAGTAAGTCCCATTTGTTGATTGTAGTTATTAACTATTGTGCTATGGGTGTCCTATTGAGTTATTTGGAGACAGACACCACAGTATGTAGATCATAGCCAACTTTTTATTCTATCAGATTCCGTGTCTCTGATTTGATATCTAGCTCCTTGATGCATTTTGAGTTAACTTTTGTGCATGGCGAGAAAAAGGGATTCAGTTTCATTTTGTTGCATATGAATTTCCAGTTTTCCCAGCACCATTTGTTTAAGATGCTATCCTTCCTCCATTGCATTCTAGCCTCTTTATCAAATATAAGATAGTTGTAGTTTTGTGGATTGGTTTCTGTGTCCTCTATTCTGTACAATTGGTCCACCCGCCTGTTTTGGTACCAGTACCATGCTGTTTTTGTTACAATTGCTCTGTTCTATAGTTTGAAGTCTGGTATCGCTATACAACCTGATTCACACTTCCTGCTTAGCATTGTTTGTGCTCTTCTGGGTCATAAATTTTTCCATTTGAATTTCATGATTGCTTTCTCTATTTCTACAAGAAATGCCGTTGGGATTTTGATTGGCATTGCATTAAACCTTTAGAGAACTTTTGGTAATATCTCCATTTTGATGATGTTAGTTCTGCCTATCGATTAACAGGGTATATTTTTCCAACTTCTAAGATCTTCTTCTATTTCTCTCTTTAGGGTTCTGTAGTTTTCATGGTATAATATTTCATCTCTTTTGTTAGGTTGATTCCCAACTATTTTTTTTTTGAGGATATTGTGAATTGGGTGGTTGTCCTCATTTCCATTTCAGAGGATTTTTCGCTGATATACAGAAATGCCTTTGAATTATGCATGTCGATTTTCTATCCTGCCCCTTTTCTGAATTTATTTATTAGCTCTAATAGTTCCTTTGTAGACCCTTTTGGGTATGCTAGACATAGAATCATGTTATCTGCAAATAGTGATAATTTAAGTTCTTCTTTTCCTAATTTTTTGCCTTTAATTTTTTTTGTCTTTCTAATTGCTCTGGCCAGTGTTTCGAGACTATGTTGAACAGAAGTGGTGAGAGAGGGCATCCCTGTCTTGTTCCAGATTTTAGAGGGAATGCCTTCAATTTTTCTCCATTCAGAATGATCCCAGCCTGAGGCTTAGAATAGATTGCTTTTACAATATTGTCGTGTGTTCCTGCTATCGCTAGTTTTTCTAGAGTTTTGAACATAAAGGGATGCTGTACTTTGTTGAATGCTTTTTCTGCCTCTATCGAGATGATCATATGGTTCTTATTTTTAAATCTATTGATGTGATGAATAACATTTATTGATTTCCGTATATTGAACAAGCCTTGCATCCCTTGATCATGGTACACAATTTTTTTGGTATGTTTTCATATCCTATTCGCCAGAATTTTATTTAGGATTTTTGCATTTTTCCTGAAATACCTTGAACAGTATTGGTATTAGTTCCTCTTTAAAGGTTTTGTAAAACTCTGCTCTATACCCATATGGTCCTGGGATTTTCTCAGTTGGTAATCTTTTGATTTTTTCTTCTATTTCCTCAATTGATATTGGTCTGTTTAGGTCTTGTATATCCTCCTGTCTCAATCTGGGCAGATCATATGACTTAAGAAAATTATCGATGTCTTCACTTCTACTATTTTATTGGAGTATAAGTATTCAAAATAATTTCTGATTATCTTCTGTATTTCTGAATTGTCTCTTGTGATATTGCCTTTTTAATCCCGTATGCTAATAATTTGAGTTCTCTTTCTTCTGCTCTTCGCTAGCATGGCTAAGGGTCTGTCGAATTTATTTATTTTTTCAAAGAACCAACTTTTTGATTTGTCAATTTTTTCCATTGTTTCTTTTGTTTCAATTTCATTAATTTCAGCTCTGATTTTGATTATTTCTTGCCTTCTACTTCTTTTGCTGTTGTTTTGCTCTTCTTTTTCTAGGATTTTGAGATGAAGTATGAGAGCATTTATTTGTTGTTTTTTTCTTTTTCTAAGGAATTAACTGCAAGCATTGAATTTTCCTTTTTGAACTGCTTTCAATGTGTCTCATTGATTCCGATATGTTCTGTCTGTGTTTTCATTTATCTCTAAGAATTTTTTAATTTCCTCCTTGATCTTCTATAACCCATTGATCATTCAGTAACCTATTGTTAATTCTCCAAGTGATGAATGATTTTTTCTTTTTTCTTTTATCATTGATTTTAGTTTCATTCCATTATGATCAGATAAGATGCCTGGTATTATCTCTACTCCTTTATATTGTCTAAGCGTTGCCCTGTGACATAATATATGATCTATTTTTGAGAAGAATCCATGTGCTGCTGAGAAAAAAGTGTAACTGCTTGATGTTGGGTGGTATATTCTATATATGTCAATTAAGTCTAGGTTATTAATTGTGTTATTGAGTTCTATAGTTTCCTTTTTCAACTTTTGTTTGAAAGATCTGTCCAGTGGTGAGAGAGGTGTGTTGAAGTCTCCCATGATTATTGTATGGTGGTCTATTAGACTCTTGAAATTGAGAAGAGTTTGTTTGATGAACATAGCTGCACCATTTTTGGGGGCATATATATTTATGATTGTTATGTCTTGTTGGTGTATGGGTTCCTTGAGCAGTATGTAGTGTCCTTCTTTATCCCTTTTGATTAACTTTGGCTCGAAATCTATTTTATTTGATGTGAGTTTGGACACTTCTGCTTGTTTCCGAAGTCCATATGACTGATATGATTTTTCCAACCTTGCACCTTCAGTCTATGTATGTCTTTTTCTAACAAATGTGTCTCATTTAGGTGGCATATTGTTGGTTCTTGTTTTGTGATCCATTCTAGTAGCCTGTGTCTCTTAATTGGTGAGCTTAAGCCATTAACATTTAGGGGTATTATTGAGATATGTGTTGTTCTTCCAGCCATATTTGTTTATTTATGTTACTAAACATGGTTTGTTTTCCTCCTTGATTATTTCCCCCCCTTTACTGTCCTACCTCCCACTGTTGGTTTTCATTTTTATTTTCCATTTCCTCTTCCTGTAATGTTTTGCCGAGGATGTTTTGAAGAGATGGTTTTCTAGCTGCAAATTTTTTTAACTTTTGTTTATCATGGAAGGTTTTAATTTCATCTTCCATCCTGAAGCTTAATTTCGCTGGATACATGATTCTTGATTGGAATTTTCTTTCAGTGTTTGAAATATGTTATTCCAGGATCTTCTAGCTTTCAGAGTCTGTGTTGAATGATCAGCTGTTATCCTGATTGGTTTACCCCTAAATGTAATCTGCTTCCTTTCTCTTGTAGTTTTTAAAATTCTCTCCTTATTCTGTATGTGGGGCATCTTCATTATTATGTGTCTAAGTGTGGAGGTCTTATGATTTTGCACATTCAGCATCCTGTAGGCTTCTAGGATTTGGGATTCTGTCTCATTCTTCAAGTCTGGGAAGTTTTCTCTTATTATTTCATTGAATAGATTGCTCATTCCTTTGGTTTGGACCTCTATACCTTCCTGTATCCCAATGACTCTTAACTTTGGTCTCTTTATGTTTTCCCATATTTCTTGGATGTTCTGCTCATGGTTTCTTAACAGTCTTGCTATTCTGTCTATGTTCTTTTCAAGTTGAAATACTTTGTCTTCATTGTCTGATATTCTATCTTCTAAGTTTTCTACTCTATTGGTAGTATTCTCAATTGAGTTTTTAAGTTGGTTCATTGCTTCCTGCATTTCTAGGATTTCTGTTTGTTTGTTTTTTATAACCTCTATCTCCCTGTATAGTTGATCTTTGGCTACTTGATTTTTTATGTAATTCATTGTCAAAGTGATCTTTCATTGTATGATTTTGCTGTCTAATGTCTTCCTTGAGACTTCAGATCATCTGAAGCATGTATATCCTGAATTCTTTAGCTGACATTCCATCTGCTGCAGCTACTACCTCTTCTAAAGTTGAGTTTACCTGCGTTGCTTGTGGTCCTTTCTATCCTTGTCTTTTCATACTGCTCACATTACTTTCTGCTTGGTGAAACTGTTATGTTTTTGAAATTTTCCCCCTATATATTTATATTGCTCTTGTGTAGTGGAAAAGTCTCCATTGCTGGGGCAGTCGGCGGCTGTGCTACTCCTCCAATTTGGGTGATCTGTCTACCACGCTGACTGGCTGCAGGGCCTGTTCTGCCTGTCGGTCGCATTTCTGCGTACCTTGCAGGAACTGGTGGCGGTTCTGCTCTGAACCTCCTCCAATTGGTGAGACCTATCTACCACACCCGCGGACACCTGGGCTGCTTCTGCCGGTCAGTGTCAGGTCTGGCATAGGACCTTGTACCTTGGATGATTGATTGTCAAACAGAACTTACAGTCAAAAAGGGATAGTCGTTAAGATTAGGAAGATATTTGTTAGGTTTAGAAAGAAGAGTGAGTATAGGATTTGAAACAAAAGTTCTTTAGCTATAGGGTTTCAGGTATAGAGTGAATGTAAATGTCAGCACATGTGAAGAGTCAGTCACAATGATGAACTCTGGAAAATATGTAGGAAAGCACATATCAATAAAGACGTTGGGAAATCTGGCAAAGTATAGTCCGTAGTGAAAGGTTAGTAAAATAAGTACTTGTCACTTCCTGTTTTTCTGTATGCTTAACAAAACACTGTTGAAATCTTGAGAACTGTTTGCTAAACTTGTTTCCAGAATGTGCTGTCCCCAACTGCCAAAATGCAGAATTTACTCCCTCACCCGGGTGCACGCAAACCGCTCCCTCGCCCGGACCCATCAATAAACTTTCCTCCCTGCGCTCTCAAAGGAAAGTATATAAGCTCTACTTAAGCTGTTCTCTGGGCTCTCTGCTCTATTCAAGTGAGCTCTGAGGCCCAGCATGCTGGACCCCCAATAAACCCTTTGCTTTTGCATGAGACAGTCTCTTGGTGGTCTCTTTCCCCGATTCTCGCCCGACCTTTACATATGGTGGTTCCACCGAGATCTGGCAGCGGTAGACAAGAGACCCCAAAGGGCTCCTCTCAGGGTAAGTAAGGTGATTCTATCTGGTTTCAGGTATCAGGTTAGGGCTTGGCAAAATGGCTGTCGATGAAGAGCATGAGCTCTTTCCGAGGGTGGCTGACAGTTGTGTCACAGAGCCACAGGCCACATCCCTGGGGGACGCCACAGAGGACTCGGGAAATCGAAGAACAATAGTCTCTTTGACTCATTGATATTTTGTTTCAGACTCGGTATTGCCAGCCCATTGGGTTTTGTTGGCTATTCAGTCCTGGTCTCAGTATTGGACGTTCATTTCCTGTCTTTATTGTCTTGTCTTGTCTGTGTCATGTGTTGTTGCTTTTACTGTTTGTGTATCTTTCATTATGGGACAGAGCACTTCAATGCCTCTGTCTCTGACCCTTGATCACTGCACCAAAGTCTGATTAAGGGCTCAGAATCTTTCTTTTTCAGTAAAACCCTGGTCCTGGCAGGTTCTCTGTGCCTCAGAATGGCCCACCTTTGGATTCAGATGGCCCCTAGAAGGATCTTTCTAATTCCGCTAATTTAAAAAGTCAGAGATATAGTCTTTCAGCCAGGGCCACTTAGCCATCCAAATCAACAGCCATATATCTTAACTTGGCAGGACCTCTGCAAATCTCCTCCTCCATTGGTGAAGCCTTTTCTTACCCGTGCCCCCGCTCTTTCTCTTTCCCCCATGATATCTCAAACCCTCTGCTCTTCCTCCTCCTCTACCCTCTGTTTTCCCTCAGTCACAGATTTGACTCTACTGGACTCTCCTTCCCCTCTTTATCCCCTCCCCTTGCACCCCAACCCCCAACACCCTCTAAGTGATTTCCCTGGTGCTGACTCAGCCTTTCCGCCATTGGAGGAAGCTAAGCCAGCCCAGCGCCCTCCCGATAACTCCCCTGCAGCACACACAGCCCCTCCTACCCTGGAGGAAGCTGGCCGGGCTAAAGGAACTCGCCAGCGGCAAATGATTGAAAACCCTGGAACTTCCGTGTTGCTCCACCTCAGTCCCTATGGGCCAATGATTGACGATGGCAATGGTGTAAAAATGCAAGCCTACCAGTACTGGCCTTACTCCTTTTCAGACCTATAAAACTTGAAGAATAACAATCCTCCTTTTACCGAAGACCCCACCCGGCTCTCAGGTCTGGTTGACTCATTAATGTTTTCACACCAGCCTACTTGGGATGACTGCCCACATCTCCTAGGGACTCTCTTCATGACAGAGGAACAAATGAGAATCCTCCTGCAAGCTAGAAAAAAATATAAATATCCTTGGACCAGATGGGTGACGGACAACAACTTCCCAACATATTCAAAGCTTGATTTTCCTTGAACCGACACAACTGGGACCCCAACACCTTTCAAGGTAGGGAGCAACTGTCCACTTATCACCAGGCTCTAATAGCGGGTATCTTAGTGGCCGCTAGGTGACCAACTAATTTGGCCAAGGTAAGAGAGATTATTCAAAGGCCTGATGAATCTCCCTCTATGTTTCTAGAGGGAATTATGGAGGCATATAGGAGGTATACTCCTTTCGATCCTCAGGCAGAGGATCAAAAGGCATCTTTCACGATGGCCTTTATTGGGCAAGCTGCCCTGGATATTAAAAGAAAGTTACAATGCTTAGATGGATTACAAGATATGACTTTGAGAGATTTAGTCAGAGAAGCCGAGAAGGTATACTATAAGAGAGAAACTGAGGAAGAGAAGGGAGCAAAGGGAGGATAAAATAAATAAAAGACAGACTAAGGCATTGACTAAGGTCCTGGTCACAACAAAAAATAGGCCAGAAATTAAGAAACATGGAGACCGGAAGGGATACCTGGGCCCACACTAGAGGCCACCCCTAGCCTCAGATCAATGTGCCTACTGAAAAGAAAAAGGACACTGGGCTAAAGAATGCCCTAGAAAGAGACAGCCACACCAGCCAGACATTCTGACTCTGGAGGATGACTAAGAAAGTTGGGGCTCAGATCCTCTCCTCGAGCTCAGGGTAATTTTTGAAGTCAGGGGACCCCAATAAACTTTGAAATGGATACAGGGGCAATATACTCAGACCTTAAGGCCCCAATGGGCCCTCTATCAAGTAAAAGGTCTCTAATTCAAGTGCCTAATTGCAGTAAACATCAGGCTTGGACAACTAAGAGGACCTTGGACCAGGGGAAACGAAAAATCCATCACTCCATCCTAATAATCTATGAATGCCCGGCCACATTGATCGGCAGAGATCTGCACACAAATCTCCAGGCTAAAATAACTTTTAGTTCTGAAGGCTCCCAAGTGGAATTTCTAAATCCTTCAGTAAAAGCTCCTTTAGTCATGGCTCTAAATATATCAGTAGAAAATATACATCAACTCACTAACCTTGGTTTAAAGAAAATGCATTCATTCCTGAAATATCAAGAACAGAGTTTTTCACTAATTGAATCATAGTGAAAGGTAATAACTGAATGGGTAACAAAAGCCTGTTGGGTCCATCAATTGGTTAATGCTTACCCTTCCAAGCTTCCTGCAGAAAACAGACAAGGACAATTCTGGGAAGTTGACTTTACTGAAAATAAGCCAGCAAGTTATGGACTTAAATATCTCCAAGTCTTTGTAGATACATTTTCAGGATATATTGAAGCCTTCCCCATCAAAAAAAAAAAAAAAAAAACAAGAAAGAAATAAAAAAGAAAAAAAAAGAAACAGCGCAAATGGTGGTCAAGAAGATCCTGGAAGATATTTTCCCAATGTACGGCCTTCCTAAAGTAATAGGGTCTGATAATGGACTGGCATTTGTGTCCCAGGTAGGTCAGGGGATAGCCAGGACCCTGGGGATTAATTGGAAGTTACATTGTGCTTATAGACACCAGAGTTTAGGACAGGTAGAAAGAATGAATAGAAACATTATCGAGACCATAACGAAATTAAACTTACAGACTGGCAAAAAAGATTGGACTATGCTCCTGCTTTATGCACTGTTTCATGCAAGAAATACTCTCTCTGTTTTTTTGTGTAACCTCACCCCCTATGAAATTCTCTATGGGGCCCCCTCCTCCAGTAAGGGACCTAACCCCAACTCTAAGACCTAACGATCCCTTAGACACCCCCTTGCTTGACAGACTTAAAGCTCTTGAAAGAACTCAGGGATACCTGTGAAACCAGATGGCCACTGCCTACCAACCTGGGGACGAGGGGACTCAACATCAATATCAAGTAAGAGACTTCGTCTATGTAAGTGGACATCAGGTGTCATCCCTGGAAACCCGCTGGAAAGGACCATAGCAGGTGCTCTTTATTACACCTACATAAGTAAAGGTAGACAGAATCACTTGCTGGATCCATACCTCTCATCTCAAGCCTGCGCCCTGTCCAGACTCTGGCTGGAAACTGGAAAAGCCTGGTAACCATTTCAAATTGTGTATTCGCTGTGTGGATAAGGCTATAGACTCTCCCCTTGACCACCAGTAGTCCTAACCCTCATCATCCCGTTCAGCAGCAATGGCTGATCACAAATACTACTGGACAAGAAGTATTGTGTATCTCGCATATAGCCCACTTAGGGACCTGGTGGCCATCTCTCCACCCAGACATTTGTCAGCTGGCTATAGGTCTTTCCTATTGGGATATCCCTGATGAAGAGGATCCCACTAAAATTCCATTAAATCCCTTCCATACCCATTGATAATGGAAACAAACGTTATGGATGTAGGGACACGCGAGCCAGATGCAGGTGGGCTAGCCTAGATTACTATGTTTGCCCAGCGGACTATCAAAGCCACAAACAGTCATGACTGTGTGGGGGGAAAGCCGACTTCTTCTGTAAGTCAAGGGGATGTGAGCATATAGGGACTGCCTGATTGAACCCAAACTCCTCATGAAATTCTGTACACACAATTAGCCATATTACCAATTAGACAACAAAAACCGATGGCCCCGAGAGGGGTCTCTAGATCCCCAAATTCTGCCTGACCTTTTTAACTTCTACAAGTGCTGAAAAGAGTGAAAGGAGATTCCTCTACGTGTAGGCCTTTTCCCTCCTTTGCTCACATCCTGAACAATGCTTCTCCAATCGATCCTCACCCGCAGCCTTCTGCTCCAGACTATCTGCTGTTATTCCCACATCAGCAACCTGATTTCTCCCCTCCAATTACTAGACCAAAGGCGGAACATCTGCCAGTTCTCAGACCATTGCCCCATTGCTGAGGGAGCAGGTACTGAGCTACCCCACAATTCCCTCACTCCTCTCTTCTCCTGTCAGTGCCTGCAACGGGTCCCACCAGGTCCTCTTACCAGCTAACCCAAAGCTCAAACCAGCTGAGGGGAGCCCTCAGACCCCTATCCAAGATGTAATGAAAATGGCCTTTAAAGTTGCTTTGTCATCAATGAAAACAGGTTACTAAGGATTTAAAGTCCCTCACAGGCTTTTGGGGATACTAACTCCCGTCTTCCCCTCTGCTCTACCTGTTCTACTGCTCAAGATTTGTTGCTAGGAAAATCCCAAACCCCTTTCCCATTATTGTTTTACATCTCTCCTACCTCATTCTCAGATACACAGAGCTGCTCACAGCCACGCGTTCCCCGTCTTCCCCCTCTGTACCAGGCCCACAGAAAAGTCTTAACTGACCTTCTCCAGAAATCTTCACCATGGCTGACTTTAGGACTTTCAGCAAAAGAGTCCCTATAAATGAGTTCAATGTAGGTAAACTTCCTCTTTTCGTGGTGCCCTGTTCTACTAGGCAACTGTCTAAAAAAAATCAGCACTACTAAGCTAGACACCCCCTTACTAGTTTTTCACAAAATATGTGAAGAAGGCCTCGGGCCTTGAGCTGGGGCTTCACAGAGATGGCTACAATTGTAAGATAAAGAAGATACTAACTGGGCTCCATGGTAACAGATAGCAGTGGGAAACAATAAAGGGAATAAAAAGCTCTTCCTCACCCAGGTGTCCTTGAAAAGTTAACTTGCCCAGAACAGAGGAAAGAAACAGAAAAAAACCTGCTTTTTGTAAACTTCTGCAGGCTGTGAACTTCTGAGCCCCTTCGCTTACATGTTGGATACAAAATTCTGAAACTACCTAAACTTGGGTATCAGGGGATTAATTGATTACAACAGAAGTAATGCCCCCTAAATCTGGTTGCAACCAAATAGGACTGTTTCCCTGTCTTTGGTACTATCTTCGGTGCCTTGCCTTATCTGTCGCTACAACAGAATAATTCTATATACTTAAACATTGCTTATGTTTTCATGAAATGGTCAGCAGATGTGATTAATTGTGTAATGGTGCAGATGTTTCCCAGAGTGCTCTATCATGACGCAGGTTCATTTGAAGATCAAAAAGGGGGGCATAAAACCTGGTTCCACTGGGAACATATATCCCTCACTTTAGCCATCCTATTAGGAATACGAGTTGCTGAAGGGGTGGGCACAAGAACCACTGCCTTGGTCCATGGGACAAAACAAATGACCCAAATAGAAACAGCAATAGACCAAAACTTAAAGATATTATAAACCTCCATCACAGCTTTGCAGGAATCTTTAACCTCTCTCTGTGAATTTGTTTAACAAAACAGTCGAGGTTTGGGCCTCCACTTCATGAGAAAAGAGGGCCTTTGTTCTGCATTGATGGAAGAATATTGTGTGTATGCCGACAATACTGGAGTTGTAAAAAAATCTATTAGTAAATTAAAAAGATGAATTGAATAGCGTCAATGAGAGACAGAGGCCCAAAAAGGGTGGTTTGAGTCTTGGTTCACACAGTCCCCCTGGTAACTACGCATTTATCAACCCTGGCCAGTCCGATAATAATCCTCATATTATTGCTAACTAGAAAACCCTGTTTGCTCAATCATGCAATTTCTTTTCTCCAAGCACAAATTGGACAAGTTAAACTTATGGTAATACCCCACTAGCAGACATATTATGTGACACCCCCCAATGATCACTTTTATGATTAAAAGTAGCCAGAAGAAGACGTGGTGAATGAAAGATTAATAAAATATGTACTTGTCACTTCCTGTTTTTCTGTACGCTAAACAAAACACTGTTGAAATCTTGAGAAATGTTTGCCAGTCTTGTTCCCAGAATGTGCTGTCCCTAATTGCAAAACTACAGAATGTACTCCCTCACCCGGTTGCACACAAACTGCCCATTCACCATGACACATCAAAATCTTCCCTCCCTGCGCTCTCAAAGGAAAGTATATAAGCTCTGCTTAAGCTGTTCTCAGGACTCTCTGCTCTATTCAACTGAGCTCTGAGCTCCAGCATTCTGGACCCCCAATAAACCCTTTGCTACTGCATGAGATAGACTTTTGGTGGTCTCTTCTTCCGACGCTCGCCTGACCTTTATTTGGATGATTGAATATATTAGAGAACATCAAGTCAAAAAGTATAGTCGGAAGGATTAGGAATATAGTAGGTAGGTTTAGGAAGAAGAGTGAGTATACGATTTGTACCAAAAGTTCTTTAGCAATAGGTTTTCGGTTAGAGAGTGAATGTAAATGTCAGCATATGTGAAGTGTCAGTCACAATGATGAACTTGGGAAAATATGTAGGAAAGCAGATATCAATAGAGACATTACAAAATCAGGCAAAGTATAAAGTGAGTGATTGGATTAGATATTATCAACAGGGTTGAGTTTCAATATATAATCTTAAGAAGAAACAAATATGTAGTCACAAATAGGATTGACATTTGAGAGCATTAGGCAACCTGGACATGGATGTTTTTAGTAATCCAGGTTCACTTTCTATTTAGCCTTTGGTACAATCATAAGTGTGACTTTTGCATTTTGTGTTCAGAATATTACTGTGATAAAATGTATATGTACATCAGGTGACATGAGTATTTCTTCCAGCATTTCTGGGAGCAATATTTTGAAGACGTATAAATTAGTATTGGGGGAACAAAGAGGTGTACCCTGTGTCTATGAATATAGATGCATGAATTGACAGTACTGTGAATAAATAATATAACTGGTTCCACTTTAAATAATGCATTGAATTGATATCTGAAAATATATAAGAAATCTTATATTGATATAGAATCATTCATTCTAATGAGTTATACATCTAATGGTAACATTAGGGATATGTTTTATCATGAAGTGTGTGTGACTTTTTCTTCAAAATTAGTGTGGAAATGGAAAATAATGTGTTTGGAAAGAAGTCTCATGAAAAGACCAGTGAAGAAACATAAAGGAATACATGTGTTCTGAAGTAGGAAGTGATTAAAAGTGAAACAAATGCAAATGATTTTGCTAATTGTGGATAAAATACACATTCTATGAGGTGCAGAAACTGAAGAAATAGTAATGTACCAGTGTTTAATGAAAATGAACGTCAAAATATACATCATGGGGCTGGGGATGTGGCTCAAGCGGTAGCACGCTCGCCTGGCATGCGTGCGGCCCGGGTTTGATTCTCAGCACCACATACAAAACAAAGATGTTGTGTCCGCCGATAACTAAAAAATAAATAATAAAAAATTCTCTCTCTCTCTCTCTCTCTCTCTCTCTCTCTCTCTCTCTCTCTCTCTTTCTCTCTAAAAAAAATATACATCATGTCCCATAGAAATCTACTTGGATTGATGTTAAACTGGGTCAGTTACTGTAGAAATATTAGGATTTGTATGCACCATTCACTGATGTTAGTTGTCAGTACTAGAAATCCAATATGTATTTCAGGTGGATGAATATTTCTGAGAATCATCTTGAGAAAAGTTGATTATAAATCCACATACATGAATATGAATGAATTTAGGGAGTGTAAAATAAGACACATATATTTCAAATTTGAAAAATATGTAGAGTGTATATATATATATATATATATATATATATATATATATATATACATATATATACATAGATAGATAGATAGATACACGCACACACACAAAAACACAAATATACACACAGAGAAATTATAAAGTAGGAATATATATGCCAAGCAAAATTCATGTTGAAATATATATCGTCCACAGATCCAAAAATATTTAATTTACTGAACATGGATTTGTGTATAATGTTGTTCAACTACGAAACTCCCCCATAGGTTGAATTTTCAGTTCCAACAGCGTTTAGGAGAAATGATCTCTTCTCATGATTTGTGTCTGCCAAGTCAGCCACCTCACAAGAATGTACATGTGATACCAGGTAGGATTCTATATGTGCATATAAAAATACATGTGATGAAAAGGCTACAGACAAACGGAGACAGGAATTCATATATTTGTTAAATTTAAAAACACATGGAGAACTATGTCAACAAAAAATTGACTAGATTTATAACTCCTACCCTATATAATGCAAAAGGCAAGTAAATCTATACACCATGCCTCCTCTGAACTGCATGGATTTCTATTCTGCTTGGGTTATTTTTCTCCATCATATTAGGATTAGTAGTCAGAGTCTAGTAGGGTATGATTTAGTGTCAGGGATTCAGTATTTTGAATGGAAAATTAGAAAAAGAATCCAATGTGTATGCAAATATGTGCTACAAAAAAACTTCCAACTCTTATCCACAACAATGCCTTGACATTACCTTTGCCCCAAGTAAGACACAATTAGAGGAGAAAGGTTAGAAAATATGTGAAAATATGTGAATATCTGTAGTGGAATATACTCTGGTTTTCACAAGTTTGGAGGTGGTAGAGCATTTTCCAAAAGTAAGTGAGAGCGTAAACACTCTAGAAACATGGAGCTCTGTTGGCATAAAGACTTCTTGAGAAACTGCCTTTGAGGTTGGGCACTTGAAATATATGTTGTTGTTAGGAGCTTTAGCTTCCTTTGTAGTGAGACCATCAAAGCTGGGTCTGCATCTATGTGACATGAAGGAATTGGTTTCTTATTTTCCAATGAACCTGAGGCAGCAGTTCTGAGTTCTCTCTTTGTAGGTAAACTGTGGCCACTGGGGGCTAAGTGTCTCCCCATGTGGACTGTGAAGCCATTTGTTCATTCTCCACTTTTCGTCTTGTTTCTTGCTGTTTCACTGGGACATTGGTATTTGCTTCATGAAATACATTGAGTTCACCTGACACACAGTGCTGGAGGGAGTTCTGTCACGTGTCATGGGTCATGGTCTGCCGGAGAATGCATGAACCAGGCTTCTATCCAACATAGCTTGTCCCCTTGACCATAGCAACCTGATTCTGAACATTGCCCTGAAAACTCTCCATATAACAAGATGCCTTTACATAGAAGGTTCGGCAGGCTGCACCATGTTAGTCACAAGCCATTTGGAAGTCAATGGCAGATCCACATGGTCCCACCACAGATGTTTTATCACACACCTGCCCACCACTGCTCTAGGCCCACTATTCAGCAGGCTCCAACTTATTGGCATCTCTGTTCTACATAATTTTTATGAATCCCACTCAATCAAGGTCTTGTCTAGTATACTCATGATCAGCAACAGGACATGCAAAGGTTCTCCAGTGCCACCTGTTCATGGGAATTTCAGAAATTTCATGGTATTTGTCTAGCCATTTTTTAAGGTTGAAGTTGGGGGCACTGTGGATTTCAATTCATTCAGGAACCATTAAATGATGAGGAAGGTCATTTCAATGAAACTCTGGAGAACTCTCACAGGCAAGGCTTCCCAAAGGGGGGCCAAATGGTCACATGAAGCCAAGCCCATTGAGGTCTACAATGTGAGGACCATGTGTGTTTTGACTCTCAAGTATGGTTGCCAAGTCTTTAAAGAAAAAATCATGTGATATCTTGGGTGAGATTTCCAGTGCTCTGTGGAAAGTCACCCTGGGCTTAGAACTCAGTTTCCAAATGTGGCGCTCATGCGTGGCCTCCTAAAATCCAAACACGATTTCATGTACTACACAAAAATCTTCCCACTCACATCTAGAACAATGTCTTGACATTACCTTCACCCCAAGTAAGACAAAATAAGAGGAGAAGAGATAGTAAATATGTGAATATATATCTGCAATGGAAAATGATCAGGAGTTCACAACCTTGGAGGTGGTAGAAGAATATCTTTCAGAATAAAATCATGTGATATCCTGGCGGAGATTCCCAGTGCTCGGTTAAATGCCACCCTGGACTTAGATCTCAGTTTCCAAGGGTGACTCTCATGTGTGGCCTCCTTAAATCCCAACACAATTCGTGGCAATACTTCTCTGAGGTCAGTTCTAGATCTCTGTCTCTAAGGGGAATAACACCGGAGTTCAAGCCCAGGTGGACCCAGGCATCTCTTCCATCAGCCACATAAATGACCACAATTAAAATCAAAATACTCCTACATGGCCCTCATCTTCTTCCATATAGGCACTCATTATAACCTCTGGCTGTAGGTTTCCATGAGGGGCGTACCCCAAGACATTGTCCAAAATAAGCTCCCTTGCCCCTCATTTGCCTAAAGTCAGGGTGGCCTGGACACCCTTTCTGTGAAACAGGAGTGGTCAAATAAGCCAGCCATTAATACTGCTGTACTTCTCCATTTGAGTCCTATTGACTGTCATGTATAGATTCTTTATGTGATTTGGAGTCATGAGAAAACCAAAGCACCTATGGGCTAGCCTCTGCAGGTCTTTCAAGAACTCATTTGACCAAAGGATCCCTATTCTCACTTGATGGAGGTCAGGAATTTAACAGAGGAAAGCAAGAGACTTTATCCACAATGACTGATCTTTTTGCCATTTTGGTTTTGGATGAACACATGGGATCTTTCTTTAGATCCATCAGGTGCTGAGAATCTACAACACAGCCTCACACAGGGCCAAGAGGCTGATTCCGACACATCTATTTGCAAAGCAATTAAGCAAAGAGCCACAGGTGATGCCCATTCATTTCCATTTGAAAACTGTTTTCTTCAGGCTTCACAAAGGTGTAGCCTGAGGCAAAGACCTTCCTGACATTCAGGGCAACAGAACAATAGGTAAGCAAAAGGCCCAAAGCAGGGTTTCTCCACTGAGACTTTCCTGGACACACTGATATCAGAGTTTTCTGAGATGCTCGCCATTCCCTTCAGCTATCCTCTACATGCCCATGTCACTCAGCTTGGAGGTGGTACATATCTTGGACACAAAACCATAAGCCTATTCTTGAGAGTAACCAGAATTCAGGAAGAAATCAGGAACTTAGGAAGATAGTAGGTGTTGCCCATCTGTAAGGGTAGCAGCAGTCCACTCATAAATTAGGCAGGGTGAATGCTGGGAAGATTTCTACTAGACAGGACACATCCATTGATGCATTCTCTTTTCTAAAGTCTACAACCACTAACACAGTGGGATACACAGACATGCAAAAAATCGCCTTGTCAAAAGCCTTACTAGAAACAGTCCACTCCAAACCAAACAAACCGCCTTTCTACCTATTCTCAGAACAAGAGACTAAACCACAAAATCACACACATACCCACAAACGCACCTCCTTCATTCAAGTAGGTCTGTGACTATCCAGAGTGTCCTCTGACTGGTGGGCCATACTATATTCCCCCGAAAGGCCTCTTCTGTCTCACATCTGGTCTCCATGCCAAACTCTGTGAAGTTGTCAGGAGCCAGCGGTGAACAACTACCTGCTTTTTCAGGAAATGCCCCTTTTCAGAGCTATCCTGGCATTTGGCAATTCTCATATCAGTAGGTACCAAGGAAGACTTATTCTGTCCTTTGTTATTCCAAACTACAGAGCCCACTGGGAATGGAACTGTGACTGGTTTTGATGCCTGTCTTTCTGGATCCCAAAGGCAGGGAGTTCCCTCACCAAGCAAGTGAGGTAGGTGGCTTCATTCAGGAACTGAGTGAGTTTACTGCCATGTGAACCACTTTGTCTTAACAGTTGCTTCCAAGGTTCCCTTGAGATGGAGTCTACCCCTGCTTTCTATGACAGATTCACAAGTTAGAATGGTATATCAACCATAGGAACCTGGGAACAGCTCTCCACACAGGCCTGGTTTGGTCCATCTTCTCTACATTAAGAAGAGAGAGTCTGATTCAGACACAACCCTTCATTCTGACCAGGTTGTTTGCCATGGAAGATGTCTTTTGCTCTCTCAGGTCCTTCATAGCTGCCTACCTCTTCTCCAGGGATCACTTCTGCTTGGAACTTTGAGGATCTCAGAAGGTGGAAGATCCCATATCTTCCTGTATTGTAAGACCAACTCTGTCCCTGCTCTTCTGTAAAGTTAGATTGAGGGAACAGTGTTTGGTTAGGATTAATAACAGGTTCGATTTGAAATAGGAATCATTCTGCGTGATGAATAATGGTATTGGGAAAGTGCGATATTTACAAGAATATATAGGTAAAATACACGTATGAAAACAGAAATCTAGGTAAGATTTGAAGCCCAGAAGGGCATTGGTACCTTGATTGGGATACTTAGCTTTGAATTACATTCTTCAGAGATGTCTCAGTTAAATCCATATACAACGGCATAGAACCTTGTACCTTGGATGATTGAATGTCGAAGAGAACATCCAGTCAAAAACCTATAGTCGGTAGGAATAGGAAGAGTGTGGGTAAGTTTAGAAAGAATAGTGATCATAGGATTTGGACGAAATTTTTTTTTATCAATAGCGTTTCGGTTAGAGTGAATGTAAATGTCAACACATGTGAAGAGTCAGTCACAATGATAAACTGAGAAAACATGTAGGAAAGCAGATATCAATAGAGACATTACGATATCAGGCAAAGTATAAAGTGCGTGATAAGATTAGACATTTTCAACAGGCTTGAGGTTGAGTATATAATTTAGGAGGAAACAAATACATATTCACCAATAGGATTGACATTGGAGAGCATTAGCTACCTGGACAGGAATGTTTTTAGTAATCCATGCTCACTTTCCATTTAGGCTTTGGTACAATCATAAGTGTGACCTTTGCATTTTGTTTCCAGAATATTACTGTGATAACATGTATATGTAGATCAGGTGACATTAGTATTTCTTCCACAATTTCTGGGAGCAAAAATGTGAAGATGTATACATAAGTACTGGGGGTACAAACAGGTGTACCCTGTGTCTATGAGTATAGAGATAATTCATGAATAGACCATACTGTGAATTAATAGTATAACTGGTTACAACTTTAAATAATGGATTGAATTGATATATGAAAATATACAGTGAATCTTATATTGGTATACATACATTCATTAAAACCAAATATACATCTAATGGGGTTATGGTTCATCATGAAGGGTTGTGAGCTTTGCTTCAAAAGTGAGTAGGGAAATCAAAAATAGTGTGTTTGGAAAGACGTCTAGAGAAAATACCATTCAAGAAACATGGAGGAATACATGTGTTCTTAAGCAGGAAGTGATTGAAAATGGAACAAATGCCTATAAATTTGCGAAGTTGTGAAGGAAATATTTATCCTATGATGTGCATAAACTTAAGAAATCGCAATGTACCAGTGTTGAATACAAATGAATTTCAAAAAACACATCATGTCCCATAGGAATCTATTTGCATTGATGTTAGACTTGCTAAGTTACTGTAGAAATATAAGGATTTGTATGCATCATTCACTGAAGATAGTTCTCAGTACTAGAAAACAAATATGTATTTCAGGTGTTTGAGTGTTCCTGAGAATAATCTTGTGAAAAGTTGATTATGAATCCACATACATGGATATGAATTAATTTAGGGAGTGTATAATAAGACACATATTTCATATTTTGAAAAATCTGGAGAGTATATATATATATAAATATATATATATATATATATATATATATATATATATATATATATATATATATACATATATATATATACACACACACACACACACACACGCACACACACACAGACTTTAAAAAGTAGAAATATATATGCCAATCAAAATTGACCATGAAATACATATCATCCAAAGATCAGAAATATTTATTTTACTGAACATGAATTTATGTATAAAGTTGTTCAAATAGGACGTTCAATCATTGGTTGAATTTTCATTTCCAACAGCGTTTATGAAGAGTGAACTATTCTAAAATTTGTATCTGCCAAGTAAGCCACCTCACAAGAATGTACGTGTGATTCCAGGTAGGATTCTATATGTGCATATAAAATTACAGGTGCTGAATAGTCTGCAGAGAAAGGGAGACAGGAATTCACATATTTGTTAACTTTAGAAATACATGGAGAACTATTTCAACAGAAAATTGACTAGATTTATAACTCCTAGCCTACATAATGCAACAGGCAAGTCCAACAATACACCATGCCTCCGTTGAACTGCTTATATTTCTATTCTGTTTGGGTTTTTATACTCCATCTTATTAGAATTAGTATTCAGAGTCTAGTAGGGTAGTGGTTAGTATCAGGGATTCAGTATTTCGAATGGAAATTTTGAAAATGAATCCAATGTGTATGTAAATATGTGCTACACAAAAATCTTCTCACTCTCATCCAGAAAAATGACTTTAGATTACCTTTGCCCCAAGTAAGACACAATTAGAGGAGAAGAATTAGAAAATCTGTGAATACATTTATGCAATGGAAAATGCTCAGGAGTTCACAACCTTGGAGGTGGTAGAGGAGTTTCCAAAAGTAAGGGACATGGTAAACACTCCACAAACATGGAGCTCTTCTGTCCTAAAGACTTCCAGAGAAACTGCCTCTGAGTTTGGGCACTTGAAATATATGTTGTTGTCAGGAGCTTTAGCTTCTTTCTAGTGAGACCATCAAAGCTTGGTCTGCAGCTATGTGACCTGGAGGACATGGCATCTTATTTTCCAAAGAACATGAGGCAGCAGTGCTGGTTTCTCTCTTTGTAGGTTAACTGTGGCCACTGGGGACTAATCGTCTCCCCGTGTAGACTGTGTAGCAATTTGTTCATCCTCCACTTTTCATGGTGTTTCTTGCTGCTGCACTGGGAGTTTGGTATTTTTTTCATGAAATACAAGGTGTTCAACTGGGACACAGTGCTGGAGAAAGTTCTGTCAAGTGAGTGGGTCACCATCTGCAGGAGAATGCACCAAGATGCTTCTATCCACATAACTTGCCCCCTTGACCGTAGCAACCTGATTATGAACATTGCCCCTGAATCCTCTCCATATAACAAGATGCCTTTACATAGAAGGGTCTGCTGGCTGCACCATGTCAGTCACATGCTTTGGAATCCAATGGTATATCCTCATGGCTGTGCCACTAATGTTTATAACACACCTGCCCACCACTGCTCTAGGCCCACTACTCAGCAGGCTCCAACATACTGGCATCTCTGTTCTACACCATTTTCAGGAAACCCAGTCAATCAAAGAACTGTCTGGTATACTCATGAACAGCAACAGGACATCCAAAGGTTCTCCAGTGCCACCTGGTCATGGGAATTTTAAAAATTTCAAGGTATTTATGTAACCATTATTTCAAGGATTAAGTTGGAGGCATTGTGGGTTTCAATTCATTCAGAAACCATTAAATGTTGAGGAAGCTCATTTCAATGAAAGCTCTGGAGAATTCACACAGGCAAGGATTCCCAAAGAGTGGCCAAAAGGTCACTTGAAGCCAGGCCCATTGAGGTCTACAATGTGAGGTCCATTTGTGTTTTGACTCTCAAATGTGGCTGCCAAGTCTTTCAGAATAAAATCATGTATTTATCTGGCTGAGATTCCCAGTGAACTGTGTAAAGCCACCCTGGGCCTAGATCTCAGTTACCAAGGGCGGCTCTCATGCGTGGCCTCCTTAAATCTTAACACAATTCATGGCAATACTTCTCTGAGGTCAGTTCAAGAACTGAGTCTCTAAGGGGAATCACACCAGAATTTAACTCAGGTGGAACCAGTCATCTCTCACAATTAAAATCTAAACACTCCCACATGGCCCTCATCTTCTTCCATATAGACACTCATCATAACATCTCGCTGGACTTTTCCATGAGGGGCACAGCCCAAGACAGTTTCCAAAATAAGCTGCCTTGGCCCTCATTTGCCTAAAGTCAGGTTGTCCTGGACGCCCTTCCTTGTGAAGCAGGAGTGATCAAATAGGCGTGCCATTAATACTGCTCTGCTTCTCCAATTTGATGCCTACTGACTGTGGGGTTTAGATTCTTTTTGTTAATTGGAGGCATGAGAAAACCCAAGCACTATGGGCAAGCCACTGAAGGGCTTTGAAGAACCCATTTGACCTAAAGGATCCCTATTCTTACTTGATGGAAGTCAGTACCCTAACAGAGGAAGGCAAGAGACTTCATCCACAATGACTGCTGTTTTGGCCATTTTGATTTTGGATGCACACATGGGATCATTCTTTAGATCCATCATGTGCTTAGAATCTAAGCCACAGCCTCACACAGGGCCAAGAGGCTAATTCAGACACATCCCTTTCCAAAGAAATTAAGCAAAGAGCCACATGAAATGCACATTCATTTCCATTTGAAAACTCTTTTATTCAAGCTTCCAAATGTTTTGGCCTGAGGCAAACACCTCCTGACATTCAGGGCGACAGAACAATATGTAAGCACAAGGCCCAAAGCAGGGTTTCTCCACTGAGACATTCCTGGTCACACTGATATCAGAGTTTTCTGAGATGCTCGCCATTCCCTTCAGCTATCCAGTACATGGCCATGTCACAGACCTTGGAGGTGGTAATATCTTGGACACAAACCAAGAGCCTATTCTGGAGAGTGGACAGAATTCAAGAAGAATAAAGGAACTTATGAAGAAATAAGGTGTTGCCCATTGATAAGGCAAGCCGCAGTCCATTCATAAACTGAACAGGATGAATGCTGGGAAGCTTTCTACTAGACAGGACACATCCATTGATGCATTCTCTTTTCTAACTTCTACAACCACTAACATAGTGTGATACACAGACATAGAAACACTTGCATTGTCAAAAAACATACTAGAATCAGTTCACTCCAAACCAAACAAACCACCTTTCCTACATATTCTCAGAACATGAGACAAAACCACAAACCCCACTCAAACCAACAAATTTAACTCCTTCCCCCAAGTAGGTCTGTGACTATCCGGAGTGTCCTCTGACTGGTGAGCCATACTGTGTACCCCCAAAATGGCCTGTACTGCCTCAGATCTGGTCTCCTTGCCCAACTCTATGAAGTTGTCAGGAGCCAGCCTTGAGCCACTACCTGCTTTCTTAGGAAATGCCCCTCTTCAGAGTACTTCTGGCATTTGGCCATCCTCACATAAGTAGGTACGAAGAAAGAATGACTCTGTCCTTGGTAAATCCAAACAAGTGAGACCACTGAGACTAGGACTCAGACAGGCTCTGGGTCCCTGGCTTCCTAGATACCAAGTTCAGAGAGTTCCATCACCAAGAAAGTGAGGCCAGTTCACTTCTGTCAGGAACTGAATGAGGTCACTGCCTTGGCAACCACTTTGTCCTAACAGTTGCTTCCAAGGGTCCCATGAGATGTAGGCTGCTCCTACTTCCTGAGACACTTTCACAAGTTAGAATGGTATACCAAACATAGGCTCCCGAGAACAGCTCTCCACTTAGACCTGGTTTGGTCCATCTCCTCTACATTAAGAAGAGAGAGTCTGATTCAGACACAAACCTTCATTCTGACCAGGTTGTTTGCCATGAAAGATGGCTTTTGCTTTCTCAGGTCCTTCATAGCTGCCTACAACTTCTCCAGGGATCATTTCTGCATTGACCTTTGAGGTTTTCAGCAGGTGGAAGATCCCTTACATTCCTGTATTGTAAAAACAAATCTGTCCCTGCTCTTCTGAATACTTAGATTGAGGAAACACTGTATAGTTAGGGTTAATAACATGTTCAATTAAAACCAAAACACTCTCACATGGCCCTCATCTTCTTCCATATAGACACTCATCATAACCTTGGACTGAAGGTTTCCATAAGGGGCCCATCCTATGTCAGTGTCCTAAATAAGTTCCCTTGCCCCTCATTTGCCTAAAGTCAGGGTTTCCTGGACACACTACCTGTGAACCAGGATTGATCAAATAGGTCTGCCATTAATACTGCTCTGTTTCTCCATTTTGAGGCCTACTGACTGTGAGGTATAGATTCTTTATGTGCTTTGGAGTCATGTGAAAACCCAAGCACCTCTGCCGGTCTTCGAAGAACTCATTTGACCCAAAGGATCCCTATTCTTTCTTGATAGAGGTCAGGAATCTAACAGAGGAAGAATGAGGCTTCATCCACAATGACTGAACTTTTTGCCATTTTGGTTTTGGATGCACACGTGGGATCTTTCTTTAGATCCATCAGATGCTGAGAATCTAAGCCACTGCCTCACACAGAGCAAAAAGAATGATTCAGACACATTCCTTTCTAAAGCAATTAAGCAAAAAGCCACAGGTAATGCCCATTAATTTCCATTAGAAAGCAGTTTTCTTCAGGCTTAACAAACTGATGGCCTGAAGCAAAGACCTTCCTGACATTCAGGTCAACAGAACAGTAGGTAAGCAAAAGGAACAAAGCAGGGTTTCTGTACTGAGACTTTACTGGTCACACTGTTATCTGAGTTTTCTGAGATGCTCCCCATTCCCTTCAGCTATCCAGTACATGGCTATGTCACAGAGCTCGGAGGTGGTACATGTCTTGGACAAAAAAACATGAGCCAATTCTGGAGAGTGACCAGAATTCAGGAAGAAAACAGGAACTAAGGAATGTAGTAGGTGTTGCCAATCGATAAGGCAAGCCACAGTCCATTGATAAATTGGGCAGGATGTGTGATGGGATGCTGTCTACTGGACAGGACACATGCATTGATGCATTCACTTTTCTAATATCTACAACGACGGAAAAAGTGGGATACACAGACATTGAAACACTCTCCATGTCAAATGACTTATTAAAAAAGGTCCACTCAAAACCAAACAAACTGCCTTTCCTACCTATTCTCAGAACATGAGAGAAAATCACAAACCCGGAAAAGAGAAGATGGCGGTAAAGGGAGTGCATCAACTCTGTGTACCGCGTCACTGTCAGGGAAAATGATGAGTTAGAATGGCTAAAATCTACCTTGTTAGGAATTTCCAGCAAAATTGGGGTGCTCCAAAACCTAGTGGAAGGATTTTCATCCCATGAGAATCAGATTCGGGGTCTCAAACATGAGCGATCTGTCTGTACGGAGGATCACGCTGCTAATTCAGCAAATCGCCCCGTGGTTCGAGTCTGCGGCGCGCGCTGGGAAACGACGAGCTAGTGGCGCAGAGATACAGCACTGCTGATTCTGCAGGCTCCTGCCAGCTGTGCATTTGCTGTGCTCAGAGCTGAATTCTGGGTTTGAGACGGGCGAAGGAAACGGTCCACTTCGGTTCTCCACTGCAGTCAGACCACAGAAGAAGCCAGCGGCCACCATCATGGAGAGCTGACATCACTACCCCTGTTTTCGACTGATCGCAGCTCTTTCAGCTATAGAAGAGGTAATTTCAGGCTGACATTTGCCTGTGTCTCACAAACAAATTGCTCAGACATAGTGCTAAATAACCCGCGGAAACTGCTTCTTGGAGCCTGCTCCTATCGGAACACGCACCGAGCCCGGAGCGGCCGAGTTCCGGTTCCCGGAGTTGCTCTGGCCCAGGGCTATAGACCCTGCGGAAACTGCTTCTTGGAGCCTGCTCCTATTGGAGCATGCACCAAGCCTGGAGAGGCCGAATTCTGGCTCCCAAAACTGCTCTGGCGCAGGGATAAAGAACCCGCGGAAACTGCTTCTCTGTCCGGGTCCTGCTGAATACTGTGGAGGCCAAAGCGGGCACTGCCCGGGCCCGGAACAGGCTCAGCGACCCATCGGCGTGGTATCACATCACCCCAACTGGAGTGGGGCCCGAACAGAGCCGCCACCCACGCCCCGAACAGGCCCAGTGACCCGCCGGCGTGGCAGTCACGTCACCCCATTTGGAGTAGAGGCAGAACACAGCCGCAGCCCGAGCCTGCAAGGTAGACAGACCTGAGACTGAACGGCGGAACAGGCCCAGTGGTCTACTGGTGTGGTAGACACGTCACAACAATTGGAGGAGGGGCAGAGCAGAGCCACAACCTGCGCCCGCAAGGTAGGCAGACCGGCGATGGAATGGCAGATCAGGCCCAGCGGCATGCTGGTGTGGTAAACAGGTCAAACCAATTGGGGAAGGGGCAGAGCAGAGCCGCCGCCCGCACCCAGAACAGTTCCAGCAACCTGCCGGCAAGGTAGTCACAACACCCCAATTGGAGTAGGGGCAAAGCAGAGCTGCCACCCACGCCTGCAAGGTAGGCAGGCCTGTGACCAACAGGCGGAACAGGCCCAGCGGCCTGCCGGCGTGGTAGAAACATCACACCAATTGGAGGAGGGGCAGAGCAGAGCCGCCTCCCGAGCCCAGAACATGCCCAGCAGCCCACCGGCGTGGCAGTCACGTCACCCCATTTTGAGTAGGGGAAGAGCAGAGCTGTGATCCGCACCCAGAACAGGCCCAGCGACCTGCCGACGTGGTAGTCACGACACCCCTATTGGAGTGAGGGCAGAGCAGAGCCGCCACCCACACCCGCAAGGTAGGCAGGCCTGGGACCGACCAGTGGATCAGGCCCAGTGGCCTGCCGGCGCGGCAGACACATCACCACATTTGGAATAGGGCCAGAGCAGAGCTGCCGCCTGTTCCCGCAAGGTAGGCAGACCTGTGACTGACCGGAGGTACAGGCCAAGCGTCCTGCCGGCATGGTAGACACGTCACCCCAACTGGAGTAGGGGCAGAACCGAGCCGCCGCCCGCACCCGGAACAGGCCCAGAGGCCTGCCGGCATGGTATTTACGTCACCCCAATTGGAGTAGGGGTAGAGCAGAGCCGCTGCCCACGCCTGGACAGGCCCAGCGACCCACTGGCATGGTATCACGTCACCCCAATTGGAGAAGGGGCAGAGCAGAGTCGCCGCCCGCGACTGCAAGGTAGGCAGACCTGTGACCAACCGTCAGAACAGGCCCAGGGGTTCGTGGGCGTGGTAGACACGTCATACCAATTGGAGGAGGGGAAGAGGAGAGGCGCTGCCTGCGCCTCCAAGGCTGGCAGACCCAGCGGCCCGCCAGCATGGTTGACAGATCACCCCAATTGGAGGAGGAGCAGAGATGCCGCCCGCCCCTCCATGGGAGACTTTTCAACTATACAAGAACAACATAATTATATAGGGGGAAAATTTTAAAAACACAACAGTTTCACCAAGCAGAAAGAAACACGAGCAATATGAAAAGACAAGGAAAGAAAGGATCACAAGCAATGCAGGTCAACTCAACTTTAGAAGAGGTAATAGCTGCAGCAGATGGAATGTCAGATAAAGAATTCAGGATATACATGCTGCAGATGTTCTGAAGTCTCAAGGAAGACATTAGACAGCAAAATCAGACAATGAAAGATCACTTCGAACACTTCGACAATGTATTACATAAACAAATCCAAGAGGCAAAAGATCAACTATACAGGGAGATAAAGGGAATAAAAAACAAACAAACAGAAATCCTAGAAATGCAGGAAGCAAAAAACGTACTTAAATACTCAATTGAGAAGACTACCAGCAAGGTAGAACACTAAGAAGATAGAACATCAGACAATGAAGACAAAGTATTACAACTTTAAAAGAACATAGACAGCTCAGCAAGACTGTTAAGAAACCATGAGAAGAACATCCAAGAAATATGGGATAATACAAAGAGACCAACCATAAGAGTCATTGGGATACAGAAAGGTATAGAGGTCCAAACCAAAGGAATGAGCAATCTATTCATTGAAATAATAATAGAAAACTTCCCAGACTTGAAGAATGAGACAGAATCCCAAATCCTAGAAGCCTACAGGACGCTGAATGTGCAAAATCATAAGAGATCCACACCTAGACACATTATAATGAAGATGCCCAACATACAGAATAAGGAGAGAATTTTAAAAGCTACAAGAGAAAGGAAGCAGATTATATTTATCTGTAAACCAATCAGGATAACAGCTGATCTTTCAACACAGACTCTGAAAGCTAGAAGATCCTGGAAAAACATATTTCAAACACTGAAAGAAAATGAGTTTCAACCAAGAATCGTATATCCAGCGAAATTAAGCTTCAGGATGGAAGATGAATTAAAACATTCCACGATAAAAAAAAAAAAAAGTTAAAAGAATTTTCAGCTAGAAATCAATGTCTTCAAAACATCCTCGGCAAAACATTACAGGAAGAGGAAATGGAAAAGAACAATGAAAACCAACAGTGGTGGTTAGGACAGTTAAGGGGGGAAAATAATCAAAAAGGAAAACAAACCATATTTAGAAACATAAATATACAAATATGGCTGGAAGAACAACCCATATCTCAATAATAACCCAAAATGTTAATGGCTTGAACTCACCAATTAAGAGACATAGGCTAGTAGAATGGATCACAAGACAAGACCGAATAATATGCTGCCTACAGGAGATGCATTTGATAGAAGAAGACATATATAGACTGAAGGTGAACGGTTGGGAAAAATTATATCACTCATATGGACTTCGGAAACAAGCAGGAGTGTCCATACTCATATCAAATAAAATAGATTTCAAACCAAAGTTAATCAAAAGGGATAAAGAGGGACACTACATACTGCTCAAGGGAAACATACACCTACAAGACATAACAATCATAAATATATATGCCCCAAACAATAGTGCAGCTATGTTCATCAAGCAAACTCTTCTCAAGATTAAGAGTCTAAGAGACCACCATACAATAATCATGAGAGACTTCAACACAACTCTCTCACCACTGGACACATGTTCCAAACAAAAGTTGAATAAGGAAACTATAGAACACAATAAAACAAATAACAACCTAGACTTAATTGATTTATATAGAATATACTACCCAACATCAAGCAGTTACACTGTTTTCTCAGCAGCACATGGATCCTTCTCAAAAATAGATCATATATTATGTCACAGGGCAACTCTTAGACAATATAAAGGAGTAGGGATAATACCATGCATCTTATCTGATCATAATGGAATAAAACTGAAAATCAAGGATAAAAGAAGAAAGGAAAAATCATACATCATTTGGAGAATGAACAATAGGTTACTGAATGATCAATGGGTTATAGAAGACATCAAAGAGGAAATTAAAAAATTCTTAGAGATAAATGAAAACACAAACACAACATATCGGAATCTATGGGACACATTGAAAGCAGTTCTAAGAGGAAAATTCATTGCTTGAAGTTCATTCCTTAAAAAAAGAAAAAAAAAACAATAAATGATCTCATACTTCATCTCAAAATCCTAGAAAAACAAGAGCAAAACAACAGCAAAAGAAGTAGAAGGCAATAAATAATTAAAATCAGAGCTGAAATTAATGAAATCGAAACAAAAGAAAAAATTGAAAAGATTGACAAAACTAAAAGTTGGTTCTTTGAAAAAATAAATAAAATCAACAGATCCTTAGCCATGCTAACAAAGAGAAGAAGAGAGAGAAATCAAATTACTAGCATACAGGATGAAAAAGGCAAGATCACAACACACACTTCAAAAATACAGAAGATAATCAGAATCTATTTTGAATCTTTATACTCCAATAAAATAGAAGATAGTGAAGGCATCGATAAATTTCTTAAGTCATATGATCTGCCCAGATTGAGTCAGGAGGATATAGACAACCTAAACAGACCAATATCAATTGAGGAAATAGAAGAAACCAACAAAAGACTACCAACTAAAAAAAGCCCAGGACCGGATGGGTATACAGCAGAGTTTTACAAAACCTTTAAAGAGGAACTAATACCAATACTTTTCAAGCTATTTCAGGAAATAGAAAAAGAGGGAGAACTTCCAAACTCATTCTACGAGGCCAACATCACCCTGATTCCTAAACCAGACAAAAACACTTCAAAGAAAGAAAACTAGAGTTCAATATCTCTAATGAACCTATATGCAAAAATCCTCAATAAAATTCTGGCAAATCGGATTCAAAAACATACCAAAAATATTGTGCACCATGATCAGGTAGGATTTATCCCTGGGATGCAAGGTTGGTTCAATATACGGAAATCAATAAATGTTATTCACCACATCAATAGACTTAAAAATAAGAACCATATGATCATCTCGATAGATGCGGAAAAAGCATTCGACAAAGTACAACATCCCTTTATGTTCAAAACTCTAGAAAAACTAGGGATAACAGGAACATACCTCAATATTGTAAAAGCAATCTATGCTAAGCCTCAGGCTAGCATCATTCTGAATGGAGAAAAACTGAAGGCATTCCCTCTAAAATCTGGAACAAGACAGGGATGCCCTCTCTCACCACTTCTGTTCAACATAGTTCTCGAATCACTGGCCAGAGCAATTAGACAGATGAAAGAAATTAAAGGCATAAAAATAGGAAAAGAAGAACTCAAAATATCACTATTTGCAGATGACATGATTCTATACCTAGCAGAACCAAAAGTGTCTACAAAAAACTGTTAGAGATAATAAATGAATTCAGCAAAGTGGCAGGATATAAAATCAACACGCATAAATCAAAGGCATTCCTGCATATCAGCGACAAATCCTCTGAAATAAAAATGAGGACAACCACTAAATTCACAATATCCTCAAAAAATAAAATAAAATTAAATACTTCGGAATCAACCTAACAAAAGAGGTGAAAGACTTATACAATGAAAACTACAGAACCCTAAAGAGAGAAATAGAAGAAGATCTTAGAAGATGGAAAAATATACCCTGTTAATGGATAGGGAGAACTAACATCATCAAAATGGCGATATTACCAAAAGTTCTCTATAGGTTTAATACAATGCCTATGAAAATCCCAATGGCATTTCTTATAGAAATAGAGAAAGCAATAATGAAATTCATATGGAAAAATAAAAGACCCAGAATAGCAAAAACAATGCTAAACAGGAAGCGTGAATCAGGTGGTATAACGATACCAGACTTCAGACTATACTACAGAGCAATAGTAACAACAACAGCATGGTACTGGTACCCAAACAGGCGGGTGGACCAATGGTACAGAATAGAGGACACAGAAACCAATCCACAAAACTACAACTATCTTATATTTGATATAGACGCTAAATGCATGCAATGGAGGAAGGAAAGCATCTTCAACAAATGGTGCTGGGAAAACTGGAGATACATATGCAACAAAATGAAACTGAATCCCTTTCTCTCGCCATGCACAAAAGTTAACTCAAAATGGATCAAGGAGCCTGATATCAAATCAGATACATGGCATCTGATAGAAGAAGAAGTTGGCTACGATCTACATATAGTGGGGTCGGGCTCCAAATTCATCAATAGGACACCCCTAGCAGAAGAGTTAATAACTAAATCAACAAATGGGATTTACTCAAACTAAAAAGTTATTTCTCCACAAAAAAAAAAAAAAACAATAAGAGAGGTAAATAGGGAGCCTACATCCTGGGAACATGTCTTTACTCCTCACACTTCAGATAGAGCCCTAATATCCAGAGTATACAAAGAACTCAAAAAATTAGACAACAAGATAACAAATAACCCAATCAACAAATGGGCCAAGGACCTGAACAGACATTTCTCAGAGGAGGACATACAATCAATCAACAAGTACATGAAAAAATGCTCACCATCTCTAGCAGTCAGAGAAATGCAAATCAAAACCACCCTAAGATACCATCTCACTCCAGTAAGATTGGCAGCCATTATGAAGTCAAACAACAAGTGCTGGCGAGGATGTGGGGAAAACGGTACAATTGTTCATTGTTGGTGGGACTGAAAATTGGTGCAGCCAATCTGGAAAGCAGTATGGAGATTTCTTGGAAAGCTGGGAATGGAACCACCATTTGACCCAGCTATTCCCCTTCTCGGTCTATTCCCTAAAGACCTAAAAAGAGCATGCTACAAGGACACTGCTACATCGATGTTCATAGCAGCACAATTCACAATAGCAAGACTGTGGAACCAACCTAGATGCCCTTCAATAGACGAATGGATAAAAAAAATGTGGCATTTATACAGCAGAATACAACAGTCACTAATATGGTATTATGTAAACATTGTGAATGTGTAACTGATGTGACTCTGCAATATGTATTTGGGGTAAAAATGGAAACGCATAACTCACTTGAATCAAATGTATGAAAGATGAAAAAAATAAAAATAAAAAAATGTGTCATATATACACAATGGAGTATCACTCTGCATTAAAAAATGACAAAATCATAGAATTTGGAGGGAAAAGGATTGCATTAGAGCATATTATGCTAAGTGAAGCCAGACAATCCCTGAAAAACAAATGCCAAATGTCTTCTTTTATATAAGGAGAGTAACTAAGAACAGAGTAGGGACGAAGAGCATGAGATGAGATTTGGGAGGCAAAGGGAGGGAGAAGGGATATTGCATGGAAATGGAAGGAGACTCTTAGGGTTATACAAAATTACATACAAGAGAAGTGAGGGGAAAGGAAAAAATAATACAAGTGGGAGATATGAACTGCAGTAGAGGAGGTAGAGATAGAAGAGGGGAGGGGAGGGGAGGGGAGGGGGAATAGTATAGATTGGAAAGGCAGCAGAATATAACAGACACCAATATGGCAATATATATATCAATGCAAGTGTAACTGATGTGATTCTGCAATCTGTATACGGGGTAAAAATGGGAGTTCATAACCCACTTGAATCAAAGTGTGAAATATGATATATCAAGAACTATGTAGTGTTTTGAACAACCAACAATAAAAAAATTAAAAAAAGAAGAAAAAATAAAAATAAAAAAATAAAAAAAAACCCACAAACCCACACCCACACGCACAAAGGCACCTCCTTTACCCAAGTAGGTCTGTGACTATCCGGAGTGTCCTCAGACTCATAGGCCATACTCTGTTCCCCCGAAATGGCCTGTACTGTCTCAGATCTGGTCTCCTTTACCAACTCTGTAAAGGTGTCAGGAGCCATCGGTGAGTCACTACCTTCTTTCCCAGAAAAGGCCCCTCTTTAGAGCTTTCCTGGCATTTAGCCATCCACACATCAGTATGTACCAAGAAAGACTTACTCTGTCCTTGGTAAATCCAAACAAGTGAACCCACTGGGACTGGGATTGTGACTGGCTCTGGGTGCCTGGCTTCCGGAATCCCAAGTTCAGAAAGTTCCATCACCAAGAAAGTGAGGTAGGTCACTTCCTTCAGGAACTGAGTGAGGTCACTGCATTGGCAACCACTTTGTCCTAACAGTTGCTTCCAAGGGTCCCATGAGATGGAGGCTCCACCTACTTCCTGTGTCACATTCACAAGTTAAATGGTATATCAACCATAGGCACATGTTAACAGCTCTCCACACAGGCCTGGTTTGGTCCATCTTCCCTACATTAAGAAGAGAGAGGCTGATTCAGACACATCCCTGCATCACGACCAGGTATTTTGCCAAGGAAGATGACTTTTTCTCTCTCAGGTCGTTCATAGCTTCCTACATCTTCTCCAGGGTTTATTTCTGAATGGAACTTTAGGATCCCCTACCTTCCTGTTTTGTAAGACCAACTCTGTCCCTGCTCTTCTGTAAAGTTAGATTGAGGGAACAGTGCATGGTTAGGGTTAATAACATGTTCGATTTGGGTTAGTAATCATTCTGTGGGATGAATAATGGTACTTTAAACCTACGATATTTACAAGAATCTATATGTGTAATATAAGTATGAAAACGGAAATCTAGGTAAGATTGGAAGCCCAGATGGGCACTGGGCCCATGATTGGGATACTTAGCTTTGAATTATTTCTGCAAAGATGTCTCAGATAAATTGATATGGCATAGGACCTTGTACCTTGGATGACTTAATGAGGAAGAGAACATCCAGTCAAAAACGGATAGGACCAAAAGCTCTTTAGATATAGGGTTTTGGTTAGAGAGTGAATGTAAATGTCAGCATATGTGAAGAGTCAGTCACAGTGATGAACTGGGGAAAATGTGTAGGAAAGCATATATCAATAGAGACATTAGGAAATCAGGCAAAGTACAAAGTGATTGATAGAATAAGACATTTTTAACAGGGTTGAGTATGAATATATAATCTTAGGAAGAAACAAATATGTAGTCACCAAAAGGAATAATATTTGAGATCATTAGTGAATCAGGACATGGACGTTGTTAGTAATACATGTTCACTTTCAATATAGGCTTTGGTACAATCATAAGTGTGACCCTTCCATTTTGTGTCAGGAATGTTACTGTGATGAAATGTGTATGTATATCAGGTGACTAGAGTTTTTCTTCCACCATTTCTGAAAGCAAATATTAAAGACTTTTAAATTAGTATTGGGGATACAAATAGGTATACTCTGGGTCTATGAATATAGAGATGATGCCTTAATAGACCATACTGTGAATAAATAATATAACTGGTACAAATTTTAAATAATAGATTGAATTGATATCTGAAAATATATAGGAAATCTTATGTTGATATATGTACATTCATTCCAACCAGTTATACATCTAATGGTTATATTAACATTACGGTATATCATGAAGAGTGTGTGAGTTTTGCTTCAAAAGTGATTATGGAAATCAAAAATAATGTGTTTGGAAAGAAACTCATGAAAAGAACAGTCAATAAACATGGAGTAATACATGTGTTATGAAGTAGGAAGTAACTGAAAGTGAACCAAATGCCTGTAAATTTGTGAAATTGTAGATGAAAGGATATATTCTATAATGTCCATAAACTGAAGAAATAGTAATGTACCAGTGTTGAATAAAAATGAACTTCAAAATACACGTCATGTCCCATAGGTGTCTACTTGCATTGATGTTAAACTGGGTCAGTTACTGTAGAAATATTAGGATTTGTAAGCACCATTCACTGAATTTCGTTTTCAGTACTAGGAAATAAATAGGTATTACAGGTGGATGAATATTTCTGAGAATAATCTTGTGAAAAGTTGATTATAAATCCACATACATAAATATGAGTGGATTTAGGGAGTGTATAATAAGACACATATATTGTAAATTTTTGAAAATCTTGAGAGTAGATATGTATATCTATATAGATAGATAGATAGATAATTAGATAGATACATACATACAGAGACATTAAAATATAGCCATATATATGCCATTCGAAATTCATCATGAAATACATATCATCCACATTTCCAAAAATATTCATTTTACTGAACATTCATTTATGCATAATATTGTTCATCTAGGAAATTCACCCATAGGTTGAATTTCCAGTTCCATCAGTATTTAGAGGGAGTGATCTCTTCTCACAATTTGTATCTTCCAAAATAAGCGAGCTCACAAGAATGTACGTGTGACACCAGGTAGAATTCTAAATATGCATGAAAAAATACATGTGATGAATGGGCTACAGAGAAAGGGAGAAAGAAATTTACGTATGTGTTATCTTTAAAAACTCATGGAGAAGTATTACAATGAAAAGTTGACAAGATTTATAACACATAACCTTGATAAAGCAGAAGGCAAGTCCAAGTATACACCATGTCTCCTATGAAAGGCCTGTATTTCTATTCTGTTAGGTTTCTTTTTCTCCATCATATTAGTGTTAGTAGTCAGAGTCTAGTAGGGTATGGAATAGTGACAGGGATTCAGTATTTCAAATGGAAAATAGGAAAAAGGAATCTAATGTGTATGCAAATATGTGCTACACAAAAATCTTCCCACTCTCATCCAGAACAATGCTTTGACATTACATTCGCCCCAAGTAAGACACAATTAGTGGAGAAGAGTTAGAAAATTTGTGAATACATATGTGAAAAGGAAAATGCTCAGGAGTTCACAACCTTGTAAGAGGTAGAAGAGTTTCCAAAAGTAAGGGAGAGGGTAAACACTCCACAAACATGGAGCTCTGCTGGATTAATGACTTTTTGAGAAACTGCCTCTGAGTTTGGGCACTTGAAACATATGTTCTTTTCAGGAGCTTTAGCTTTCTTTGTAGTGAGACCATCAACGCTGGGTCTCCATCTATGTGACCTGGATGACATGATTTCTTATTTTCTAGTGAACATGAGGCAGCAGTGCTGAATTCTCTCTTTGTAGGTAAACATTGGACACTGGGGTCTAAGTATCTAACCGTGTGGTCTGTAAAGCCATTTGGTCATCCTCCACTTTCGTGGTGTTTCTTACTGCTGGACTGTGAGTTTGATATTGGCTTCACGAAATACAAGGAGTTCAACTGGAACACAGTGCTGGAGGGAGTACTCTCACGTGTGGTCGATGGGGGTCTGCAGGAAAATGCACAAATGAGGCTTAAATCCCACATAGCTTTTTAACTTGACAATAGCAACCTGATTCTGAACATTGGCAGGAATCCTCTCCATATAACAATATGCCTTTACATAGAACAGTCTGCTGGTTGTACCATGTCAATCACAAGTGATTTGGAAGCCAATGGCAAATCCACGTGGCCCCACCACAGATGTTTTTTCACACACCTACACTCCACTGCGTAGGCCCACTAGTCTGCAGGCTCCAACTTTGTGGCATCTGTGTTCTACACAATTTTCATGAAACCCAGTCAATCAAAGCACTGTCTGGTACAATCATGATCAGCAACAGGATATCCAAAGGTTCTCCCTTGCCACCTGGTCATAGGAATTCTAAAAAATTCATGGTATTTATCTAGATATTTTTTAATGATGATGTTGGAGGCACTGTGTGATTCAATTTATACAGGAACCATTAAATGGTGAGGAAGATCATTTCAATGAAAGCACTGGAGAACTCTTACAGGCAAGGCTTCCCAAAGAGTGGCCAAAAGGTCACATGAAGCCAGGCCCATTGAGGTCTACAATGTGACTTCCATGTGTGTTTTGACTCTCAACTATGGCTGCCAATCTTTCAGAATAAAATCATATATATCCTGGCTGAGATTCCCAGTGCTCTATGGAAAGCCACCCTGGTCCTAGATCTCAGTTTCCAATCACGAATCTCATGCATGGCCTCCTTAAATCCCAACACAATTCATGGCAATACTTTTCTGAGATCAGTTCCAGAACACAGTCTCTAAGGGGAATCAAAAAAGAGATCAAGCCCAGGTAAACCCAGGCATCTCTTCCAACTGCCACACGAATGACGACAATTGAAACCAAAACACTCCCACACGGCCCTCATCCTCATTTATATAGACACTAATCAAAAGCTCTAGCTGGAGGTTTCTATGAGGGGCGCAGCCCAAGACAGTGTCAAAAATAATCTCCCTTGCCCATCATTTGCCTAAAGTCAGGGTGGCCTGGACAACCTTCCTGTGAACCAGAAGTGATCAAATAGGCGTGCCATTAAAACTTCTCCACTTCTAAATTTTGAGGCCTACTGACTGTAGGGTACAGATTCTTTGTGTGAATTGGAGTCATGAGAATACCCAAGCACCTATTGTCTAGCCTCTGCAGGGCTTTGAAGAACTCATTTGACACAAAGGATCCCTATTCTTACTTGATGGAGGTCAGGAATCTTACAGAGGAAGGCGAGAGACTGCATCCACAATGAATGATCTTATTTCCATTTTGGTTTTGGATGCACACATGGGATATTCCTTTAGATACATCAGGTTCTGATAATAAAAGCCACAGCCTCAAACAGGGCCAAGAGGATGGTTCAGACACATCCCGTTCCAAAGCAATTAAGCAAAGAGCCACGGGTGATGCCCATTCGTTTCCCTTTGAAAACTGTTTTCATCAGGCTTCACAAAGGGGTGCCCTGAGGCAAAGACTTTCCTGACATTCATGGTAACATAAAAATAGATAATCAAATGGTTCAAAGCAGGGTTTCTCCACTGAGACTTTACTGGTCACACTGAAATCTGAGTTTTCTGAGATGCTTACCATTCCCTTCAGCTATCTAGTACATGGCCATGTCACAGAGATTGGAGGTGGTACATATCTTGGACACAAAACCATGAGCCTATTCTGGAGAGGGGCCAGAATTCAGGAAGAAAACAGGAACTTAAGAAGTTAGTAGGTGTTGCCCATGGAAAAGACAAGCCGCAGTCCATTCATAAATTGGGCAGGGTGAATGCTGGGAAGCTTTCAACTAGACAGGACACATCTATTGATTCATTCTCTTTTCTAATGTCTACAACCACGGACAAAGTGGAATACAGAGACATAAAAACACTCGCCTTGTCAAACAACTTACAAGAAACAATTCACACCAAACCAAACAAACCACCTTTTTTACCTATTCTCAGAACATAAGGAAAAACCACAAACACCCACACCCACAAATGCACCTCCTTCCCCCAAGTAGGTCTGTGACTATCTGGAGTGTCCTCTGACTAGTAGGCTATAAAATTTCCCCAGAAATGGCCTTTCCTGTATCAGATCTTGTCTCCTTGGTCAACTCTGTGAAGTTGTCAGGAGGCAGTGATGAGCCAATTTTTGTCCTCTCAGAAAAGCCCCCTCTTCAGAGCTTTCTTGGTATTTGGACACCCTTACATCAGCAGGTACCAAGAAAGACTGACTCTGTCCTTGGTAAATCCACAGAAGTGAGCCCACTGGGACTGGGACTGGGACTGGCTCTGGGTGCCTGGCTTCCTGGATCCCAAATTAAGAGAGTTCCATTACAAAGGAAATAGGTCAGATCACTTCCTTCAGGAACTGAATGAGGTTACTGCCTTGGCAACCACTTTGTCCTAACAGTTGCTTCCTAGCATCTCCTGATATGGAGGCTGCCCCTACTTCATGTGATACTTTCACATGTTAGAATAGTATAGAAACCATAGTCACCTGGGAACAGCTCTCCACACAGGCCTGGTTTGGTCCATCTTCCCTACATCAGGAAGAGAGGGGCTGACTCAGACACATCCTTTCATCCTGATCGTGTTGTTTTTCATGGAATATGACTTTTGCTCTCTCAGGTCTTTCATAGCTGCCTTCATCTTCTCCAGAGATCATTTCTTCATGGACTTTTGAGGTTCTCAGTAGGTGGAAGATCCCCTACCTTCCTGTATTGTAAGACCAACTCTGTCCCTGCTGTTCTGTAAAGTGAGATTGAGTGAACAGTGTATGGTTAGGGTTAATAGCATGTTCGATTTGGGTTAGGAATCATTCTGCTGGATGAATAATGGGATTAGGAACCTGTGATATTTATAAGAATATAGACATGAAATATAAGTATGAAAACAGAAATCTAGGAATGATTTGAAGCCCAGAAGGGCATTGGGCCCTCAATTGGGATACTTAGCTTGAATTATGTCCTGCAACAAGGTCTCAGATAAATTGATATACAATGGCATAGGACCCTATACCTCGGATGATTGAATGTAGAAGAGAACATCCAGTCAAAAATGGATAGTCTGTAGGATTATGAAGATAATCAGTAGGTTTAGGAAGAAGAGTAAGTCTAGCAGTTGGACCAAAAGTTCTTTAGCTCTAGGGTTTCGGTTGGAGAATGAATGTAAATGTCAGCACATGTGAAGAGTCAGTCAAAATGATGAACTGGGGAAAATATGTAGGAAAGCAGATATCAATAGAGACATTACGAAATCAGGCAAAGTATATAGTGAGTGATAGGATTAGACATTTTCAACAGGGTTGAGGTTGAATATATAATCTTAGGAAGAAACAAATATGTAGTCACCATTAGGATTCATATTTGAGAGCATTAGGCAATCTGGACATTATATTGTTAGTATTCCATGCTCACGTTCCAGTTAAGCTTTGGTAAAACCATAAGTGTGACCTTTACAATTTGTGTCCAGAATATTACTGTGATAAAATGTATATGTAGATCAGGTGACCTGAGTATTTCTTCCACCATTTCTGGGAGCAATATTTTGAAAACTTATAAATTAGTACTGGGGATACTAATAGGTTTACCCTGTGTTGATGAATATAGAGATGATGAATTAATAGACCACACTGGGAATAAATTATATAACTGGTTCCAAATTTAAATAATGGATTGTGTTGATTTCTGAAAATATATGGGAAATCTTATATTGATATACATACATTCATTCCAACCATTTATACATCTAATGGTAATATTAAGGTTACCGTTTATCATGAATAGTGTGTGAATTTTGCTTCAAAAATAATTATGAAATCGAAAATAATGTGTTTAGAAAGAAGTCTAGTGAAAAGACCAGTAAAGAAACATGGAGGAATATATGTGTTCCGAAGGAGGAAGTGATTGAAAGTGAACCAATTGTTTACAAATTTGTGAACTTGTGAATGAAAGAATATATCTTATGATGTTCACAAACTGAAGAAATAATAATGTACCAGGTTTGAATGAAAATGAACTTTAACAAACACAACATATCCCATAGGAATCTACTTGCATTGATGTTAAACTGGGTCAGTTACTGTAAAAATATTGGGATTTATAAGCACCATTCCCTGAAGTTAGTTTTCAGTACTAGGAATCAAATATGTATTTCAGGGGATGTATATTTCTGAGAATAATCTTGTGAAAAATTGATTATAAATCCACATACAGGAACATGAATGAATTTAGGCAGTCTATAATAAGACACATATGTTTTATATTTTGGAAAATCTGGATACTATATATATATATATATATATATATATATATATATATATATATATATACATATAGACACACAAACACACACACATTATAATGTAGCAATATATATGCCAATTGACATTCATCATGAAAAATAACTCATCCGCATATCCAAAAATATTCATTGTACTGAAAATGGATGTATGTATAATGTTGTTCCTCAAGGAAGCTCACCTTTAATTTTCAGTTCCAACAGCATTTAGGAGGAGTGATCTCTTCTCACAATTCATATCTGCCAAGTCAGCCACCTCACAAGAATGTACGTGTGAAACCAGGTAGGATTCTATTTGTGCATATAAAAATACATGTGCTTAACAGGCTACACAGAAAGGGAGAAGGAATTCACGTATTTGTTAACTTTAAAAACACATGGAGAATTATTTCAACAAATAATTGAGTAGATTTATAACTCCTACCTCATGTCATGCAAAAGGCAATTCCAACTATACACCATGCCTCTTCTGAACTGCTTGTATTTCTATTATGTTTGGGTTATTTTTCTCATAATATTAGTATTAGTAGTCAGGGTCCAGTAGGGTATAGGTTAGTGTCAGGGACTCACTATTATGAATGGAAAATTTGAAAATGAATCCAATGTGTATGCAAATATGTGCTACAAAAATATCTTCCCCCTCTCATCCAGAACAATGACTTGACATTACCTTAGCCCCAAGTAAGTCACAATTAGAGGAGAAGAGTTAGAAAATCTGTGAATACATATATGGAATGGAAAATGCTCAGGAGTTCATAACCTTGGAGGTGGTAGAGGAGTTTCCAAAAGTAAGGGACAGGGTATACACTCCACAAACATAGAGTTCTGCTGGCCTAAAGACTTCCAGAGAAACTGCCTCTGAGGTTGGGCCTTTGAAATATATGTTGTTACAAAGAAATCTTTGTAATGTTTTGAATAAAAAAAAAAATAAAAAAAAAAACAAATAAATAAATAGATAAATAAAAAATAAAAAAAAATAAAATAAAAAAAAAAGAAATATATGTTGTTGTCAGGAGCTTTAGCTTCCTTTGTAGTGAGACCGTCAAAGCTGGGTCTGCATCTATGTGACCTGGAGGACATGGTATCTTATTTTCCAATGAACCAGAGGCAGCAGTTCTGAATTCTCTCTTTGTAGGTTAACTGTGGCCTGTGGGGGCTAAGTGTCTCCCCGTGTGGACTGTGAAGCCATTTAGTCATCCTCCATTTTTCGTGGTGTTTCTTGCTGCTGCATTGGGAGTTTGCTATTTGCTTCACGAAATACAAAAAGTTTAACTGGGACACAGTGCTGGAGTAAGTTCTGTCACGTGTGGTGGGTCAGGGTCTGCAGGAAAATGCACCAACCAGGCTTCTATCCCACATAGCTTACCCCCTTGACCATAGCAACCTTATTCGAAACATTGCCCTGAAACCTCTCCATATAACAAGATGCCTTTATATAGAAGGGTCTGCTGGCTGCACCATGTCTGTCTCAAGTCATTTGAAAGTCAATGGCAGATCCACATGGCCCCACCATAGATGTTTTATGACACACCTGCTCTAGGCCCATTACTCAGCATTCTCCATCTTATAGGAATCTCTGTTCTACACCATTTTCATGAAACCCAATCAAGGCACTGTCTGGTATACTCATAATCACTAACATGACCTCCAAAGGATCTCCAGTGCCACCTGGTCATGGGAATTTCTAAAAATTCATGGTATTTATGTAGCCATTTTTCACTGATGAAGTTGTTGGCACTGTGGGTTTCAATTTATTCAGGAACTATTAAATGTTGAGGAAGCTCATTTCAATGAAAGTTCTGGAGATTTCTAACAGGCAAGCTTCCCAAAGAGTGGCCAAATTGTCACATGATGCCAGGCCCAATGAGGTCTACAATGTGAGGTACATGTGTGTTTTGACTCTCAAATATGGCTGCCAACTCTTTCAGAATAAAATCATGTGATATCCTGGCTGAGATTCCCAGTGATCTGTGGAAAGCTTCCCTGCGCCTAGATCTGTTTCCAAGGGCGACTCTCATGTCTGGCCTCCTGAAATCCCAACACAATTCATGGCAATACTTCTCTGAGGTCAGTTCCAGAACTCAGTCTCTATGGGGAATCACACCAGAGTTCAAGCCCAGGTTGACTCAGTCATCTCTTCCAACCGCCACACAAATGAGGACAATTGAAACCAAAACACTCCCACATGGCTCTCATCCTCTTTCAAATAGACAAATAGACACTCATCATAACCTCTTGCTGGAGGTTTCCATGAGGGTCGCAGCCCAAGACAGTGTCCAAAATAAGCTCCCTTGCTCCTCATTTGCCTAAAGTCAAGGTGGCCTGTACACCCTTCCTGTGAACCAGGAGTGATCAAATAGGCCTGCCATTAATACTCCTACACATCTCCACTTTGAGGCCTTCTTACTGTGGGGTTTAGATTCTTCATTTTTTTTTTAATTTTTGGAAATTTAATTAGAAAGTTAAAAAATGTATTGCAGAATATTAAATTTCTTATGGAAAAGACTTCATCTTCTTTGTGAAGGAAACCTTGATGCCTTACCATTCTGGTTATATGGAGACACTCAAAATATTCTGTTACAAACTACATGAATTAATGGTACAGCACATAGTTTTTCAAAACTGAAAGGCAGATAACAGCAAGTAAGTTAACAAATAAAAGACAATTTTATTAAAAAATAAAGTTGTAAAATGACTCAAATATACGAAATTCAATTCCTTTTTTTCTTTTTTTTTTGGTTGTTCAAAATATTATAAAGCTCATGATATATTATCTTTCATACATTTGACTCAATTGGGTTATGAACTCCTATTTTTACCCCTAATACAAATCGCAGAATCACATCAGTTACACACTCACGTTTTTACATAATAGCATATTAGTGATTGTTGTATTCTGCTACCTTTCTTATCCCCTACAATCCCCCCACCCTCCCCTCCCATCTTTCTTCTCTACCTCATCTGCTGTTGTTCAATTCTCTCCCTTTTACCCCCCTTTCCCCTCACAACCTCTTATATGTTATTTTGTGTAACATTGAGTGTCTCCTACCATTTCCATATGCTTTCTCTTCTCTCTCCCTTTCTCTCCCCCCACTCATCTCTGTTTAGTGTTAATATTTTTCTCATGCTCTTCCTCCCTGTTCTGTTCTTATTTGCTCTCTTAATATAAAACGAAACATTTGGCATTTGTTTTTTTGAGGATTGGCTAGCTTCGCTTAGCATAATCTTTTCTAATGCCATCAATTTCCCTGCAAATTCTATGGTTTTGCATTTTTTAGTGCTGCGTAATACTCTATTGTGTATAGATGCCACATTTTTTTTATCCATTCGTCTATTGAAGGGCATCTAGGTTGGTTCCACAGTCTAGCTATTGTGATTTGTGCCGCTATGATCATTGATGTGGCAGTATCCCTATAGTGCGCTCTTTTAAGATCCTCAGGGAACAGTCTGAGAAGGGCGACAGCTTGGTCAAATGGTGGATCCATTGCCAGCTTTCCCAGGAATCTCCATGCTGCTTTCCAAATTGGCCTCACCAATTTGCAGTCCCAACAGCAGTGTACAAGTGTACCCTTTTCCCCACATCCTCGCCAACACTTATTGTTGTTTGACTTCATAATGGCTGCCAATCTTACTGAAGTGGGATGGTATCTTAGGGTGGTTTTGACTTGCATTACTCTGACTGCTAGAGATTGTGAGCATTTTTTCATGTACTTCTTGATTGATTGTATGTCCTCCTCTGTGAAGTGTCTGTTCAGGTCCTTGGCCCATTTGTTGATTGGGTTATTTGTTATCTTATTGTTTATTTTTTTGGGTTCTTTGTATATTCTGGATATTAGGGCTCTATCTGAAGTGTGAGGGGTAAAAAATTGTTCCCAGGATGTAGGCTCTCTATTTACCTCTCTTATTGTTTCTCTTGCTGAGAAAAAAAAAAAAAAAACTTTTTTAGTTTGAGTAAGTCCCATTTGTTTATTCATGTTTTTAACTCTTGGGCTATGGGTGTCCTATTAAGGAATTTGGAGCCCGACCCCACAGTATGTACATCATAGCCAACTTTTTCTTCTATCAGACGCAGTTTCTCTGATTTTATACCTAGCTCTTTGATCCATCTTGAGTTAACTTTTGTGCATGGCGAGAGAAAGGGATTCAGTTTCATTTTGTTGCATATGGATTTCCAATTTTCCAGCACCATTTGTTGAAGATGCTATCGTTCCTCCATTGCATGTTTTTAGCCCCTTTATCAAATATAAGAAAGTTGTAATTTTGTGGATTGGTTTCTGTGTTCTCTATTCTGTACCATTGATCCACCTTCCTTTTTTTCGTACCAGTACCACGCTGTTTTTGTTACTATTGCTTTGTAGTACAGTTTGAACTCTGGTATCGCTATACCTCCAGATTCACACTTCCTTCTTAGAATTGCTTTCACTATTCTGGTTCTTTTGTTTTTCTATATGAAATTCATGATTGCTTTATCTATTTCTAAAAGAAATGCCATTGGGATTTTGACTGGCATAGCGTTTAACCTGTAGAGAACTTTGCGTAATATCGCCATTTTGATGATGTTAGTTCTGCCTATCCATGAACAGGGTACATTTTTAAATCCTCTAACATCTTATTCAATCTCTCTCTTTAGGATTCTGTAGTTTTCATTGTATAAATCTTTCAACTCTTTTGTTAGGCCGATTCCCAAGTATCTTATTTTTTTTTTTTTTTTGAGGATATTGTGAATGGAGTGGTTTTCCTCATTTCCATTTCAGAAGTTTTGTTGCTGATATACAGGAATGCCTTTGATTTATGCGTGATTATTTTATATCCTGCCACATTGCTGAATTCAATAATTAACTCTAGCAGTTTCTTTGTAGACCCTTTTGGGTCTGAAAAATATATTATCATCTCATCCACAAATAGCGATAATTTAAGTTCTTCTTTTCCCATTTTTATGACTTTAATTTCTTTTGTCTGTCTAATTTCTCTGGTTAGTATTTCAAGAACTAAATTGAATAGAAGTGGTAATAGAGGGCATCCCTGTCTTGCTCCAGATTCTAAAGGGAATGCCTTCAGTTTTTCTCCATTTAGGATGATGCTAACCTGATGTTTAGCATATATAGCTTTTACCATGTTGAGGTAAGTTCTGTTATTCCTAGTTTTTATAGTGTTTTAAACATAAAGGAATACTGTACTTTGTCGAATGCTTTTTCTGCATCTATCGAGATGATCACGTGGTTCTTGTCTTTAAGTCTATTGATGTGGTCGATTACATTTATTGATTTCCGTATATTGAACCAGCCTTGCATCCCAGGGATGAATCCTACTTGATCATGAAGCACAACTTTTTTGATATGCTTTTGTATTCGATTCTCTAGGATTTTATGGAGAATTTTTGCTTCCAAGTTTATTAGAGATATTGATCTGTAGTTTTCTTTCTTTGAAGGTTCTTTGTCTGGTTTGGGGATCAGAGTGATGTTGGCCTCATTGAATGAACTTGGAAGAACTCCTTCTTTTTCTATTTATTGAAATAGCTTGAAAATTATTGATATTAATTCTTCTTTGAAGGTTTTATAGAACTCCACTGTATACCCATCCCGTCCAGGGCTTTTTTTGGTTGGTGGTCTTTTGATGGTTTCTTCTATTTCTTCCTTTGTTATTGGTCTATTTAAATTGTGTGTGTGTTTCTGACTCAATCTGGGCAGATCATATGACTTAAGAAATTCATCAATATCTTCATTATCTTCTATTTTATTGGAATATAGGGTTTCCAAACACTTTCTAATTATCTTCTGTATTTCTGTAGTGTCTGTTGTGATATTGCCTTTTTATCCCATATGTTAGTAATTTGAGTTTTCTCTCTACTTCTCTTTATTAGCATGGCTAAGGGCCTGTCGATCTTATTTATTTTTCAAAGAACCAACTTTTATTTTTTTTCAATGTTTTTTTTTGTTTCAATTTCGTTGATTTCTCCTCTAATTTAAATATTTCTTGTCTTCTACTACATTTGCTGTTGTTTTTCTCTTCCTTTTCTAGAATTTTGAGATGTAGTGTGAGTTCATTGATTTGATTTTTTCCTTTTTTTGAAGTAAGAATTCCAAGAAATGAATTTCCCTCTTAAAACTGCTTTCATTGTTTCTCATAGAATCCACTATGTTGTGTCTGTATTGTCATTTGTCTCTAAGAATTTTTTTATTTCCTCCTTTATGTCTTCTGTAACCCATTGATCATTCAGTAACATGTTGTTCATTTTCCATGTGATGTAGAATTTTTCCTTCCTTCTTTTATCATTGATTTCAAGTTTCATTCCATTATGATCAGATATGGTGCATGGTACTATCTCCATACCTAAGAGTTTCCCTATGGCATAATATATGGTCTATATTTGAGTAGGATCAATGTGCTGCTGAGAAGAACGTGCATCCACTTCATGATGGTTGATATATTCTATATATGTTGGTAAAGTCTAGGTTATTGATTGTGGTATTGAGTTCTATAGTTTCTTTATTCAGCTTTTGTCTAGAGGATCCGTGTAATGGCAAGAGCTGTGTGTTGAAGTCACACATAATTATTGTGTTAAAGCCTATTTGACTCTTGAACTTGAGGAGAGTTTGTTTTATGAACATTGCAGCACCATTGTTTGGTGCATACAAATTGATAATTGTTATGTCTTGTTGGTGAATTGTTCCTTTTAACAGTATATACTGTCCTTCTTTATCACTTTTGATTAACTTAGGTTTGAAGTTGATTTTATTCGAAATGAGTATGGTCACTCCTGCTTGCTTCCGAGGGCCAACTATGGCTGCCACGTCTTTCAGAATAAAATCATGTGATATCCTGGCTGAGATTCCCATTGCTCTGTAGAAAGCCACCTTGGGCCTAGATCTCAGTTTCAAAGGGCGACTCTCATGCATGGCCTCCTAAAATAAAAACACAATTCATGGCAAAATTAGCTCCCTTGCCTCTCATTTGCCAAAAGTCAGGGTGGCCTGGACACCCTTCCTGTAAACCAGGAGTGATCAAAAAGGCCTGCTGTTAATACCACTCTGTTTCTCTAATTTGAGGCCTACTGAATGTCAGGGATAATTTTTTTATGTGATATGAAGTCTTGAGAAAACTCAAGAACATCTGCAGAGCATTGGAGAATTCATTTGACCCAAAGGATCCCTATGTTCACTTGATGGAGGTCAGGACCCTAACAAAGGAAGGCAAGAATCTTTATCCACATTGACTGCTCTTTTTGCAATTTGGTTTTGGATGCACACATGGGATCTTTCTTTAGATCCATAAGGTGCTGATAATCTAAGCCACAGCCTCACGAGGCTGATTAAGACACATCCCTTTCCAAAGCAATTACTACTCTAAGGTCAGTTACAGAACTCAGTCTCTTAGGGGAATCACACCAGTGTTCAAAGCCAGGTGGATCCAGTCATCTCTTCCAAACACCACACAAATGACCAAAATTAAATCCAAAACACTCCCACATGGCCCTAATCTTCTTCCATATATACATTCCTCATAACCTCTGGCTGGAGGTTTCCATTAATGGCACAGCCCAAGAGAGTGTCCAAAATGACCTCCCTGCCCCGCATTTGCCTAACCCTTCCTGTGAACCAGAATGGATCACATAGGTCTGCCATTAATACTGCTCTGCTTAACCAATTTGAGGCCTAATGACTGTCAAGAATAGATTCCTATGTGATTTGGAGTCAGGGAAACAGAACGATAGGTTAGCAAAAGGCCCAAAGCAGGGTTTCTCCACTGAGACTTTCCTGGTCACACTGATATTTGAGTTCTATGTGATGCTCGCCATTCCCTTCAGCTATCCAGTACATGACCATGTCACAGAGCTTGGAGGTGGTACATATCTTAGACACAAAACCATTAGCCTAATCTCGAGAGTGGCCAGAATTCAGGAAGAAAACAGGAACTTAGGAAGGTAGTAGGTGTTGCCCATCGATAAGGCAACCTTCAGTCCATTCCTAAAATGGGCAGGATGAATGCTGGGAAGCTTTCTACTAGACAGGACACATCCACTGATGCATTCTCTTTTCTAATGTCTACAACCACAGAAACAGTGGGATACACAGACATAGAAACACTTGCCTTCTCAAATGACTTTCTAAAAACTGTCCACTCCAAACCAAACAAACCGACTTTCCTACCTATTCTCAGAACATGAGACAAAACCACAAACTCACACCCACATTCACAAAGGCACCTTCTTCCCCCTAGTAAGTCTGACTATCCAGAGTGTCCTCTGACTGGTGAGCCAAACTATGTTCCCCCGAAATGGCCTGTCCTGTCTCAGATCTGGTTTCCTTGTCCAACTCTGTGAAGTTTTCAGGAGCCTGTGCTGACCAACACCTGCTTTCTCAGGGAAGGCCTGTATTCAGAGCCTTCCTCGCATTTGGACATCCTCACAGCAGTAGCTACCAAGAAAGACAGACTCTGTCCTTGGTAAATCCAAACAAGTGAGCCCACTGGGACTGGGACTGGGACTGGCTCTGTATGCCTGGCTTTCTGGATCCCAAGTTCAGGGAGTTACATCACCAAAGAATTGAGGTAGGTTAATTCCTTCAGGATCTGAATGAGGTCACGGCCTTGGCAACCACTTTGTCTTAACAGTTTCTTCCAATGGTTCCATGAGATGGAGGCTGCACCTACTTCCTGTGACACTTTCACAAGATAAAAAGTTATATAAACCATAGGCGCCAAGGAAGAGCTCTCAATACAGGGCTGGTTTGGTCCATCTTCTTTATATTAAGAGAGTGGCTGACTCAGACACATCCCTTCATCCTGACCAGGTTGTTTGCTATAGGAGATGGCTTTTGCTGTCTCAGGTCCTACATAGCTGCCTACCTCTTTTCTAGGGATCATTTCTGCATCGACCTTTGAGGTTCTCAGCAGGTGGAAGATCACCTACATTCCTGTATTGTAAGACCAACTCTGTCCTTACTCTTCTGTAAAGTTAGATTGAGAGAGCAGTGAATGGTTAGGGTTAAAAACATATTCTATTTAGGTTAAGAATTATTCTGCTGGATGAATAATGGTATTGGGAACCTGCAATATTCACAAGAATATATAGGTGAAATATAAGTATGAAACCAGAAATCTCGGTAAGATTTGAAGCCCTGAAGAGCATTGGGCCCTTTTTTGGGATACGTAGCTTTGAATTGTGTTCTGTACAGATGTCTCAGATAAATCGATATACAATGGCATAGGACCTTGTACCTTGTATGATTGAATGTTGAAGAGAACATCCAGTCAAAAAGGAATAGTTGGTATGATTAGGAAGATAGTCGTTAGGATTAGAAAGAAGAGTGAGTATAGGATTTGGAACAAAAGTTCTTTAGCATTAGGGTTTGGGGTAGTGAGTGAATGTGAATGTCAGCACATGTGAAGAGTCATTCACAATAATTAACTGGGTAAAATATGTAGGAAAGCAGATATCAATAGAGACATTAGGAAATCAGGCAAAGTATAAAGTGAGTGATAGGATTAGACATTTTCAACAGGCCTGAGGTTGAATATACAATCTTAGGAAGAAACAAATATATAGTCACCAATAGGATTGACATTTGAGATCATTAGGTAACCTGGACATGGATGCTTTTAGTAATCTATGCTCAATTTCCATTTAGGCTTTGGTACAATCAGAAGTGTATCATTTGCTTTTTGTGTCCAGATTATTAATGTGATAAAATGTAGATTTAGATCAGTTGACATGAGTATTTCTTCCACCATTTCTTGTAGCAATATTTTGAAGACGTATAAATTAGTACGGGGGTAAAAAGAGGTGTATCCTGTGTCTATGAATAGAGAGATAATGCATGAATAGACCATACTGTGAATAAATAATATAACTGCTTCCAACATTAAATAATGGATTGAATTGATATCTGAAAATATACAGGAAACATTATATTGTTATACATACATTTATTCCAACGAGTTATACATCTAATGGTAATATTAGGTTTATGGTTTATCATGAAGAGTTTGTGAGTTTTGCTTCAAAAGTGATTATGGAAATGAAAAATAATGTGTTTGGAAAGAAGTCTCATGAAAAGACTGGTCAGGCAACATAGAAGAATACATGTGTTCTGAAGAGGAAGTGATTGAAAGTGAAACAAATGCCTATATATTTGCGAACTTGTGGATGAAATATATATCCTATGATGTGCATAACGTGAAGAAATATTAATGTACCAATTTGAATAAAAATGAATGTCAAAATACACATCATGTCCCATAGAAATCTACTTTCATTGATGTTAAACTGGGTCAGTTACTGCAGAAATATTAAGATTTGTATGCACAATTCACTGAAGTTAGTTTTCATTACTAGGGAACAAATATGTATTTCAGGTGGATGAGTATTTCTGAGAGTAATCTTGTGAAAATTTGATTATAAATCCACATACATGAATATGAATAAATTTAGGGAGTGTATATAAGACACATATATTTCATATTTTGAAAAATCTTGAGAGTATATATATATAAAACACACACACATACAGATATTAAAAAGTACCAAAATATATCCCAATCGAAATTCACCATGAAATGTATATCATCCACAGATTAAAAATTTTCATTTTACTGAACATGGATTTATGTATAATGTTGTTAAAATAGGAAGCTCACTCATAGGTTGAGTTTTCAGTTCCAACAGAGTTTAGGAGGAGTGAACTCCTCTGACACTTTGTGTCTGCCAAGTCAGCCACCTCACAAGAATGTACGTGTGATACCAGGTAGGAATCCATATGTGCATATAAAAATACATGAGCTGAATAGGCTACAGACAAAGGGAGACAGAAATGCACATATTTGTTAACTTTAAAAACACAAGGAGAACTATTTCAACAAACAGTTGACTAGATTTATTACTCCTACCCTATATAATTCAAAAGGCAAGTCCAACTATACACCAGGGCTCCTCTGAACTGCTTGTATTTCAATTCCGTTTGGTTATTTTTCTCCATCATATTAGGAATAGTAGTCAGAGTCTAGTAGTTTATGAGTTAGTGTCAGGGATTCAGTATTTCGAATAGATATTTGGAAAATGTTTCTGATGTGTATAAAATATGTGCTGCACAAAAATCTTCCCACTCTCATCCAGAACAATGCCTTGACATCACCTTCGTACAAAGTAAGACACAATTAGAGGAGAAGAGTTAGAAAATCTGTGAATGCAAATTTGGAATGGAAAATGCTCAGGAGTTCAAAACCTTGTAGGTGGTAGAGGCGTATTCAAAAGTAAGTGACAGGTTAAACAGGGTAAACTCTCCACAAACATACTCTGCTGGTATTAAGACTTCTTCAGAAACTGCCTCTGAGGTTGGGCACTTGAAATATATGTTGTTGTCAGGAGCTTTAGCTTCCTTGGTATTGAGACCATCAATGCTGTGTCTGCATCTATGTGACCTGGAAGACAATGGTTTCTTATTTTCCAATGAACATGAGGCAGTAGTGCTGAATTCTCTCTTTGTATGCAAACTGAGGACACTGGGTGCTAAGTGTCTCCCCGTGTGGAGTGTGAAGCCATTTAGTCATCCTCCACTTTTCATGGTGTTTCTTGCTGCTATCCTGGGAGTTTGGTATTTTCTTCACAAAATGCAAAGAGTTCAACTTGGACACAGTGCTGGAGGGATTTCTGTCATGTGTGGTGTGTCAGGGTCTGCAGGAGAATGCACCAACCAGGATTCTATCCCACATAGCTTGCCCCCTTGAAGATATAAACCTGATTTCGAACATTGCCCCAAAACATCTCCATACAACAAGATGCCTTTACATCTAAGGTTCTGCTCGCTGTACCATGTCAGTCACATGCCATTTGGAAGCCAATGGCAGATCCACATGGGCCCCACCACAGATGTTTTATCACACACCTGCACACCACTGCTCTAGGCCCACTTCACAGTAGGCTCCAACTTACTGGCATCTCTGTTCTACACCATTTTTATGAAATCCAGTCAATCAAGGCCCTGACATGGTTGTTTTTAGTAATCCATGCTCACTTTCCATTTCGCTTTGATGAAAGGTTAATAAAATAGGTACTTGTCACTTCCTTTTTTTCTGTATGTTTAACAAAACATGTTGAAATCTTGAGAACTGTTTGCTAATTTTGTTCTCAGAATGTGCTGTCCCCAACTGCCAAACGGCAGAATGTACTCCCTCACCCGCTTGTACGCAAACTGCCCACTAGATCTGACCCGTCAATAAATTTCCCTCCCTGCCCTCTCCAAGGAAAGTATATAAGGTCAGCTTAAGCTGTTCTCAGGGCTCTCCTCTCTATTCAAGTGAGCTCTGAGCCCCAGCATGCTAGACCCCCAATAAACCCTTTGCTATTGCTGAGTGAAAATGGTATACTGTTCTGGACTTAAAAGATGCTTTCTTTTGCTTGCCTCTGCATAAAGATAGTCAGTTGTTGTTTGCTTTCCAGTGGGGAGACCCAGAAACCGAAACTTCTGGTCAACTAACTTGAATTAGACTCCCACAGGGGTTCAAAAACTCCCCCACACTTTTTGATGAAGTCCTCCACAGAGATATCAACAGCTTCAGAACTATGCACCCCGAAGTCACCCTGCTTCAATATGTGGATGCCCTACTACTGGCAGCAAACACCAAGGAACACTGTGAGTCTGTGACCCAAGCACTATTATGCGAGCTTGCTCAATGGTGGTATAGAGCTTCTGCCAAAAAGGCTCAAATTTGCCAGCAAGAAGTAATCTTCCTGGGCTATTCCCTTAGGGGTGGTAAATGATGGCTCATTGAGCCCAGAAAATCAACCGTTGTGCAGATACGACCCCATCTAACAGGAGACAACTCAGAGAGTTTCTTGGGACTTTTCCTGGCTTTTGCAGGTTATGGATACCTGGGTTTGTGTTCTTAGCTGCTCCTTTACACCCGCTGTTAAATGAGGATACCCAATTCCAATGGACCCCTGAGCACCAGCAAGCTTTTGATAATATCTAAGGATACTCACTGAACACCTAAACTTCACTGAGCTCAGCCTGCAATTACAGAAAGCCCTACACTGCGTTAAAAATGTACATCAACTAATTAACCTTGGTTCAAAGAAACTGCAGGCATTCCTGAAGGATCAAGAACAGAGTTTTTGACTAACCGTGAAAGGAAATATCTGAATGGGAAACAAAAGTGAAAGGAAATATCTGAATGGGTAACAAAAGCCTGTCAGGTCTGTCAATTGGTTAATGCTTACAGTTCCAAGCTTCCTGTAGGAAAGCACCTACGAGGAACCAGACCAGGACAATTCTGGGAAGTGGACTTTACTGAAATTAAGCCAGCTAGGTATGAACTTAAATATCTCCTAGTCTTTGTAGATACATTTTCAGGATGGATTGAAGCCTTTCCCACAAAATAAAAAACAATGGCCCAAATGGTGGTCAAGAATATTCTGAAAGATATTTTTCAAAGATATGGCCTGCCTAAGGTAATAGGGTCTAATAATGGAACGGCGTTCATGTCCCAGGTAAGTCAGGGGTTAGCCAGGACCCTGGGGATTAATTGGAAGTTACATTGTGCTTATAGAACCCAGAACTCAGGACAGGTAAAAAAAATAATTAGAACCATTAAAGAGACCTTAAAAAAATTAAGCTTAGAGACCGGCATAAAGGATTATACTATGCTCCTGCCTTAGGCACTGTTTCATGCAAGAAATACTCCCTCTGTTTCTTTGTGCAAACTCACCCCCTCTGAAATTCTCAGTGGGGCCCCTCCTCCAGTAAGGGACCTAACGCCAACCCTAAGATCTAAAGATCCCTTCAACACCCCCTTGCTTGTCAGACTTAAAACTCTTGAAAGAACTCAGCTATTCATGTGTAAACAGCTGGCCACTCCCTACCAACATGGGAGGAGGGGACTCCACATGGATATCAAGTAAGAGACTTTATCTACATAAGATGACATCTGGAGTCATCCCTGGAACCCCGCTGGAAAGAACCATACCAGGAGCTAATTATAACAACTACAGCACTAAAAGTAGAGGGAATCACTTCCTGGATCCATGCTTCTCATCTCAAGCCTGAGCCCTGTCCAGACTCTGGCTGGAAACTGGAAAAGAGTGGTAACCCTTTCAAATTGCGTATTCGCCATGTGGATAAGGCGATAGACTCTCCCCTTGGCCACCAGTAGTCCTAACCCTCATCAGCCCGTTCAGCAGTGATGGCTGATCACAAATCCTACTAGACAAGAAGTATGGTCTTTCTCGCATACAGCCCCCTTAGGGACCTGGTGGCCATCTCTCCACCCAGATATTTGTCAGCTGGCTATAGGTCTTTCCTATTGGGATATCCCCGATGAAGAGGATCCCACTAATATTCGATTAAATACCTTTTGTACGATAGATAATGGAAACAAACATTATAGATGTAGGGACACGCGAGCCAGATGCAGGTTGGCTAGCCTAGATTACTATGTTTGCCCGGGGGAATATCAAAGCCACAAACAGCCATGGCAATGTGGGGGAAAATCCGACTTCTTCTGTAAGTCATGAGGATGTGAGCATACAGGGGGTGCCTGGTGGAACCCAAACTCCTCATTAAATTCAGTACACAGCATTGGCCATATTACCAATTAGAAAACCAAAACAGATGGGCCCCAGAGGGGTCTCTAGGTCCTCAAATTCTGTGTGACCTTTTTAAATTGTGCAAGTGCTCAAAAGGGTGAACAGAGATTCCCGTATGTGGAGGCCTTTTCCCTCCTTCGCTCACATCCTGAACTATGCTTCTCCAATAGATCCTCACCCTCAGCCTTCTGCTCCAGACTCTCTGCTGTCACTCCCACCTAAGCAACCTGATTTCTCCCCTCCAATTACTAGATCAAAAACCCAGACCTCCACCAGTTCTCAAACCATTGCCTCCTTGCTGAGGTAGCAAGTACTGAGGCACCCCTCCACGACTCACTTCTCTCTTCTCCTGTCAGTGTCCGCACCGGGTCCCACCAAGTCTCTTTCCAGCTAACCCAAAGGTCAAACCAGGTGAGGAGAACCCTCAGTTACCAATCCAAGATGTAATGAAAATGGTCTTTAAAGTTGTTTGTCATCACTGAAAACAGGTTACTTATTATTTAAAGCCCCTCACAGGTTTTTTGGGAACACACTCCCATCTTCCCTTCAACTCTATCTGTTCTACTGCTCACTTTTTTGTTGATAGGAAAATCCCAAACCCCTTTCCCATTATTCTTTTACATTTCTCCTTCCTCATACTCATATCCACAAAGCTGCTTTCACCCCCCACCTTCCCCGTGTTCCCCCTCTATACCAGGCCCAAAGAAAAGTCTTTACTGACCTTCTCTAGAAGACCTCACCATGGCTGACTTTAGGACTTTCAGCAACAGAGTCCTTATAAAAGTGTTCAATGTAGATAAACTTCCTCTTTTCATGTTGCCTGTTCTATTTGTCCACTGGCTGGTAAAATCAGCACTCCTAAGCTAGACACCCCCTTACTAGTTTTTCACAAAATATGTGAACAAGGCCGCTGACCTTGAGCTGGGGCTTCACAGAGATGGCTACATTTCTAAGATAAAGAAGGTACCAACTGGGCTCCATGGTAACAGCTGGCAGGGAGAAAAAAAAGAGAAGAAAAAAGCTTTCCTCATCCCAGGTGTCATTAAAAATGTAACTTGTCCAGAACAGAGGAAAAAAACACAAACAAATACTGCTTTTTTGTGAACTTCTGCAGACTGTGAACTTCTGATCCCCTTCCATTACATGTTGGGTACAAAATTCTGAAACTACCTAAACTTGGGGTTCAGGGGATTAATTGATTACAATAGAAGCTATGCCTTCTAAATTAGGTTGCATCTAAATAGGACTGTTTCCCTGTCTTCCGTTCTATCTTAGGTGCCTTGCCTTGTCCATACCTACAACAGTATAATTCTATATACTTAAACATTGTTTATGTTTTCATAAAAAGGTCAACAGATGTGATTAATTATGTAATGGTGCAGATGTTTCCCAGAATGCTCTATCATGATGCAGGATCATTTACATATCAAATAGGGGGGCATACAACACGGTTCTGCTGGGAACATGTATCCCTCACTTTAGCCATGCAATAAGTAATAGGAGTTGCTGCAGGGGTGGGTACAGGAACCACTGGCGTAGTCCATGGAACACAACAAATGACCCAATTAGAAGCAGCAGTAGACCAAAGTTTAAGAAATTAAAAACCTCCATCACAGCTTTACTCGAATCTTTTACCTCTCTCTCTGAAGTTGTTTTACAGAATAGGCGAGGGTTGGACTTCCTCTTCATGAGACAACTGGGCCTTCGTGCTGCATTGAGGGAAGAATGTTGTTTTTATGCCAACCATACTGGTTGCAAAAGAATCAATGAGTAAATTAGGAAGACAACTTGAAGAGCGTCAACGAGAGAGAGAGGTCCAAAAAGGGTGGTTTGAATCTTAGTTCACACAGTCCCCCTGGTTAACTACGCTTTTATCAGCCCTGGCCAGTCCATTAATAATCCTCATTTTTTGCTAAATGTAGGAACCTGTTTGCTCCATCGTGTAGTTTCATTTCTCAAATGGGACAAGTTAAACTTTTGGTAATCAGACAACAATATACCCCACTAGGAGACATGAAATGTGACACCACCCAAAGATCACTTTTATGATTAAAAGTAACCAGAAGAAGTGGGGAAGGAAAGGTTAATAAAATAGGTATTTGTCACTTCCTGTTTTTCTGTATGCTTAACAAAACACTCTTGAAATCTTGAGAATTGTTTGCTAATCTTGTTCCCAGAATATGCTGTCCCCAACTGCCAAACTGCAGATTGTAATCCCTCACCCAGTTGAACGCAAACTGCCCACTCACCCTGACCTATCAATAAACTTCACTCCCTGCCCTCTCCAAGGAAAGTATATAAGTTCTGCTTAAGCTGTTCTCAGGACTCTCTGCTATATTCAAGTGAGCTCTGAGCCCCAGCATGCTGGACCCTCAATAAACCCTTTGCTGTTGCATGAGACAGTCTCTTGGTGGTCTCTTCCTCTGATGCTCGAACAACCTTTACATTGGTACAATCATAAGTGTGACCTTTGCTTTTTGTGTCCAGAAAATTACTGTGATAAAATGTATATGTAGATCAGGTGACATCAGTATTTCTTCCACAATTTCTGGGAGCAATATTTTGAAGATATATAAATTAGTATAGGGAGTACAAATAGGTGTAACCTGTGTCTATGAATATAGAGATAATGCATGAATAGACCATACTGTGAATAAATAATATAACTAGTTCCAACTTTAAATAATGGATTGAATTGATATCTGAAAATATACAGAAAATCTTATATTGATATACATACATTCATTTCAATGAGTTATACATCTAATGGTAATATTAGGGTTATGGTTTATCATGAAGAATGTGAGTATTGCTTCAAAAGTGATTATGGAAATTGAAAATAATGTGTTTGGAAAGAAGTCTAATGAAAAGACTAATCAAGAAATATGGAGGAATACATGTGTTCTGATTCAGGAAGTGATTGAAAGTGAAACAAATGCCTATAAATTTGCTAAAATGTGGATGAAATATATACACTATGAAGTGATTAAATTGAAGAAAGAGTAATGTACCAGTGTTGAATAAAAATTATCATCAAAATATACATCATGTCCCATAGGAATCTAATTGCATTGATGTTAAACTGGGTCAGTTACTGTAGAAATATTAGGATTTGTGTGCACCATTCAGTGAAGTTAGTTTTCAGTACTAGGAAACAAATATGTATTTCAGGGGAATGAATATTTCTGAAAATAAACTTGTGAAAAGTAGATTATAAGACAATGTACATGAACGTGAATGAATTTAGGGAGTGTATATAAGACACATATATTTCATTTTTTGAATAATCTGGAGAATATATATATATATATATATATATATATATATATATATATATATATATATAATTACAAAACTCACACAGAGACATTAAAAAGTAGCAATATATATGCCAATCAAATTTATTGTGAAATATATATCGTCCACATATCAAAAAATATTTCTTTTACTGAACATGGATTTATATACAATGTTGTTCAACTAGGAAGCTCCCCATAGGTTGAATTTTCAGTTACAACACCGTTTAGGAGGAGTGATTTCTTCTAACAATTTGTATCTGCCAAGTCAGCCACCTCACAAGTATGTACGTGTGATACCAGGTAGGATTCTATATGTGCATATGCAAATACATGTGCTGAATAGGCTACAGAAAAAGGGACACAGAAATTCACATATTTGTTAACTTTAAAAACACATGAAAAACTACCTCAATTGAAAATTGACTAGATTTATAACTCCTACCCTATATATATTGTAAAAGGCAAGCCCAGCTATACACCATGCCTCCTCTGAACTATTTGTATTTCTATTCTGTTTGGGTTATGTTTCTCCATCATATTAGGATTAGTAGTCAGAGTATACTAGGGTATGGGTTAGTGTCAGGGATTCAGTATTTCAAATGGAAAATTGGAAAATGAATACAATGTGTATGCAAATATGTGCTACACAAAAATCTTCCCACTCTCATCCAGAACAATGCATTGACATTACCTCCGCGCCAAGTAATACACAATTAGAGGAGAAGTGTTAGAAACTCTTTGAATACATATCTGGAATGGAATATGCTCAGGAGTTCACAAACTTGGAGGTGGTATAGGAGTTTTCCAAACTAAGGGCCAAGGCTCACATTTCACACACAGGGAGCTCTGCTGACCTAAAGACTTCTTGAGAAACTGCCTATTAGGTTGGACACTTGAAATATATGTTGTTGTCAGGAGTTTTTGCTTCCTTTCTAGTGAGAACATCAAAGCTGGGTCTGCATCTATGTGACCTGGAGGACATGGTTTATTATTTTTCAATGAACATGAGGCAGCAGTGCTGAATTATCCCTTTCTAGGTAAATTGTGGCAACTGGGGGCTAAGTGTCTTCCCATGTGGACTGTGGAGCCATTTGGTCATCCTCCTATTTTCATGGTTTTTCTTGCTGCTTTCTTTCTTGGTATTTGCTTCATGAAATACAAGGAATTCAACTGGGACACAGTGCTGGTGGGAGTTCTGTTACGTGTGGTGGGTGAGGGTTTTCAGGAGAATGAACCAACCAGTCAGCTATCCCACATAGCTTGCCCCCTTGTCCATAGCAACCTAGTTCTGAACATTGCCCTGAAACCTCTTCATATAACAATATGCCTTTCCATAGAACTGTCTGCTGGCTGCACCATGTCAGTCACAAGCCATTTGGAAGCCAATGGCAGATACACATGGCCCCACACAGATGTTTTATCATACACCTGCCCACCTCTGATCTAGGCCCACCACTCAGCAGGCTCCAACTTACTGGTTTCTCTCTTCTACACCGTTTTCATGAATCCCAGTCAATCAAGGCACTGTCTGGTACACTCATGATCAGACATAGGACATTCAAAGGTTCCTCAGTACCACCTGGTCATGGGAAATTCAAAAATTTCATGATATTCATCTAGGCATTTTTCAAACATGAAGCTGGAGGCACTGGGGGTTTCAAATCATTCTGGAACCAATAAATGGTGAGGAAGCTCATTTCAATGAAAGCTCTGAAGAACTCTTACAGTCAAGGCTTCCCAAAGAGTGGCCAAAAGGTTACATGAAGCCAGGCCCATTGTGGTCTACAATCTGAGGAACATGATTGTTTTGACTCTCAAATATGACTGCCATGTCTTTAAGAATAAAATAATGTGATATCCTGAGATTCCCAGTGCTCTGTGGAAAGACACTCTGGGCCTAGATCTCAGTTTCCAAGGGTGACTCTCATGCGTGTCCTCCTAAAACCCCAACACAATTCATGGCAATACTTCTCTGAGATCAGTTTCAGAACTCAGTCTCTAAGGGGAATCACACCAGAGTTCAAGCCCAGGTGGACCCAGGAATCCGTTACAACCACCACACAAATGACCACAATTAAAACCAAAACGCTCCCTCATGGCCCTCATCCTTTTCCACATAGACACTCATCATAACCTCTGGCTGGAGCTTTCCATGAGGGGCGCAGCCCAAGAGAGTGTCCAAAATAAGCACCCTTGCCCCTCATTTGCCGAACGTCAGGGTATCCTGGACACATTTCCTGTGAACCAGAAGTGATCAAATAGGCCTACAATTAAAACTGCTCTGCTTCTCAAATTTGAGGACAGATTGTGGGGTTTAGATTCTTTATGTGAATTGGAGTCATGAGAAAATCCAAGCATCTATGTTCTAGTCTCTGCAGGGCTTTGAAGAACTCATTTGACCCAAAGGATCCAGATTCTCACTTGATGGAGATCAGGAACCTTTCAGAGCAATGCGAGAGACTCCATCTACAATGACTGCTCTTTTGGCCATTTTGGTTTTGGATGCACACATGGGATCTTTCTTTAGGTACATTAGGTGCTGAGAATCTAAGCCACAGCGTCACACAGGGCCAAGATGCTAATTGAGACACATTCCTTTCCAAAGCAATTAAGCAAAGAGCCACAGGTGATGCCCATTCATTTCCACTTGAAAACTGTTTTCTTCAGGCTTCACAAGGGGTGGCCTGAGGCAAAGACGTTCCTGACATTCAGGGCAACAGTACAATAGGTAAGCAAAAGGCCTAAAGCACGGTTTTTCCACTGAGAGTTTACTGGTCACACTGATATCTGAGTTTTCTGAGATGCTCACCATTCTTTTCAGGTATCCAGTACATGGCTATGGCAAAGAGCTTGGAGGTGGTACATATCTTGGACACAAAACCATGAGCCTATTTTCGAGAGTGGCCAGAATTCAGGAAGAAAACAGGAACTTAGGAAGTTAGCAGGTGTTGCCAATCGATAAGGCAAGCTGCAGTCCATTCATAAATTGGGCAGGATGAATGCTGGGAAGCTTTCTACTATTCAGAACACATCCATTGATGCATTCTCTTTTCTAATGTCTACAACCACTGACACAGTGGGATAAACAGACATAGAAACACTCGCCTTGTCAAAGCACTTACTAGAAACTGTTCACTCCAAACCAAACAAACCGCCATTCCTACCTATTCTCAGAACATGAGACAAAACCACAAACCCTCACCCACACCCACAAAGTCACCTCCTTCCCACAAGTAGGTCTGTGGCTATCCAGAGTGTCCTCTGACTTGTTTTGGTTAAAGACCTGGAGGACATGGTTTCTTATTTTCCAATGAACATGAGGTAGCACAGCAGATTTCTCTCATTGGAGATAAACTGTGGCCACTGGGGGCTAAATGTCTCCCCTTGTGGACTATGAAGCCATTTATTTATCCTCCACTTTTCATGGTGTTTCTTGCTGCTGCACTGGGTGTTTAGTATTTGCATCACAAAATACATGGAGTTCAAATGGGACACAGTGCTGAATGGAGTTCTGTCACGTGTGCTGGGTCAAGGTCTGCAGGAGAATGCACCAACAAGGCTTCTATCCCACATATCCCTGAAACCGCTCCATATAATAGGATGCCTTTACATATAAGCGACTGCTTGCAACACCATATCAGTCACAAGACATTTGGAAGCCAATAGCACATCCACATGTCCACAACACAGATGTTTTATCACAAACCTGCAAACCACTGCTCTAGGCCCACTACTCAGCAAGCTCCAACATTCTGGAATCTCTGTTCTACACGCATTTTCATAAACCCAGTCAATCAAGGCACTGTCTGGTACACTCATGATCGGCAACAGGACATCCAAAAATCTCCAGTGCAACGTGGCCGTGGGATTTTTAAAAAAATCATGGTATTTATGTAGCCATTTTTCAAAAATGAAGTTGGAGGCACTTAGGGTTTCAATTCATTCAGGAACGATTAACTAGTGAGGAAGTTCATTTCAATGAAAGCTCTGGAGAACACTAACAGACAAGGCTTCCCAAAGAGTGACCAAAAAGTTACATAAAGTAAGGCCCATTGAGGTCTAGAATGTGAGGTCCATATGATTTTTGACTCTCAACTATAGGTGCCAAGTCTTTCAGAATCAAATCATGTGATATCCTGGCTGAGAGGCCCAGTGCTCCGTGGAAAGCCACCCTGGGCCTAGATCTCAGTTTCCAAGGGCAGCACTCATGCCGGGTTTCCTAAAATCCCAACACTATTCATGGCAGTACTTCTCTGAGGTCAGTTCCAGAACTCAGTCTCTAAGGGAATCACACCAGAGTTCAAGAACAGGTGAACCAATTCATCTCTTCCAACAGCCAAACAAAAGACCACAATTTAAACCAAAACACTCCAACATGGCTCTCATCTTCTTCCATATAGGCACTCATAATAACCTCTGGCTGGAGTTTTCCATGAGGGGCACAGCCCACAATCGTGTCCAAAATAAGCTCTCTTGCACCTAATTTGCCTAAAGTCGGGGTGGCCTTCTTGTGAACCAGGAGAGATCAAATAGGCTTCCAATTAGTACTGCTCCACTTCTTCAATTTGAGACCAACTGACTGTGGGGTTCAGATTCTTTATGTGAATTGGAGTAATGAGAAAACCCAAGCACCTATGGGCTAGCCTCTGCAGGGCTTTGAAGAACTCATTTGACCCAAAGGATCCCTATTCTCACTTGATGGAGGTCAGGAAAGTTACAAAGGAAGGCGAGAGACTTCATCCACAAAGACTGCTCTTTTGGCCATTTTGGTTTTGGATGTACACATGGGATCATTATTTGGATCCTTCAGGAGATGAGAATCTAAGCCACAGCATCACAAAGGGCCAAGAGGCTGATTCAGACACATCCTTTTCAAAGCAATTAAGCAAAGAGCCACAGGTAATGCCCATTCATTTCCATTTGACAACTGTTTTCTTCAAGCTTCACAAAGGGGTGGCCTGAAGAAAAGACCTTCCTGACATTCAGGGCAACAGAAGAATAGGTAGACAAAAGGCCTCAAGCAGGGTTTCTCCACTGAGACTTTCCTGGTCACACTGATATCTGAGTTCTCTGAGGTGCTTGCCAATCCCTTCAGCTACCCAGTACATGCTCATGTCACAGAGCTTTGAGGTTGTATATATCTTAAACACAAAACCATGAGCCTATTTTGGAGAGTGGCCAGAATTCAGGAAGAAAACAGGAACTTAGTAAGATAGCAGGTGCTGCCCATCAATAAGGCAAGCTGCAGTCCATTCATAAATTGTGCAGAATGAATGCTGGGAAAGTTTCTGCTAGACAGGACACTTCCATTGATGCATTCTCTTTTCTAAAGTCTCCAACCACGGACACAGTTGGATACACAGACACAGAAACACTCACCTTGTCAAACGACTTACTAAAAATATTTCACTCCAAACCAAACAAACCTCCATTCATACCTATTCTCAGAACATGAGACAAAACCACAAACCCACACCCACACCACAAAGGCACCTCCTTCTCCCATGTAGGTCTGTGACTATCCAGAGTGTCCTCTGACTGGTAGGCCATACTATGTTCCCCAGAAATGGCCTGTTCTTTCTCAGATCTGGTCTCCTTGGCCAACTCTGTGAAGTTGTCAGGAGCCAGTGGTGAGCCACTACCTGCTTTCTCAGGAAAGGCCCCTCTTCATAGCTTTCCTTGCATTTGGCCATCCTCACATCAGTAGGTCCTAAGAAAGACTGAGGCTGTCCTTGGTAAATCAAAATAAGTTCAACCACTGGGACTGGGACTGGGACTGGCTCTGGGTGCCTGGCTTCCTAGATTTCAAGTTCAGAGAATTTCATCAGCAAGAAAGTGACGTGAGGTCACTTCCTTCAGGAACTGAATGAGGTCACTGCCTTGGCAACCACGTTGTCCTAACAATTGCTTCCAAGGGTCCCATGAGATGGAGGCTGCCCCTAATTCCTGTGAGAGTTTCACAAGTTAGAATGGTGTACAAACCATTGGTAACCGGGAACAGCTCTCCACACAGGCCTGGTTTGGTCCTTCGGGTCTACATTAAGAAGAGAGAGGCTGATTCAGACACATCCCTTCATGCTGACCAGGTAGTTTGCAATGGGAGATGACTTTTGCTCTCTCAGTTCCTTCATAGCTGCTTACAACTTCTCCAGGGATCATTTTTGCATGGACCTTTTAGTTTCTCAGCAGTTGGAAGATCCCCTACATTCCTGTATTGTAAGACCAACTCTGTCTCTGCTCTTCTGTAAAATTAGATTGAGAGAACATTGTATGGTTAGGGTTAATAACAGGTTCGATTTGGGTTGGAAAGGAAACTAAACGGTTGAGCAAACAGGGTCCTACAGTTAGCAATAATATGAGGATTATTAATGGACTGGCCAGGGCAGATAAAAGCGTAATTAACCAGGTGGACTGTGTGAACCAAGACTCAAACCACCCTTTTGGGGCCTCTGTCCCTCTTTGATGCTCTTCAAGTCGTTTTCTTACTTTACTCATAGATTCTTTTACAACTCCAGTATTGCCAGCATAAACACAACATTCTTTTCTCAATGCAAGCACAAAGGTTCCCTTCGCTCATGAAGAGAAGTTTCAACACTCGCCTGTTCTGTAAAACAACTTCAGAGAGAGAGAGAGAGAGAGGATAAAGATTCCTGTAAAACTGTGATGGTGGTTTTTAATGTCTTTAAGCTTTGGTCTATTTCTGCTTCTAATTGTGTCTTTGTTGTGTCCCATGAACTAGGGCAGTTGTTCTTGTGCCCACCCATTCAGCAACTATTATTCCTAATAGAATGGCTAAAGTGAGGGATACAGGTTCCCGTTAGAACTGGGTTGTATGCCCCCCTATTTGATCTTTAAATGAACCTGCTACATGATAGAGCACTCTGGAAAACATCTGCATCATTACATAATTAATCACATCTGTTGACCATTTTATGAAAACATAATTAATTTTTAAGTGTATAGAATTATACTGTTGTAGGGATGGACAAGGTGAGGCAACTAAGATAGCACCAAAGACAGGAAAACAGTCTTATTTGGTTGCATCTGGATTTAGAGGGAATTGCTTCTGTTTTAATCAATTAAGCCCCTGAACCCGAAGTTTCGGTAGTTTTAGAATTTGTACCCAACATGTAAGGGAAGGGGCTCAGAAGTCCACAGTCTGCAGAAGTTCACAAAAAGCAGTTTTTGTTTTTGTTTTTTTTTTCCTCTGTTCTGGGTAAGTTAACTTTTCAAGGACACCTTGGAACGGGACAGCTTTTTTGTCTCTTTATTTTCTCCCTGCCAGCTGTCACCATGGAGCCCAGTTGGTAAGTTTTTTATCTTAGAAATGTAGCCATCTCTGCGAAGAACCAGCTCAAGGCCTGAGGCATCGTTCACATATTTTGTGAAAAACTAGTTAGTCGGTGTCTAGCTTAGGAGTGGTGATTTTTCCAACCAGTGGTCAAGTAGAACATGGCAACATGAAAAGTGGAAGTTTATCTCCATTGAACTCTTTCAGAGGGACTCTTTTTCTGAAAGACCTAAAGTAAGCCTTGGTGAAGACTTGTGGAGAAGGTCATTTAAGACATTTCTGTTGACCTGGTACAGAGGGGGAAGACGGGGAAGGCGAGGCTGAGAGAAGTTCCGTGGATCTGAGAATGAGGAAGGAGAGATGTAAAAGAATAATGGGAAAGGGGTTTGGGATTTTCCTAGCAACAAAAACTTGAGCAGTAGTACAGGTAGAGCAGAGGGGAAGACGGGAGGGAGTACCCCACAAAGCCTGTGAGGGACTTTAAATTCTTAGTAACCTGTTTTCAGTGATGACAAAGCAACTTTAAAGGCCATTTTCATTAAATCTAGGATAGGGGTCTGAGGGCCCTTCTCAGCTGGTTTGAGCTTTGGGTTAGCTTGTTAGAGGACCTGGTGGGATCCAGTGCAGGCACTGACACGAGAAGAGAGGAGTGAGTGGGTGGAAGGGTACCTCAGTATCTGCTACCTCAGCAAGGGGGCAATGGTCTGAGAACTGGTGGAGGTTTGGGTTTTTGATCTAGTAATTGGAGGGGAGAAATCAGGTTGCTGAGGTGGGAGTGACAGCAGAGAGTCCAGAGCAGAAGGCTGAGTGTGAGGAACTATGGGAGAAGCATAGTACAGGATGTGAGCGAAGGAGGGAAAAGGACTCCACATAGAGGAATTTCCCCTTTTTGAGCAATTGCCGAAGTTAAAAATGTCACACAGAATTTGAGAATTAGAGACCCCTCTGGGGGACATAGTTTTTGGTTGTCTAATTGGTAATATGGCCAATGCTGTCTACTGAATTTGATGAGGATTTTGGGTTTCACCAGGCAGCCCCTGTATGCTCACATCCCCATGACTTAAAGAAGAAGTCGGCTTTTCCCCCACACAGCCATGACTGTTTGTGGCTTTGATAGTCTCCCGGGCAAATATAGTAATCTAGGCTAGCCAACCTGAATCTGGCTCATGTGTCCCTGCATTCATAATGTTTGTTTCCATTTTTTATGGTACAGAAGGGATTTAATGAAATTTTAGTGGGATCCTCTTCATCGGGGATATCCCAATAGGAAAGACCTATAGCCAGCTGAAAAATTTCTGGGTGGAGAGATGGCCACCAGGTCCCTAAGGGGGCTGTATGCGAGATAGACCATACTTCTTGTCTAGTAGGATTTGTGATCAGCCATCGCTGCTGAACGGGCTGATGAGGGTTAGAACTACTGGTGGCCAAGGGGAGAGTCTATAGCCTTATCCACATGGCGAATACGCAATTTGAAATGGTTACCCGTCTTCTCCAGTTTCCAGCCAGAATCTGGACACGGCGAAGGTTTGAGATGAGAGGCATGGATCCAGGAAGTGATTCCCTCTACTTTTACCGCTGTAGGTGTTTTAAGTAGCACCTGGTATGTTCCTTTCCATTAAGGTTCCAGGGATGACACTTGATGCCGTCTTATGTAGATGAAGTCTCTTAATTGATATTCATGTGGAGTCACCTTGTCCCCAGGTTGGTAGGCAGTGGCCAGCTGTTTCCACCGGTATAGCTGAGTTCTTTCAATGGCTTTAAGTCTATCAAGCAAGGAGGTGTGTAAGGGATCTTTAGGCCTTAGAGTTAGGGTTTGGTCCCTTACTGGAGGAGGGGCACCATAGAGAATTTCATAGGGTGTGAGGTTAAACAAAGAAACAGAGGGAGTATTTCTCGCATGAAACAGTGCATAAGGCAGGAGCATAGTCCAATCTTTTATGCCGGTCTCTAAGCTTTATTTTATTAAGGTCTCTTTAATGGTTCTATTTATTTTTTCAACCTGTCCTGAGCTCTGGAATATATAAGCATAATGTAACTTCCAACTAATCCACAGGATCTTGGTTAACACCTGAGTTACCTGGGTCCATTATCAGACCCTATTACCTTAGGCAGACCATATCTTGGAAAAATATCTTTCAGGATCTTCTTGAAAACCATTTGGGCCGTTTTTTTTTGTTGTTGTTGTTGTTGTTGCTATTTTTTTTTTGTGTGTGTGTGTGGAAGGCTTTAATCCATCCTGAAAATGCATCTACAAAGACTAGGAGGTATTTAAGTCCATAACTTGTTGGCTTAATTGCAGTAAATCTACTTCCCAGAATTGTCCCGGTCTGATTCCTCGTAGGTGCTTTCGTCTAGGAAACTTGGAAGTGTAAGCATTAACCAATTGATGGACCCGACAGGCTTTTGTTACCCTTTCAGTTATTTCCTTTCGCTGTGAGTCGGTTAGTGGAAAACTCTGTTCTTGATCCTTCAGAAATGCCGGCAATGTCTTTGAACCAAGGTGAGTGAGTTGATGTATATTTTTAACATAGTGTAGGGCCTTTTGTAATTGCAGGCTGAGCTCGATGAAGTTGAGGCGTTCAGTGTCAGTATCCTTAAATGTTATCAAAAGCTTGCTGGTGCTCAGGGGTCCATTGGAATTGGGCATCTCCCTTTAACACTGGGTATAAAGGAGCAGCTAAAGACGCAAACCCAGGTATCCATAACTTGCAAAAGCCAGCAGTCCCAAGAATCTCTCTGAGTTTTCTCCTATTTGATGCCGGTGGTATCTGCACAACGGTTTGTTTTCTGGGCTCAGTGATTCATCGTTTACTGCCCCTAAGGGAATAGCCCAGGAAGATTACTTTATGCTAGCAAATTTGGGCCTTTTTGACAGAAGCTCTATACCTGAGTTAAGCAAGCTCGCATAATAGTGCTTGGGTCCCAGACTCACAGTTTTCCTTGGTGTTGGCTGCCAGTCATCCACATGTTGAATCAGGTTGACTTCGGGGTGTGTAGTTCTGAAGTTGTTGAGATCTCTGTGGAGGGCTTCATCAAAGTGAGTAGGGGAGTTTTGAACCCCTGTGGGAGTCTAGTCCAAATTAGTTGACCAGACGTTCCGGTTTCTGGGACTACCCACTTGAAAGCAAACAGCAACTGACTATCTTTACGCAGAGGCAAGCAAAAGAAAGCCTCTTTTAAGTCCATAACAGTATTCCATTTCTGCTCAAGTTTCAGAGTACAAAGTAGATTGTACGGATTAGGTACTGTGGGGTGAATGTCCTGCACTCTGTGGTTAATCTCTCTTAGGTCTTGAACGGGTGACAGTCCCCAGTTCCTGGCTTCTTTTACTGGTAGCACAGGATTGTTCCAGGCCAATTAACAGGGCCTTAGGACCCCTATGGCCAGATATTTCTGAATATGGGGCCTTATCCCATCTTTAGCTTTTTTTGCTTAGAGGATATTTTTTGACATTGATTGGGGAAGCTGAGGTTTTTAACTCCACTGCTATTGGAAGTTGTTTAAAGGCCAGGCCTAACCCAGCAGTCTTTGCCCATGCATCTGGGTAATCTGTTATCCATTTCTGGGGTAGTTTACCTGTTTGATCTGTCTTGGGGGGTGTGAAGAGTGGATGTTCATCTTCTACTAATATTGTTAAAGCCGTGACTATAGGAGTTTTTACTGAAGGATTTAGAAATTTCATTTGGGGCCCTTAAGGGTTAAAAGTTATTTTGGCCCGGAGCTTGCTGAGCAGATTTCTGCCCATCAATGGGTCCGGGCATCCTGGGATTACTAGGAAGGAGTGATGGATTTCTCCTTTCCCCAGGTCCATGTTCCTCTTATTTGTCTAAGCCCAATATTTTCTTCCATTAGCCCTCTCTCCGAGTGTGGCTGACAGACATGTCACAGAGCCACAGGCCATGTCCCTGGGGAATGGAGTCAGGAAATCGAGGAACAATAGTCTCTTCGACTCAGTGCTATTTTGTTTTGGATTCGGTATTGCCAGCCCATTGGGTTTTGCCGGCTACTCAGTTTTGGTCTCAGTATTGGACGTCCATTGCCTGTCTTTATTGTCTTGTCTTGTCTGTGTCATGTGTCGTTGCTTTCAATGTCTGTGTATCTTTCATTATGGGACAGAGCACTTCAATGCCTCTGTCCCTGACCCTTGATCACTGGACCAAAGTCTGCTTAAGGGCTCAGAATCTTTCTTTTTTTTAGTAAAACGCTAAACCTGGCATTTTACTGAACATGGATTTATGTATTATATGGCTCATCTAGGATACTCACTCATAGGTTGAATTTTCAGTTCCAAAAGTGTTTAACAGGAGTGATCTCTTCTCACAATTTGTATCTGCCAAGTCAACCACCTCACAAGAATGTACGTGTGGTACCAGGTAGGATTCTATGTGTGCATATAAAAATACATGTGCTCAATAGGCTACAGCGAAAGGGAGACAGGAATTCCCATATTTGTTAACTTTAAAAAAACAAGGAGAACTATTTCAACAAACAGTTGAATAGATTTATAACATGCAAAGGGCAAGTCCAACTATACACCATGCCTCCTCTGAACTGCTTGTATTTCTATTCTGTTTGGGTTATTTTTCTCCATCATATTAAGATTAGTAGTCAGAGTCTAGTAGTTTATGAGTTAATGTCAGGGATTCAGTATTTCGAATGGAAAATTGGAAAATTTATCTGATGTGTATCCAAATATGTGCTGCACAAAAATCTTCCCACTCTCATCCAGGACAATGCCTTGACATTACCTTTGTACAAAGTAAGACACAATTAAGAAGAAGAATTAGAAAATCTGTGAATACATATCTGAAATGGAAAATGCTCAGGAGTTCACAACCTTGGAGGTGGTAGAGGAGTTTCCAAAATAAGGGACAGTGTAAACACTCCACAAACATGGAGCTCTGCTGGTATTAAGACTTCTTCAGAAACTGCCTCTCAGGTTGGGCACTTGAAATATATGTTGTTGTCAGGAGCTTTAGCTTCCTTTGTAGTGAGACCATCAATGATGGGTCTGCAACTATGTGACCTGGAACACATGGTTTCTTATTTTCCAATGAACATGAGGCAGCAGTGATGAATTCTCTCTTTGTATGTAAACTGTGGACACTGGGGGCTAAGTGTCTCCCCGTGTGAACTGTGAAGCCATGTAGTCATCCTCCACTTTTCATGGTGTTTCTTGCTCCTGCACTGGGAGTTTGGTAGTTGCTTCATGAAATACAAAGAGTTCAACTGGGACACAGTGCTGGAGAAAGTTCTGTAACGTGTGGTGTGTCAGGGTCTGCAGGAGAATGCACCAAGCAGTGTTCTATCCCTCATAGCTTGCCCAATTTCCCCCCTTGTCCATATCAACTAGATTCTGAACATTGCCCTGAAACCTCTCCATATAACAACATGTCTTTACATATAATGGTCTGCTATCTGCACTATGTCAGTTACATGCCATTTGGAAGCCAATGGCCGATCCACATGGCCCCACAACAGATGTTTTATTTTTTTTATTTTTTTTCACACACCTGCCCACCACTGCTCTAGTCCCACTACTCAGCAGGCTCCAACTACAGGCATCTCTGTTCTACACCATTTTCATGAAACCGAGTCAATCAAGTCACTGTGTCGTATACTCTTGAACTGCAACAGGACATTCAAAGGTTCTCCAGTGCCACCTGGTCATGGAAATTTCAAAAATTTCACGGTATTTATCTAGACATTTTTCAAGTATGAAGTTGGAGGCACTGTGAGTTTCAATTCATTGTGGAGCCAGTAAATGTTGAGGAAGCTCATTTCAATGAATCTCTGGAGAACTCTCACAGGCAAAGCTTCCCAAAGAGTGGCCAAAAGGTCACATGAAGCCAGGACCATTGAGGTCTACATATGAGGTCCATGTGTGTTTTGAATCTCAACTATGGTTGCCAAGTCTTTCAGAATAAAATCATGTGATATCCTGGCTGAGATTCCCAGTGCTCTGTGGAAAGTGACCCTGATCTCAGTTTCCAAGGGCAACACTCATGCGTGGCCTACTAAAATCTCAACACAATTCATGGCAATACTTCTTTGAGATAAATTCCAGAACTTAATCTCTAAGGGGAATCACACCAGAGTTCAGGCCCAGGTGGACCCAGTCATCTCTTCCAACCACCACACAAATGACCACAATTAAAACCAAAACACTCCCACATGGGCCTCATCTTCTTCCATATAGATACTCATCATAACCTCTGGCTGGAATTTACCATGAGGGGCGCAGCCCAAGACAGTGTCCAAAAAAAGCTCCCTTGCCCCTCATTTGCCAAAAGTCAGCGTGGCTTGGATACCCTTCCTTTGAACCAGGAATGATCAAATAACCCTGCCATTAATACTGCTCTGCTTCTCCAATTTGAGGCCTACTGACTTTCAGGTATAAATTCTTTATGTGATTTGGAGTCATGAGAAAACCCAAGCACCTATGGGCTACCTCTGCAGGGCCTGGAAGAACTCATTTGTCCCAAAGAATCCCTATTCTCACTTGATGGAAATCAGGAACGGTAAAGGTCGGGTGAACCGCAGAAGAAAAGACCAACAAGAGAATGTCTCATGCAACAGCAAAGGGTTTATTGGGGGTCCAGCATGCTGGGGCTCAGAGCTCACTTCTGAGGAGCAAAGAACAAAGACCCACGAGAATAACTTGAGCAAAGTTTATATACATTCTTTAGACAGGGCAGCGACTTTACATACATCATATCTTCTTTTAGCAAATAATCATATACCAAGGGAAAATCAAATAACAACTCTAAAACATGATAAGCAAATTTATTGGCGGGAGCATGCCGGGCAGGGGATGATTGGTCAGCCCTGAGAAGGGCTATACATTTAAACTAATTGGTTGAAGCCCTGAGATATATACGTGCAGATCTGCATGGTTTCTGGGAAGGGGTTGTTATTTAACTAGGTGGTCAGGGAAGATTTCAGCACACATCTAATGGGCAGTTCTGGGAATTGTCTTAAATGCCACAGGAATTTCAGGTTCTTAGTGCAACTTGGAAGCTTTACAAAACCTGGTTCTTTACGTTTCAATTTCAATTTCTTTTATTCTTTCATTTCCCACTCCTTTTTCTGACTACTTTTAATCTTAAAAATAATGAGTCATAATTATTGCGGGGTCTCACATTCTATTTCTGCCAGTGGAGTCTATTTCTGTCTGATTACCATGAGTTTTACCTGTCCAATTTGAGCCTGGAGAAAGGAAACTACGCGGTTAAGCAAACAAGTTTCCACAGTTAGCAACACCATAAGGATGATCAGGGGTCCCGCTAAGCCTGATAGAAGTGTAGTTAACCAGGGGGACTGGGTAAACCATGACTCAAAACACCCTTGTTGAATCTCCCTTTCTCTCTGGCGCTCTTCAAGTCTTTTTCTCAATTTACCCACGGATTATTTTGCAACTCCAGTATGGTCAGCATAAAAACAACATTCTTCTATCAGTGAAGCACAGAGGCCATGAAATGTGTTGGAATTTATGGAGGCCACGCTTGAGACTCACCCTTGGAAACTGAGATCTATAGCAAGGGTGGCTTTCCACAGAGCACAGGGAATCTCAGCCATGATATCATATGATTTTATTTTGAAAGACTTGGCAGAAATAGTTGGGAAGCCTTGCCGGTGAGAGTTCTCCAGAGCTTTCATTGAAATGATCTTCCTCATCATTTTATGGTTCCTGAATGAATTAAACACACAGTGCCTCCAACTTCATCCTTGAAAAATGGCTACATAAATACAATGACATTTTTGAAATTCCCATGACCAGGTGGCATTTGAGAATCTTTGGATGTCCTGTTGCTGATTTGAGTGTACCGGACAGTGCCTTGATTGACTGGGTTTCATGATAATGGTGTAGAAAAGAGATGTCAGTAAGTTGGAGCCTGCTGATTACTGTTCATAGAGCAGTGTTTTGCAGGTGTGTGATAAAACATCTGTGTTGGGGCCATGTGGTTCTGCCATTGACTTCCAAATTGGTTGTGACTGACATGGTGCAGCCAGCAGAAGATCTTGTTATATGGAGAAAGCATCTTGTTATATGGAGAAATTTCAGGGCAATGTTCAGAATCAGGTTGTTATGGTCAAGGGGGCAACCAATGTGGATAGAAGACTGTTTGTTGCATTCTCCCGCAGACCCTGACACACGACATGTGACAGAACTCCCTCCAGCACTGTGTCCCAGTTGAACTTTTTGTATTTCATGAAACATATACCAAACTCCCAGTGCAGCAGCAAGAAATACAACAAAAAGTGGAGGATGGCCAAATAGCTTCACAGTCCACACGGGGAATCACTTAGCCCCAGTGACCAAAGTTATCTACAAAGAGAGAATTCAGCACTGCTGCTTAATGTTCATTGAAATTTAAGAGACCATGTTCTCCAGGTCACATAGATGCAGACCCAGCTTTGATGGTCTCACTACAAAGGAAGCTAAAGCTCCTGACAACATATATTTCAAGTGCCCAACCTCAGAGGAAGTTTCTCACGAAGTCTGTAGGCCAACAGTGCTCCATGATTGTGGAGTTTTACCCTGTCCATTACTTTTGGAAACTCCTCTACCACCTCCAAAGTTATGAACTCCTGAGCAATATCCATTCGAGATATGTTTTCACAGATTTTATTACTCTTCTCCTCTAATTGTGTCTTAATTGGGGCGAAGGTAATGTCAAGTAATTGTTCTGGATGAGAGTGGAAGGATTTTTGTGTAGCATATATTTGCATACACATTGGATTCATTTTCCACTTTTCCATTTGAAATACTGAATCCCTAACACTTCCCTATACCCTAATAGACTCTGTCACCTAATCCTAATATGATGGAGAAAAATAACCCAAACAGAATTTTAATAGAAGCAGTTCAGAAGAGGCATGGGGTATAGTTGGACTTGCCTTTTGCATTATAAAGGGTAGGAGTTATAAATCTAGTCATTTTTTTTGAAATAGTTTTCCATGTGTTTTTAAAGTTAACAAATATGTGAATTCCTGTCTCCCTTTCACTGTAGCCTATTCATCACATGTATTTTTATAAGCACATGTAGAATCCTACCTGGTACCACACGTACACTATTGTGTGGTGGCTGAATTGGTAGATACAAATTGTGAGAAGAGATCACTCCTCCTAAACGCTGTTGGAACTGAAAATTCAACCTATGGGTGAGCCTCCTAGCTGAACAACATTATACATAAATCCATGTTCAGTAAAATGAATATTTTCGATCTGTGAATGATATATTTTTCATGGTGAATTTCAATTGGCATATAGTGCTACTCTTAATATTTGTGTGTGTTTGTGTGTGTGTATTTATATATATATATATATATATATATATATATATATATATATATATATATATATATAAATATACACTCTCCAGATTTTTCAAAATTTGAAATATATGTGTATCTTTATACATTTCCTAAATTCATTCATATTCAAGTACGTGGATTTATAATCATCTTTTCACAAGATTATTCTCAGAAATATTCAGCCACCTGGAATACCTATTTGTTTCCTTCTACTGAAAACTAACTTCAGTGAACGGTGTATACAAATCCTAATATTTCTACAGTAACTGACCCAGTTTAACATCAATGCAAGTAGACTCCTATGGGACATGATGTGTATTTTGAAGTTCATTTTTTTCAACACTGGTACATTACTATTTCTTTAGTTTATGCACATCATTGGATATATATTTCATCCACAAGTTCACACATTTATAGTCATTTGTTTCACTTTCAATCACTTTCTACTTCAGAACACCTATATTCCTCCATGTTTATTGACTGATCGTTTCATGAGACTTCTTTCCAAACACATTATTTTTGATTTCCATAATTACTTTTGAAGAAAATCTCACACACCCTAAATGATGAACCATAACACTAATATTACCATTAGATGTATTACTGGTTGGAATGAATGATTTTATATCAATATATTATTTCTTATATATTTTCAGATATCAATTCAATCCATTATTTACAGTTTAACCAGTTATATTATTTATACACAGTATTGTCTATTCATGCTTATCTCTATATTCATAGACACACGGTACACCTGTTTATACCCCCTATACTAATTTATTCGTTTTCAAAATATTTCTCCCAGAAATGGGGGAAGAAATACTCATGTCACCTGAGCTACATATACATTTTATCACAGCAATATTCTGGACACAAAAAAGCAAATGTCACAGTTATAATTGTACCAATGGAAAGGTCGGGCGAGTATTGGAGGAAGAAACCACCAAGAGACTGTCTCATGCAACAGCAAACTGTTTATTGGGGGTCCAGCATGCTGCGGCTCAGAGTTCACTTGAATTTAGCAGAGAGCCCTGAGAACAGCTTAAGCAGAGCTTATATACTTTCCTTGGAGATGGCAGGGAGTGAAGTTTATTGATGGGTCAGGGCAAGTGTGCGGTGTGCATGCAAATGTATGAGGGAGTGCATTCTTCAGTTAGTCAGTTGGGGACATCACACTCTGGGAAGAAGATTAGCAAAGAGTTCTCAAGATTTCAACAGTGTTTTGCTAAGCATACAGAAAAACAGGAAGTGGCAAGTACCTATTTTATTAACTTTTCATTCCCCACTTCTTCTTCAGGTTACTTTTAATCATAAAAGTGATCATTGGGGGGTGTCACATTTTATGTCTGCTAGTGGGGTATATTGTTGTCTGATTACCATAAGTTTAACATGCCCAATTTGAGCTTGGAGAAAGGAAACTACATGGTTGAGCAAACAGCGCCCTACAGTTAGCAATAATATGAGGATTATTAATGGATCGGCCAAGGCTGATAAAAGCGTAGTTAACCCCGGGAGACTGTGTGAATCAAGACTCAAACCACCCTTTGTGGGCCTCTGTCTCTGGTTGACGCCCTTCAAGTCGTTTTCTTAATTTACTCATAGATTGTTTTACAACTCCAGTATTGTCGGAATAAAAACAACATTCTTCCCTCAATGCAGCACAAAGGCCCCTTCTCTCATGAAGAGGAGGTCCAACCGTCGCCTGTTCTGTAAAAGTACTTCAGAGTAAGAGGTTAAAGATTTCTGTAAAGCTGTGATGGAGGTTTTAAATATCTTTAAGTGTTGGTCTATTGCTGCTTCTCATTGAGTCATTTGTTGTGTCCCATTGACTAGGGCAGTGGTTCCTGTGCCCAACTCTGCAGCAACTCCTATTCCTAATAGGATGGCTAAAGTGAGGGATACAGGTTTCCGGTGGAACCGGGATTTATGCCCCCCTATTTGAAATTTAAATGAACCTGCGTCATGATAGAGCACTCTGGGAAACATCTGCACCATTACATAATTAAGCACATCTGTTGCCCATTTTATGAACACATAAACAATGTTTAAGTATATCGAATTATACTGTTGTAGGGACAGAAAAGGCAAGGCACCTAAGATAGCACCGAAGCTAGGGAAATAGTCCTATTTGGTTGCAAATGGATTTAGAAGGTATTGCTTCTTTTGTAATCAATTAATCCCCTGGACCCCAAGTTTAGGTAGTTTCAGAATTTTTTACCCAACATGTAAGTAAAGGGACTCAGAAGTTCACAGTCTGCAGAAGTTCACAAAAGTCAATTTTTGTTTCTGTTTTATTTCCTCTGTTCTGGGCAAGTTAACTTCTTAAGAACACCTGAGAGGGGGAGAGCTTTTGTCTTCTTTTTTTTCTCCCTGCCAGCTCTAAAAATGGAGCCCAGTTGGTAACTTCTTTATCTTAGTAATGTAGCCATCTCTGTGAAGCCCCAACTCAAGGCCAGAGACCTTGTTCACATATTTTGTGAAAAACTAGTAAGGGGGTGTCTAGCTTCGGAGTGCTGATTTTTCCAGCCAGTGGCAAGTAGAACAGGGCAACAAGAATTGAGGAAGTTTATCTACATTGAACTCTTTCATAGGGACTCTTTTGCTGAAAGTCCTAAAGTCAGGCATGGTGAAGACTTCTGGAGAAGGTCAGTTAAGACTTTTCTGTGGTCCTGGTACAGAGGGGGAAGACATGGAAGGCGGTGGGTGAGTGCAGCTCTGTGGATTTCAGAATGAGGAAGGACAGATGTAAAAGTATAATGGGAAAGGGGTTTGGAATTTTGCTAGCAAGAAAAACTTGAGCAGTAGAACAGGTAGAGCAGAGGGGAAGATGGGAGTGAGTATATCAAAAAGCCTGTGAGGGACTTTAAATTCTTAGTAACCTGTTTTCAGTGTTGACAAAGCAACTTCAAAGGCCATTTTTATTACATCTTGGATAGGGGTCTGAGGGTTCCCTCAGCCTGTTTGGGCTTTTGGTTAGCTGGTAAGAGGACCTGTTGGGACCCGGTGCGAACACTGACAAGAGAAGAGAGGAGTGAGTCGGTAGAGGAGTACCTCAGTACCTGCTACCTCAGCAGGGGGGCAATGGTCTGAAAACCGGCGGAGGTTTGGGTATTTGATCTAGTAATGGAGGGGAGAAATCAGGTTGCTGAGGTGGGTTTGACAGCAGAGTGTCTGGAGCAGAAGGCAGAGGGTGAGGATCTATTTGGGAAGCATAGTTCAGGATTTGAGCGAAGGAGAAAAAAGGCCTCCACCTAGGGGAATTTCCTTCCACTTTTTTGAGCACTTGCCGAAGTTAAAAAGGTCACGCAGAATTTGAGGATCTAGAGACCCCTCTGGGGGCCATCAGTTTTGGTTGTCTAATTGGTAATATGGCCAATGCTGTGTACTGAATTTGATGATGAGTTTGGGTTCCACTAGGCAGCCCCTATATGCTCGCATCCCCATGACTTACAGAAAAAGTCAGCTTTTCCCTCACACAGCCGTGGCTTTTGTGGCTTTGATAACTGCCGGGTAAACATAGTAATCTAGGCTAGCAAACTTGCTTCTGACTCGCGTGTTCCTTCACCCATAATAGCAAAACTCACACACTCTTCCTGATAAACTGTAACCCTAATATTACCATTAGATGTATAATTCATTGGAATTAATGTATGTATACCAATATAAGATTTCCTGTATGTTTTTAGATATCAATTAAATCCATTATTTAAAGTTGGAACCAGTTATATTATTTATTCACATTATGGTCTATTCATTCATTATCTCTATTTTCATAGACACAGGGTAAACCTATTTTTACCCCCAATACTAATTTATGCATCTTCAAATATTGCTCCTAGAAATGGTGGAAGAAATACTCATGTCACCTTATCTACATATATATTTTATCACAGTAATATTCTGGACACAAAAACCAAAGTTCACACTTTTGCTTCTACTAAAAAGTAAATGGAAAGTGAGCATGGATTACTTAAAACATCCACCTTCGGGTTGCCTAATGCTCTCAAATGTCAATCATATTGGTGACTACATATTTGTTTCTTCCTAACATTATATATTCAATCAAGCCTGTTGAAATTGTCTAATCCTATCACTCACTTTATACTTTGCCTGATTTCCTAATGTCTCTATTGATATCAGCTTTCCTACATATTTTCACCAGTTCATCATTGTGACTGACTTCACATGTGCTGACATTTACACTCATTCTCTACCAGAAACCCTATTGCTAAAGAACTTTTGGTCCAAATCCTATACTCACTCTTCTTCCAAAATCTACCGACTACCTTCCCAATCCTGCCGACTATCCCTCTTTGACTGGATGTTCTCTGCTACATTCATACATCCAAAGTAAATGGTCCTATGCCATTGTATGTCGATTTATCTGAGACATCTGTGCAGAACGTAATTCAAAGCTAAGTATCTCCATCAAGGGCCCAATGCCCTTCTGGTCTTCAAATCTTACCTAGATTTCTGTTTCCATACTTATATTTTACCTTTCACCTCTTCTTATAAATATCACAGGTTCCCTATACCATTATTCATCCAGCAGAATGATTCCTAACCCAAATCGAACATGTTATTAATCCTAGCCATACACAGTTTCCTCAATCTAACTTTACAGAAGAGAAGGGACAGAGTTATTCTTACTATAGAAATGTAGGGGATCTTTCACCTGCTGAGAACCTCAAAGGTCCATGCAGAAATGATCCCTGGAGAAGATGTATGCAGCTATGAAGGACCTGAGAGAGCAAGAGTCATCATCCCTGGCAAACAACTTGATCTGGATGGTCTGAATGATTCACTCTCTTCTCAATGTAGAGAAGGTGGACCAATCCAGGCCTTAGTAGAGAGCTGTTCCTTGGTGGCTATGGTTGATATACCATTCCAACTTGTGAAAGTGTCACAGGAAGTAGGGGCAACCTCCATCTCATGGGACTCTTGGAAGCAACTGTTAGGACATATGGTTACCAAAGCAGTGACCTCATTCATTTCCTGATGGAAGTGACCTCACCTCACTTCCTTGTTGATGGAACTCTCTGAAATTGGGATCCAGGAAGCCAGGCATCCAGAGCCAGACCCAGTCCCAATTTCAGTGTGCTCACTTGAATGGAATTACCAAGGAGAGGGTCAGTCATTCTTGGTACCTACTGATGTGAGGATGGGCAAATGCCAGGAAAGCTCTGAAGAGGCTCGTTTCCTGAAAAAGCAGGTAGTGGCTCACCCCTGGCTACTGAAAACCTCAGAGAGTTGGCCAAGGGACCAGATATGAGACAGGACAGGCCATGTCTGGGAAAGATAGTATGGCCCACCAGTTAGAGAACACTCCAGATAGTCACAGACCTACTTGGTGGAAGGAGGTGCCTTTGTGGGTGTGGGTGTGAGTTTGTGGTTATGTCTCATGTTCTGAGAATAGGTAGGAAAGGCGGTTTGTTTTGTTTTGCCTGGACTGTTTCTAAAATGTCATTTGACAAGGCAAGTGTTTCTATATCTGTGTATCCCACTGTGTCTGTGGATGTAGACATTAGAAAAGAGAATGCATCAATGAATGTTTCCTGTGTAATAGAGAGCTTTCTAGCATTCATCCTGCCCAATTTATGAATAGAGTGTGACTAGCCTTATTGATGTGCAATACTTGCTATCTTCCTAAGTTCCTGTTTTCTTTCTGAATTCTGTCCTCTCTACAGAATAGGCTCATGGATTTGTGTCCAAGATATGTAGCACCTCCAAGCTCTGTCACATGGACATGTACTGGATAGCTGAAGGGAATGGGAGCATTTCAGAAAACTCAGATATCAGTGTGAGTAGGAAAGTCTTATTGAAGAAACCCTGCTTGGTGCCATTTGCTTACCTAATGTTCTGTTGCCCTGAATGTCAGGAATGTCTTTGCCTCATGCCACCCTTTTGTGAAGCCTGAAGAAAACAGTTTTCAAATGGTAATGAATGGGCATCACCTGTGTCTCTTTGCTTAAAATGCTTTGGAAAAGCATGTGTCTGAATAAGGCTCTTCACCCTGTGTGAGGCTGTGGCTTAAATTCTTAGCACCTGATGGATCTAAATAAAGATCCTATATGTGCATCCAAAACCGAAATGGCAAAAAGATCAGTCATTGTGTATGAAGTCTTTTGCCTTCTTCTGTTAGGTTCCTGACCTCCATCAAGTGAGAATAGGGATCCTTTGGGTCAAATGAGTTCTACAAACCCCTGCAGAGGTGCTTGGGGTATCTCATGACTCCAAATAACATAAAGAATCTATACCTGACTGTCAGTAGGCCTCAAATTGGAGAAGCAGAGATGTATTAATGGCAGGCCTATTTGATCACTCCTGGTTCACAGGAAGGGTGTCCAGGCCACTCTGACTTTAGGCAAATGAGTAGCAAGGGAGATTACCTTTGACACTGTTTTGAGCTGCGCCCCTCATGAAAATCACCAGCCGGAGTTAATGATGAGTGCTTATATGGAAGAAGATGAGGGCCATGTGGGAGGGTTTTGGTTTTAATTGTGGTCATTTGTGTGGTGGTTGCAAGGGATGACTGGGTCCACCTGGGCTTGAACTCTGGCGTGATTCCCCTTAGAGACTAAGTTCTGAAACTGACCTCAGATAAGTATTGTCATGAATTGTGTTGGGATTTTAGGAGGCCACTCAGGAGAGTTGCCCTTGGAAACTGATCTAGGGCCAGGGTTGCTTTCCACAGAGCACTGGGAATCTCAGCCAGGATATCACATGATTTTATTCTGAAAAACTTGGAAGCAAGAGTTGAGAGGCAAAACACACATGGACCTCACATTGTAGACCTCAATAGGCCTGGCTTCATGTGACCTTTTGGCCACTCTTTTGGAAGCCTTGCCTGTGGCAGTTTTCCAGAGCTTTCTTTGAAATGAGATTCCTCACATTTAATGGTTCCTGAATGAATTGAAACCCACAGTGCCTACCACTTCATCCTTGAATAATGGCTACATAAATACCATGAAATTATTGAAATTCCCATGAACAGGTGGCACTGGAGAACCTTTGGGTCTCCTGTTGCTGATCATGAGTGTACCAGACAGTGCCTTGATTGACTGGGTTTCATGAAAATGGTGTAGAACAGAGATGCCAGTAAGTTGGAGCCTGCTGAGTAGTGGGCTTAGAGCAGTAGTGGGGAGGAGTCTGATAAAACATCTGTGGTGGGGCCATGTGGATCTACCATTGGCTTCCAAATGGCTTGTGACTGACATGGTGCAACCAGCAGACCCTTATAAGTAAAGGCATCTTGTTATATACAGAGGTTTTAGGGCAATGTTCAGAATCAGGTTGCTATAGTCAAGGGGGGCAAGCTATATGGGATAGATGCCTGGTTGGCGCATACTCTTGCTGACCCTGACCCACCACACGTGACAGAACTCCCTCAAGCACTGTGTCCCAGTTGAACTCCTGGTGTTTCGTGAAGCAAATACCAAACTCCCAGTGCAGCAGCAATAAACAAAAGAAAAATTCGAGGATGACCAAATGGCTTCACAGTCCACGGGGGGGGGGAGACACTTAATTCCCAATGGCCACAGTTTGCTTTCAAAGAGAGAATACAGCACTGCTGCCTCATGTTCATTGGAAAATAAGAAACCATATCTTCCAGGTCACATAGATGCAGACCTAGCTTTGGTGGTCTCACTACAAAGGAAGCTAAAGCTCCTGACAACAACATATATTTCATGTGTCCAAACTCAGAGGCTGTTTCTCAAGAAGTCTTTAATCCAGCAGAGCTCCATGTTTGTGGCCTGTTTACACTGTCCCTTACTTTTGGAAACTCCTCTACCACCTCCAAGGTTGTGAACTCCTGAGCATGTTCCATTCCAGATATATATTCAGAGATTTTCAAACTCTTGTCGTATAATTGTGTCTCACTTTGGGTAATGGTTATGTCAATGCATTGTTCTGAATGAGTGTGAGAGGATTATTTTGTAGCACATATTTGCCTTCCCATTGGATTCATTTTCCATTTTTTTTTCGGAAATACAGAATCCCTGACACTACCCCATACCCTAATAGACTCTGACTACTAATCTTAATATGATGGAGAGAAATAACCCAAACAGATTGGAAATTCAAGCAGTTCAGAGCAGGCACGGTGTACAGTTGGACTTGCCTTTTGCATGATAAAGTGTAGCTGTTATAAATCTAGTCAATTTTTTGTTGAAATATGTCTCCATGTCTTTTTAAGTTAACAAATATATGAATTCCTGTCTCCCTTTCTCTGTAGCCTATTCAGCATATGTAATTTTATATGCACATATAGATTCCTACGTGGTATCACATGTATATTCTTTTGAGATGGCTGATTTGGCAGATACAAATTGTGAGCAGAGATCACTCCTACTAAACGCTTTTGGAACTGAAAATTCAAATTATGAGTGAATTTCCTAGTTGAACAACATTATACATAAATCCAAGTTCAGTAAAATAAATATATTTGGATCTGTGGATGATATATATTTCAAGATGAATTTCGATTGGCATATATATTGCTAATTTTTAATGTCTGTGTTATATATATATATATACACACACACACACACACACACACACACACACACACTCCAGATTTTTCAAAATATAAAATATATGTGTCTTATTATACATTCTATAAATTTATTCATGTTTTTGTGTGTGGATTTATAATCAACATTTCACAAGATTTTTCTCAGAAATATTCATCCACCCGAAATACGTATTGTTTCCTAGTACTGACAACTAACTTCAGTGAATGGTGCATTCAAATCCAAATATTTCTACAATACCTCACCCAGTTAACATCAATGCAAGTAGATTCCTATGGGATATGATGTGTGTTTTGACATTAATTTTTTCAACACTGGTATTTTACTATTTCTTCAGTTTATGCACATCATAGGATATATATTTCATCCACAATTTCGCAAAATTATAGGCATTGATTTCACTTTCAATCACTTCCTGTTTCAGAACACATGTATTCCTCCAGGTTTCTTGATGGGTCTTTTCATGAGACTTCTTTCCAAACACATTATTTTCGATTCCCATAATCACTTTTGAAGCAATACTCACAAACCCTTCATGATAATCCATAACACTAATGTTAACATTAGATGTACAACTGGTTGGAATGAATGAATGTATATCAATATAAGATTTCTTATATATTTTCAGATATCAATTCAATCCATTATTTAAAGTGGAACCAGTTATATTATTTATTCACACTATGGTCTATTCATGCATTATCTCTATATTCATAGACACAGGGTACACCTCATTGTACCCCCAATACTAATTTATACGTCTTCAAAATATTGCTCCCAGAAATGGTGGAAGAAATACCCATGTCACCTTATCTACATATACAATTCATCACAATAATATTCAGGACACGAAAAGCAAATGTCACACTTATGATTGTACCAAACCTAAATGGAAAGTGAACATGGATTACTAAAAACATCCATGTCCAGGTTGCCTAATGCTCTCATTTGAAAATCCTATTGGTGACTCCATATTTGTTTCTTCCAAAGATTATATATTCAAACTCAACCCTGTTGAAAAAGTCTAATCCTGTCATTCACTTTATACTTTGCCTGATTTTGTAATGTCTCTATTGATATCTTCTTTCCTTCATATTTTGCACAGTTCATCATTGTGACTGAATCTTCACATGTGGTGACACATACATTTACTCTCTAACTAAAACCCTATTGCTAAAGAACATTTGTTCCAAATCCTATATCCACTCTTCTTCCTAAACCTACCGACTATCTTCCTAATCCTAACTTCTATCACTTTTTGACTGGATGTTCTCTTCTACATTCAATCATCCAAGGTACAAGGTCGTATGCCATTGTTTATCCATTTATCTGAGACATCTGTGCAGAACCGAATTCAACGCTACGTATCCTAATCAAGGGCCCAATGACATTCTGGGCTTCAAATCTTACATAGATTTCTCTTTTCTTAATTATGTTTTACTTAAATATATTGTTGTAAATATTGCAGGTTTCCAATCCCTTAATTCACCCTGCAGAATTATTTCTAACCGAAATCGAATTTGTTATTAACTCTAACCATACACTGTTCCCTCAATCTTACATTACAGAATAGCAGGGACAGAGTTGGTGTTAAACACAGGAATGTAGGGGATCTTACTCATGCTAAGAACTTTGAAGGTCCATGGAGAAATGATCCCTGGAGAAGATGTAGGCAGCTATGAAGGACCTGAGAAAGCAAATGTCATCTTCCATGGGAAGCAACCTGGTCAGGATGAAGGGTTGTGTCTGAATCAGCCTCTCTCTTCGCAATGTAGAGAAGATGGACCAAACCAGGCCTGTGTAAAGAGCTGTTCCTGGGTGCCCATGTTTGATATACCATTCTAACTTGAGAAAGTGTCACAGGAAGTAGGGGCAGCCTCCATCTCATGGAACCCTTGGAAGCAACTGTTAGGAAAAAGTGGTTGCAAAGGCAGTGACCTCATTTAGTTCAGGAAGGAAGTGACCTCACCTCACATCCTTGGTGATGGAACTCTCTGAACTTGGCATCCAGGAAGCTAGGCACCCAGAGCCAGTCTCAGTCCCAGTCCCAGTAGACTCACTTCTTTGGATTTACCAAGGACAGAGTCAGTCTTTCTTGTTACCTACTGATGTGAAGATGGCCAAATGCCAGGAAAGCTCTTAAGAGGGGCCTTTCCTGAGAAAGCAGGTAGTGTCTCACCACTCGCTCCTGACAACTTCACAGAGTTGGCCAAAGAGACCAGATCTGAGATAGACAGGCCATTTCCAGTGAACATAGTATGGCCCACCAGTCAGAGGACACTCTTGAGAGTCACAGACCTACTTGGGGGAAGGAGCTGCTTTTGTGGGTGTGGGTGTGGTTTTGTGGTTTTGTCTCAAGTTCTGAGAATAGGTAGGAAAGGCAGTTTCTTTGGATTGGCGTTGACTGTTTCCAGTAAGTCGTTTGACAAGGCGAGTGCTTCTATATCTTTGTATCCCACTCTGTCCGTGATTGTAGACATTAGAAAAATGAATGCATCAATGGATACGTCCTGTCTAGTAGAAAGCTTCCCAGCATTCATCCTGCCCAATTTATGAATGGACTGCTGTTTGCCTTATCAATGGGCAACACCTGCTATCTTCCTAAGTTCCTGTTTTTTTTCTGACTTCTGGCCACTCTCCACTATAGGCTCATGGTTTTTTGTCAAAGATATGTACCACCTCCAAGCTCTGTGACATGGCCATGTACTGGACAGCTGAAGGGAATGGGAGCATCTCAGAAATCTCAGATATAAGTGTGACCAGTAAAGTCTCAGTGGAAAAACCCTGCTTTGGGCCTTTTTCTTACCTATTGTTCTGTTGCCCTGAATGTGAGGAAGGTCTTTGCCTCAGGCCACACCTTTGTGAAGCCTGAAGAAAACAGTTTTCAAATGGAAATGAGTGGACATCACCTGTGGCTCCCTGCTTAATTGCTTTGGAAAGGGATGTGTCTGAATCAGCATTTTGGCCCTGTGTGAGGCTGTGGCTTAGATTCTCAGTACCCTATGGATCTAAAGACAGATCCCTTGTGTGAATCCAAAACAAAAATGGCCAAAAGAGAACTCATTGTGGATGAAGTCTAACCTACTCAACTAACCAACTCACAGTGAAAGTAAGTAACTTTTGAAGTGAAGGAGACCCCAGGAAACTTTGAAGTGGATACAGGGGCAATATATTCAGCCCTTAAGGCCACATTGGGCCCTCTACAAATAAAAGGTCTCTAGTTCAATGGGCTAAGGGCAGTAAATATTGGGCTGTGACAACTAAGAGGACCATGCACCTGAGGAAAGGAAAAATCCATCACTCTTTCTTAGTAATCCCAGAATGCCCAGCCCCATTGATGGATAGAGATCTGCTCATTAAGCTCTGGGCCAAAATAACTTTTAACCCTCAAGGCCCCCAAGTGGAATTTCTAAATCCTTCAGTAAATACTCCTATAGTCACAGCTCTAACAATGTCAGTAGAAAATGTACATCAACTCACTCACCTAGGTTCAAAGAAACTGCAGGCATTCCTGAAGAATCAAGAACAGAGTTTTCGACTAACCGACTCACAGCAAAAGGAAATATCTGAATGGGTAACAAAAGCCTGTCGGGTCCATCAATGGGTTAATGCTTACCCTTTCAAGCTTCCTGTAGGAAAGCACCTTCGAGGCACCAGACCAGGACAATTCTCGGAAGTGGACTTTACTGAAATTAGGCAGCAAGTTATGGTCTTAAATATCTCCTAGTCTTTGTAGATACATTTTCAGGATGGATTGAAGCCTTCCCAACAAAAAAAAAAAGAAAAGAAACAAAAAAACCATGGCGCAAATGGTGGTCAAGATGATTCTGAAAGATATTTTTTCAAGATATGGCCTGCCTACAGTAATAGGGTCTGATAATGGACCGGGGTTCATGGGCAAGATAGGTCATAAGGTAACCATTACCCTGGTGAGTAATTGGTAGTTACATTATGCTTATAGACATCAGAGCTCAGGACAGGTAGAAAAAATAAATAGAACCATTAAAGAGACCATAATTAAATTAAGCTTAGAGACCTGCATAAAAGATTGGACTATGCTCCTGCCTTATGCACTGTTTCATGCAAGAAATACTCCCTCTATTTCTTTGTGTAACCGCTCCCCCTGTGAAATTCTCTGTGGTGCCCCTCCTCCAGTAAGGAACCTAACCCCAATTCTAAGACCTAAGGATCCCTTACACACCCTCTTGCTTGACAGACTTAAAGCTCTTGAAAGAACTCAGTGATACCTGTTATAACAGCTGGCCATGGCCTACCAACCTGGGGATGAGGGGACTCCACATTGATATCAAGTAAGAGACTTCATCTACATAAGACGACATCAGGTGTCATCCCTGGAACCCCACTGGAAAGGATCATACCAGGTGCTACTTATAACACCTACAGTGGTAAAGGTAGACGGAATCACTTGCTGAATCCATGCCTCTCATCTCATGCCTGCGCCCTGTCCAGACTCTTGCTGGATACTGGAAATGACTGGTAACCCTTTCAAATTGCATATTCGGCGTGTGGATAAGGCTATAGACTCTCCCCTTGGCCACCAGTAGTCCTAACCCTCATCAGCCCATTCAGCAGTGATGGCTGATAACAAATCCTCATTGACAAGAAGAATGGTCTATCGCACATACATCCCCCTTAGGGACCTGGTGGCCATCTCCACACCCAGACATTTGTCAGCTGGCTATAGGTTTTTCCTTTTGGGATATCCCTGATAAAGCAGATCCCACTAAAATTCCATTAAATCCCTTCCGTATCATAGATAATGGAAACAAACATTATGGATGTAGGAACACGTGAGCCAAATGCATGTTGGCTAGCCTAGATTACTATGTCTGCCCAGCATACTATCAAAGCCACAAACAGCCTCGGCTGTGTGGAGGAAAGCTGACTTCTTCTGTAAGTCATGGGGATGTTAGCATACAGGGACTGCCTGGTGGAATCCAAACTCCTCATCAAATTCAGTACACAGCATTGGCCATATTACCAATTAGACAACGGAAACCCCCTTGCTGAGGTGGGGGGTACCCCTCCACCCAGACACTCCTCTCTTCTCCTGTCAGTGCCCACAACGGGTTCCACCAGGTCCTCTTAGCAGCTAACCCAAAGCTCAAACCAGCTGAGGAGAACCCTCAGACCCCTATCCAAGATGTAATGAAAATGCCTTTAAAGTTGCTTTGTCATCACTGAAAACAGGTGACTAAGAATTTAAAGTCTCTCACAGGCTTTTTGGGATACTCACTCCCATTTTCCCCTCTGCTCTACCTGTTCTTGTGCTTAAGTTTTTGTTGCTAGGAAAATCTCAAACGCCTTTCCCAATATTCTTTTACATCACTCCTTCCTCATTCTCAGATCCACGGAGCTGCTCTCAGCCTTGCCTTCCACGTCTTCCTCTCTGCACCAGGCCAACAGAAAAGTCTTAAATGACCTTCTCCAGAAGTCTTCACCATGGCTGACTTTAGGACTTTCAGCAAAAGAGTCCCTATAAAAGAGTTCACTGTAGATAAACTTCCTCTTTTCGTGTTGCCCTGGTCTACTTGGCAACTGGCTAAAAAATCAGCACTACTAAGCTAGACACACCCTTACTAGTTTTTCACAAAATATGTGAACAAGGCCTCTGACCTTGAGTTGGACTTCACAGAGATGGCTACAATTCTGAGATAAAGAAGTTACCAACTAGGCTCAATGGTAACAGCTGTCAGGGAGAAAAAAAAAAGCTCTCCCCCTTTCAGGTGTCCTTGAAAATTTAACTTGCCCAGAACAAAGGAAAAAATAACAGAAACAAAAACTGATTTTTGTGAACTTCTGCAGACTGTGAACTTCTGAGCCCCTTCCCTTACATGTTGGGTAGAAATTCTTAAACTACCTAAACCTGAGGTTCAGGGGATTAATTGATTACAACAGAAGCAATGCGCTCTAAATCCGTTTGCAACCAAATAGGACTGTTTCTTTGTCTTTGGTGCTATCTTATGTACCTTGCCTTGTCCGTCCCTACAACAGAAAGATTCTATATACTTAAACATTGTTTATGTTTTCATGAAATGATCAACAGATGTGATTAATTATGTAATGGTGCAGATGTTTCCCAGAGTGCTCAATGATGATGCAGGTCCATTTAAGGATCAAATAGGAGGGCATACAACCCAGTTCCACCGGGAACCTGTATCTCTCACTTTAACCATCCTATTAGGAAGAGGAGTTGCTGCAGGAGTGGGCAAAGGAACCACTGCCCTAGTCCATGGGATGCAACAAATGCTCCAATTAGAAGCAGCAATAGACCAAAACTTAAAGACAATAAAACCTCCATCACAGCTTTACAGGAATCTTTAACCTCTCTCTCTGAAGTTGTTTAAAGAACAGGCGAGGGTTAAAACATCCTCTTCATGAGAGAAGGGGGACTATGTGCTGCATTGAGGGAAGAATGTTGTTTTTATGCTGACCGTACTGGAGTTGTAAAACAATCTATGAATAAATTAAGAAAACGCCTTGAAGAGTGTCAACGAGAGACAGAGGCCAAAAAAGTGTGGTTTGAGTCTTGGTTCACACAGTCCCTCTTGTTAACTATGCTTTCATCAGCCCTGGCCAGTCCATTAATAATCCTTATATTATTGCGAACTGTGCGACCCTGTTGGCTCAACCATGTAGTTTCCTTTCTCCAAGCTCAAATTGGACAAGTTAAACTTATGGTAATCAGACAACAATATACCCCACTAGCAGAAGAATAAGTGGGGAATGAAAGGTTAATAAAATAGGTACTTGTCACTTCCTGTTTTTGTGTATGCTTAACAAAACACTGTTGAAATCTTGAGAACTGTCCCCAACTGCCAAACTGCAGAATGTACTCAGTCACCCGGTTGAAAAGCAAACCGCCCACTCGCACTGACCCATCAATAAACTTCCATCGCTGCCTTCTCCAAGGAAAGTACATAAGCTCTGCTTAAGCTGTTCTCAGGGCTCTCTGCTCTATTGAAGTGAGCTCTGCGGCCCAGCATGCTGGACCCACAATAAAACCTTTGTTGTTGTATGAGACAGTCTCTTGGTGGTCTCTTCCTCCTATGCTGACCTGATCATTACAATATTTCACCGCTATATTATTATAAATATTGCAGGTTACCAATACCATTATTCATCCAGCAGAATGATTCCTAACAAAAATCGAACAAGTTATTAATCCTAACCATATCATCTTCCCTCAATCTAACTTTACAGAAGAGCAGGCACAGACTTGGTCTTACAATACAGGAATGTAGGGGATCTTTCACCTGCTGAGAACCTCAAAGGTCCATGCAGATATGATCCCTGGAGAATATGTAGGCAGCTATGAAGGACCTGAGAGAGCAAAAGTCATATTCCATGGAAAACAACCTGGTCAGGATGAAGAGATGTGTCTGAATCAGCCTCTCTCTTCTTAATGTAGAGAAGATGGAACAAACCAGGCCTGTGTGGAGAGTTTTTCCCAGATGCCTATGGTTGATATACCATTCTAACTTGTGAAATTGTAACAGGTAGTAGGGACAGCCTGCATCTCATGGGACCCTTGGAAGCAACTGTTAGGACAAAGTGGTTGCCAAGGCAGTGACCTCATTCATTTCCTGAAGGAAGTGACCTCACCTCACTTCCTTGTTGATGGAACTCTTGAACTTGGGATTCAGGAAGGCAGGCACCAAGAGCCAGTCCCAGTCTCAGTCCCAGTGTTCTCACTTGTTTGTATTTACCAAAGACAGAATCAGTCTTTCTTGGTACCTACTGATGTGAGGATGGCAAAATGCCAAGAGAGTTCTTAAGAGGGGCCTTTCCTGGGAAACAAGGTAGTTGCTCACTGCTGGCTCCTGACAACTTCACAGAGTTGGCTAAGGAGAACAGATCTGAGACAGGGCATGCCATTTTGATGGAACATACTATGGCCCACAAGTCAGAGGACACTCCAGATAGTCTCAGAATTACTAGGGGTAAGGAGGTGCCTTTGTGGGTGTGGGTGTAGTTTTGTGATTTTCCCTTGTTCTGAGAATAGGTAGGAAAGGCGGTTTGTTTGGATTTAGTGAACCTTTTCTAGTAAGTCCTTTGACAAGGCGAGTGTTTCTATGTCTGTATATCCCACTGTGTCCGTGGTTTTAGACATTAGAACAGAGAATTCATCAATGGATGTGTCCTGTCTAGTAGAAAGCTTCCCAGCATTCATCCTGCCCAAATTACGAATGGACTGCGACTTCCCTTATCGATGGGCTACACCTGCTATCTTCCTAAGTTCCTGTTTTTATCCTGAATTCTGGCCACTCTCCAGAATAGGCTCATGGTTTTGTGTCCAAGTTATGTACCACCTCCAAGCTCTGTGAAATGGCCATGTACTGGATAGCTGAAGGAAATGGCAAGCATCTCAGAAACCTCAGAAATCACTTGGACCAGGAAAGTCTCATTGGAGAAACCCTGATTTGTGCCTTCTGCTTACCTATTGTTCTGTTGCCCTGAATGTCAGGAAGGTCTTTGCCTCAAGCCACCCCTTTGTTAAGCCTGAAGAAAAAAGTTTTCAAATGGAATTGAATGGGCATCATCTGTGGCTCTTTGCTTAATTGCTTTGAAAAGAATGTGTCTTATTCAGATTCTTGGCCATGCGTGAGGCTTTGGCTTAGAGTCTCAGCACCTGATGGATCTAAAGAAAGATTCCATGTGTACATCCAAAACGAAATTGGCCATAAGAGCAGTCCTTGTGGATGAAGTCTCTCGCATTCCTCGGTAAGTTTCCTGACCTCCATCAAGTGAGAATAAGGATCCTTTGGGTCAAATGAGTTCCTCAATGTCCTGCAGAGGGTAGCCCATCGGTGCTTGGGTTTTCTCATGTCTCCAAGTCACATAAAGAATCTAAAACCCATAGTCAGTAGGCCTAAAATTGGAGAAGCGGAGCAGTATTAATGGCAGGCCTAT